>NC_047091.1:107911035-108232626 GCF_902459505.1 Geotrypetes seraphini
TATATTTGGCTGGTCGGGATCTCCCAACTCTTTCAGCTTCCTCTCGGGAGCAGTTGGAGGCGGAGGTTACTGCAGGGGAGATTGAGCGGGAGATCCAGGCTAGCGCTTTGGGTAAGTCTCCTGGCCCGGACGGGCTACGTAGCGAGTTTTATAAGATATTGCGAGCTGAGGTGGCGCCTTTGTTGGCTTCGGTGTTTAACGAGGCGGTCGGCTTGGGGGAGCTCCCTCGCCATTTGAATGTAGCGCAGATTATTGTTCTGTTGAAACCGGGGAAGGATTCGACAAGACCCGAGTCGTACAGACCGATCTCTTTATTGAATTTTGAGGCTAAGCTTTTTGCTAAAGTTTTGGCCACCCGTCTTGCCTTGGTACTCCCGAGTCTTATTTCTGATCAGCAAGTGGGTTTTGTGAAGGGCCGTGCGATTGCTAAAAATGTCCGCCGTATATTGGCGGCTTTGGAGCGGACGGCACAGGATCAGGTGCCTTCTTTGATGATCAGCTTTGACGCCGAGAAGGCCTTTGACCAGGTAGATTGGGGCTTTATGTTTGAGGTCCTGCGAGTGTACGGTCTCGGCCCCTGGTTCATTCAGGCGGTGCGGACTCTTTATGAAAACCCGGTGGCCCGTGTGTGGGCCAATGATACCCTTTCTGATCCTTTTCCAATTTGTAGGGGTACTCGCCAGGGATGCCCCCTTTCACCTTTGTTGTTTATCCTGACTCTGGATCCTCTCATTCGGGATGTGCAGGGTAACCCGGACATTATGGGAATGGTCGTGGGGGCTCATCATTTTAAACTGGCGGCTTTTGCCGATGACCTCTTGGTTTATTTGACGGATCCTCGGGCCTCCCTCCCTGCTCTTTTGGAGTGTTTTCGTGAATATGGGGATTTTTCTGGTTTCCGTTTAAATAAGCAGAAGTCGGAGGCTATGGCGTCTCCGGAATCTTTGCAGGTGGAATGGGGGCCGGATTTTCCTTTGCGCTGGGCGGGATCCTCTTTTCGATACCTTGGTATTTTGTTGTCTATGGATGTCTCCGTGCTTTACCGTTTGAATGTTGATCATTTGTTGCAGGGAACTAAGGGGCTTTTACGGCGCTGGTTGAATCTCCCTCTTTCCTTGATGGGCCGTGTTCATCTTTTTCGCATGATTATCTTCCCGAAATGGTTATTTGTCATGCAAACGCTTCCATTCTTTCTTTTGGAAAAAGATATCTTGGGTCTTCAGAGACTGGTGATTTCATTTTGCTGGGGGGGTAAGAAAGGTAAAATGCATCGTTCGTTCCTTCAGGGGTCCTGGGCACAGGGAGGATTGGGTCTTCCCTCGATTCGTTTGTATAATTTGGCATGCTTGCTTCGGCATGTCCGGGATTGGCTTTTTCTTGGCTCTCAGCATACTGATCGGGAGTTACTTGGAGGTTGATTATTTCTTTCCGTGGGCTCTGCCTTATCTTTTACAGTGGGACGGGAAGGTGCGATTGGGGCCGGGGGCCCGTAGCTGCTTGGTGGAGCCGCTTCGTCGGGCTTGGAGATGTGTTTCGCGGATGTGGGGTCACTCGCCTTTTAGTTCTGTTCTGCTGCCCATAGTGGGCAATGCGGCCTTCAGTCCGGGTCAGGACAATGTTGTTTTCAAACGGTGGGCGAGGAAGGGACTCCGAACTTTGGAGCAGTTTCTACAGATGGATGGTAGCGCTGTTCCTTTTTTGACTCTCCAGGCGTCCTGGTCTTTGGGGGCGACGGATCGGTTTGCTTATATGCAGCTCTCCCATTATGCAGCCTCCTTGCCCAGGGACTCATTGACCCAGTCTTTTGCTATCACTGTACGCGATTTTTTCTTTGATGCTCAGTGGGATTGGCTTTCTATCTCTCAATATCATCGCAGATTGGTGGCTCTGCAGCCTCGGCGGGATTATCAGCGGCTTTTGGCATCTTGGGCCCGGGACCTGGGATGTCGCCCGCGGGTGGCGTCCTTGGCTCCTCTGGTGCGCCGGATCCCTCGGGTGGTGCAGAGCGCCGAGCTCCGGGAATGTCACTTTCGGGTTTTACATCGGGGATATGTCTCTCAGCAGCGGGCCTTTCATTTCGGATGTGCCCCTACGGCTATTTGTCTGAAATGTCACCGGGTTGATAATTCTTTGGCACATGGGGTGTGGCTGTGTATTTCAATTTCTGCCTTTTGGATGGAGGTACGCTGTTATTTGGAATCTTTGGTTGGTTATCGGCTCCCCTCCTCGGTGGAAGGGACTATTTTTTTTGGCGGAGGGCTATTTAGGCGGCCTTTCTGCAGGGGATAGCCAGCTCATTCGTAAGGGATATATTGTGGGAATGAAATGTATTCTTACTCATTGGCTTCAGGACTCCCCGCCCACCATCTGGTATTGGCGCAATAAATTGCATCTTTTAATGGTCTGGGAGTCTATGTCCGCTCGGTTCTCTGAATCTCGGAGCAAGCTTTTTCTGTCTGTTTGGGCTTCTTATTTGGATACTCTGCCCCCTGTGATAAAGAGCCAGGTGGTCAATCGCTTGCGGAGGCCAGTTGCCCCCGTCTTGCCAGTGGGTTGAGGGTGGGGTTTTGGGGGTGGGGGGTGTTGGGATGGAGCGGTTGGGGGGTTGTGTCTAGTATAGATTTGGAGGGCTCCAGGCTATCAGAGTACAGGCCTGGACTCTCGCTGATATCTGAGATTTCTAGTTGGGTGTTACCTTGTTAATCTGTATTGTGGCATTGTACTGAGAAAATAATTGTGTTCTCTCTGTTCTGTGTATATCTTTCATGTTGGTGAATAAAAAAGTTTATACTAAAAAAAAAATCCATGGCTTCAGTAGCATGGAATCTTGCTACTTTTTGGGATTCTTCCAGGCACTTGTGACTTGGACAAACTACTGTTAGAAACAAGTCACTGGGCTAGATGGACTCTTAGTCTCACCCAGATAGGGCAACTCTTATATTCATATGTCTCCTTTCCATGTTTCTTTCCTTCTCATCTTCCCTGTACCTTCTTCATACATCTATCCCCCCTTTCCCTCTACTCCTAGTCTCTCCTTTCTCTTTTTCTTCTCCCTTCTGTTTTCTTTCATCCTTTGTCTCCCACCCTGCATTTTCTCTTCGTCCTCCCCAGCTTCTCATGTCACATATGGATGGCTCAGAATCCAGCTACAAGGATTCCCTGGGTATTGCTCTATTGATTTTAAACTTGTGTGCTCAGCTGTCATGCCTCTAAGCTCTTTGCTTGATGGAGGTGAAACACAAGTCAACTTCTTTCCATCTGCCCCTTATCCTGATGTGAATCTGGATCATGTTACTGTGTCCTGTAGCCTCAGTTCATAGGGCTACAAGGCCGGGACATTCAGGTTAACAATCTGGAATGGATGGATGTAAAAGGGGCTACAGATTCTAAAAAACGTTGAGGAAGGGGTTGGGGGGGAGTGAAAGATCTAACTCCAGACACCATGATCAATTTGATTTTGCTTTTGAAAGGTATTTATTAAAAAGAGAGCAGGTCATGTTTACAATCTTCAAAATGGTGTCAGGTCAAAAGCGCGCCGGGACAAAGGCGCGCCCAGACAATTGAGCGCAGCGCGGAGGCGTGCGCCGCTCTAAATTACTGTTTTTAGGGCTCCGACGGGGGTGTGTGGGGGGGAACCCCCCACTTTACTTAATAGACATCGCGCCACGTTGTGGGGGGGCGTGGGGGGTTGTAACCCCCCACATTTTACTGAAAACTTAACTTTTTCCCTGCTTTTAGGGAAAAAGTTCAGTTTACAGTAAAATGTGGAGGGTTACAGCCCCCCATAACGCCGGCGCGATGTCTATTAAGTAAACTGGGGGGGTTCCCCAACAAAAACCCCCTTCGGAGCCCCTAAAAACTGTAATTTTGTGCGGCGTGCACCTCCGCACTGCGCTCAATTGTCGGCATGCTCTTTTGTCTTTCGCGCCGTTGTCTATGAACCCTTCAAAACAACTACATTGGTTTCTCCTAGGACAAGCAGGATGAGTTAGCACCCATTGGCTGACATATCCTGCTGTCCACAGAGAACCTTCATTACAGGTAAGTAACTTCTTGTTATCTAATTCACCTCCTAGTTGCAAGAAAAATATAAAGAGCTAAAAAATATTCACTGTTTAGAAGAATAGCAAACACCTCTAAATGTTTTTCTGACATTTTTACACTTGCAACAAATCTCCCATCCTTCCCCAAATAACTATGCATAACAGCTTAAAGCCCCTCAGGTGATTTGTCCAAAGTTCTCAAAACACTCTCATTTAAAAAACACCCATTGGAAATAGTCATAAGAACTGATTTATAGCTACCCCCACCCCTCATCCAAACCCATCCCCTCAATAAGCCACTAAGAAGGAATTCCAATGGGTAGGATAATAAATAAATGAAACTTGAGCAAAAATGGTTTTCATATTTGTTCCCATTTGCCAACTATCTTCCTTCTTTCTGTTGTGAGTCACTGCATTCCTCAAACGTAACCGATCTGTTTTTATACTTATGAACCTGAAAGATTCCTATGCAGCCCCTTCCCTGGCAAGACAACTCAATGCATTCTCTTTTTTTATAATATTTTTATTTATGAAACTTTTATTACATACATTTAGAGAAATGCATGAACAGTAATATGAAATAAGGTCAAATATATTAAAGATGTAAAGGAAATATTAAACATTATAATTTAACCTACAGTTGGAGAGTCAAGATTACACAAGAATAAAAGAAAAAAAAAATATTGCCTTTATAAAGAATTGCACAACGGTTTAGAACAGCTGGTTAAGGTCCTATGGTTAAGCATATTAGACGCTAATGGACTTCCTTAGCAATCAAAAATTCCAGAAGTTGTTTCAGCTCCAGAAACTAATATGAATTAGACTCAAAGATTACAAAACAATGTACGTAAAGGAAATTTCTAAATAAGTGTCCCAGTTAGAGCCAAAACCCTTGGCCTTAAGTCCAAAAAGCTTCTTCTAGCTTGGGTCAAGCGTAACAAGTCAGGAAATATAATTGAGCCCCAAAAAATCTATCTGGTTCATATTCCTAAAATATTATTTCAACACAAAGTTACGGTCAGGCTCAGTGGCGTAGCAAGGATGAGAGGCACCTGGGCTGGTGGTACCCCTCCCCCGCCCTCATCTCCACCCGCCACTCCTTCCTTGGTCCTGCCTGCTGTGCACTCCCCCCCGCTCCTTCCCCAATCCCACCTGACACACACGTCCCCTCCCCCTTCCCTTCCCCTATACTTCTGGTTGAAGTTGTTTCTCATGGCGATCAACAACGTGCTCCTCGTGACCCCATCGGCTCTCCCTCTGACGTCACTTCCTATGCGTAGCACCCGGAAGTGATGTCAGCAAGAGAGCCGACAGGGCCTCAAAGAGCACATTGTTGACTGCTGTGAATAACAACTTCAACTAGAGGTATGGGGGGACGGGAAGGGGCGCACATGTGGAGGGGAGGGATGGGAAGAGGTGGGGAGGAGGAGGGGGTGCATGCACCACCACCTGAGGCAGACCCCTCCCCCCTATTGGTCAAGCTCCAGCACAAAAGTGACCACAAGAGTTGACTTCCCTGATATCACTTCCATAGGTAACTGAAGAAACTCAGTTAAATTCATAGGGAAGCATGCAAGCTCTGAGTCTGAGCCTGAGTCTCAAGTTGTGTAGAAAAATCTGCATTGCATTTAGAAAATTGAGAAGACAGTACCTAATAGGACCTGTCCAGGCTCTATAATGCTTCTCATATTAACTTCCTTGTTACCTCTGCCGATAGTCCAACACCTGAGTTCTTCCAGAAGAGATGATAGATAACTTCCCTGCTCCTAGGGGCCACAACAGAAACTTCCCAAATAGCCGCCTCAACCAGTCCACTTGACAAGGAAACGGCAGCAGGAGTCCCTCCAACAGAGACAGCTAAATCAGAGACAGACACTTCCCGCTGCACCATGCTTCCAGATGGTGTTGCACTTCTGGACTTCAGATTTCTCCGCAGAGGCCTTTCTGATATGGGTGGCCTACAGCATAGCCCTCCAAGTCATTGAAACATGCAAGCCCCTCCACCACTACAAGGTGGTATCCCTTCAGAGGGGCAATGCACTCTCATGTTAAGGAAGTCACCCCATTCCTGCACAATACAGATACTTCCGGGTGTTTCTAACACTGTGCTTGTTCCTTAGTGGACCATTTTATTGGGACTGTTCTGCCCTGTTCTCCTTCCATTGTTATTAATGGCAGTCATCGGCAGAGGGGATAAGGTTTGTCCACTTGTGGGAGTGTTTCCATCCAGTCCCCAGCAGGTCAAGCATGGTTTAATAAGGCAGCCCAAGCCAAAGCATCCAGAAGGAATCAGAGTGAGAAGGTTAAAAACTGAGTGCGAAGCAGGAGGAGTGTGCACAGGGCTACAACATGTTTTGCTGCAAATGGTTCAAAGTGAGAAACCCAGAAAAGAAAATGTGTAGTCATGTTTAAATACTTTTTTCTGTAGTGAAGAAAAATAGTGATTACCACTTTTTAAACCTTTTTATCAAAAAAGCAATCTGCCTGGCGGCTGGCAGCGCTTTTAATGTCCACAGGCGGTGTTAAACTCAGATATTCAACCAGCAGCATTGAATACCCGGTTTTATTTTTGGCCACTAAAACTTAACCAGTTAAGTCAATATTCAACGCTTACCACTTAACTTAAACCGATCAAAGATAGGACTGCTATTTATGTGGCTCGATTTAACCGGTGCTGAATATCGATGCCTAACCTTCCTAAGACCCTTGAGTTGGCCAGTTTTATGGTGGATGCTAAGCACAATATTCAGCGGAGATAACTGGTTAAGTCCTGCTGAATATTCGCAGATAGCCATGAACAAGCTGTTTAACTGCTTGGTGGCCATTTCTGGCCAGTTAAATTAGTTTGAATATCGCCAGTTAAATAACTTTGAATATCGGAATAAGTTTAATTAACCCAGACCTTGCACCCAGCAACAACAGACTCTGAGAAGTGGCAAACTGTAAGGGCCGAAGCAAGCACTGGGGATTGTGGTGCTGGTGTGGAGTCTACTAGCATAGGGACAGCTGGTCACCTCTGAGAGCATTGATTCCATTCTGACTTATGTTGATGGTGACTGTATTTTTTTTTTTTTTTAATGAGTATCACTTAGCCTTTCGCCTAGGCCCTTGGTCTTCCTTTTGTTGCATCCTGCCGCCTCTGTTGCAATTTTCTGTGGGTAGGATGCAGCAGAGGGAAGACCCAGGGCTTGGACAAAGGCAGCCTGCCGTTGCTGGCAACTCATACACAGTTTACAAAACTGGGTTTGGGGGGGGGCAGCAGAGGGAGAGAGGATAAAGAGAAGGAGCAATGCTGGACCGGTAGGGAGGGGGGTACAGAGGGGAGAGAGACTGGGCTGGTGTTGTGGGGGAGAGGAGAGATTCTGGACCCTTGGTGAAGAGGAGAAATCTTAATCATTAGACCAAGTGACACTGGGGATTTTGGCACCCTGAGCCAGTGCCGCATCTGATCCAATGCGGATGGGCAGACTGGATGGGCCATTTGGCCATCATGTTTCTATGTTAAGCCGACTTTGGTGGTGATCAGAAGACATTACCAGTCTGAACTCCATGTAGTGGCCAATGTTAAATGTGCTGGTGGGTCTCATGCTCTGGCAATTAGGATCTGTGCTGTTGAAATTAAAAACAGAAATTACAACAGTTGTAGCCCTCACATGCAGACATTTCTCTCTTGTCCTTTTCCAAGGCTCTCTGTAGAAGCTTAAGGTACACTAGCTTGAGTTGAGTACAGTTTTTGAAGTACAAGTATACATAAAGAGGATTGGTCAAAAGTAGGTATACAGTATTTATTCATTATTTCTTTTTATTGACAGAAATTGAATAGATAGAATACACTACTGAACAATAATAATCAAATAAAAGCAAAACGATGTAACTGATACAAAAACTTCACACAAATGTTATTCTTGACACCTGTAAAATAAAAAGAAAAATACTGTATATTTACTTTTGGCCCACCCTGAATATATATAATAGAGTCTCACTTATCCGATCTTTGTTTATTCAACCTGGATTATCCAACCTACCTCGGTGATGCAGCAGCGTTGTCATTGAGATGTATGTGGATTTCTCTTTCCTGGCATTATGTGTAGTTAAAAGGTAGCAGTGCTAGGCAGGATTCGTGGGCACATTGGAACCGATACTCGGACCGTGGGAAGAAGCCCAGCTAAGTCCTGCGATCAGCAGTGAGCCCAGATATTCCATTTCGGGCCATTAACGGTGACCAGCATTAAATATCTAGGGATTTTTTTTTAACTGGCTAACCCCCCTTTTACAAAACCGCAATAGCAGTTTTTAGTGCAGGCTGGTTAAGCTAGTAGACCCCTGGCATGTACTGTTGCCAAAATATGGACTAGATCAGGTCCCAGCTGAATAAAAATTTGGGGCCCAATATTTAGCCCGTGGGAGGCAGCCCAGCTTCCTTCCACAGGCCATGGTGATCCCAATGCCAGGGCTGTATCCGGCCACCAGCATTGAATATGGGGGGCAAAGGCTGGCAACTCACACTTAACTGGCCAAGCGGATTTTCATCGGTTGGCTGGCTAAGACTAACAGCCAAAGATAGACCTGCTTTTTAGGTGGGTTTATCTAGCCGTTTGCCTTAGCATGCCAGCAGATGAGAATCGGTGGTGACTGGCTATGTCATTCGCAATAAACTGGTCACTGAGCCGGCCGGTGAGCCAAATATTCAGTGGGAAATAACCAGCTATCGCTCATTAAATATCTACGGTAGCCATCCAAACAGGACCTTGCCAGCTTGGAGACATTGTCCCGCTGAATATCAGGGGGGTTGTAGTTCACAGACTTGTGTAAAGACCTGTTGCATTTTCCCTTGCCTTTTGTTTGTTCTTGAGTGAACATTTACCCTCTTCTAGGGGCTTAGCGAGGGTAGGAGGCCCCCGGGGGGGTAGTGTCCTCCTTTCCGCCCTCCGCCCCTTCCACGCCCCACCTTCCCACTCCTTCCCTGCTCCCCATGCCACACTCATGCCCTCCCTTCCCCCCTCCCATACCTCTTTAAATCTTCGCCATGCGAGCAGCTTCTCCGGCATTGGCTTTCCCTCTGACGTCACTTCGTGACCCCACGACCCAGAAGTGATTTCAGGGAGCCAGGCCGGCGCAAGCATCAGGCTGGAAAAGTTGCTTGCGCTGCGAAGATTTAAAGAAGTGGAGCTGGGGAAAGGAGGGTGTGAGCATGGCGTGGAGGGCAGAGAAGTGCCGGTGCCCCCACCAAGACAGCGCCTGGGGCTGTTCGCCCCGCTCCCCCTTACTACACCACTGCCCTCTTCTGCTGATGAGGGTGGCCCAGTCCTGTGATTCTGCTCTGTACAACTGAGGGAGTTTGGGATGGTGGAGGGATGTATACAGAGGAAGATGCAGCCTCATCCTATCTCCCTGAGCACTGGCTGGAACCCCAGATGAAAATACTGTGGAAAGCATTGGCCCATTCCAGAAATAGGATGTGATTTTCTAATAAGAAAAGTGGCAGAAAGCTGACATCCTGGGAGACAAAATCAACCTTCTATAGTCTGCGCCAGTGAGAGGGATCTCAGGAACAGTAACCATGGTAACTCTTTAGCAGGGTGAAATCAGACTTCCAGAAGCTCCCAGCACCAAGGGGGCATTTTCTCAGCTCCTTCTAGGTCCTGTTTGCTTACTAGGGTGTTCTCTCCTCTGCTCTGGGGACAATGCAGGTTTAGTTTTAGTACCTTGAATTCACGTTCTGCGGAAGAGATGAGGTAGGAATTCCCTTTCAGGGAGAGGTAGGTGCACTGCTTTTTTCAGTTATAGCTCAGGATGAGTTACAGTCAGGCACAGTAGGTATTTTATAGTCTCAAAAATGCAGGCTTCAGTTTGTCTATGGAGGGTTCATTGGTTAACGCATGTGCTACAGAAGGGGTCCTCAAATCCAGTCAAGGTCCACAATCCAGCTTAGTTTTCAGGATTTCCACAATGAATATGTGGAAAGGAGGGAGGAGCTGGGATGTAACACAAGTATAGAAAGCAAACCAGGTAATAAGTATAGAAACCCAACAGGTCGTACATGTGCAAGACCGGAGGGTTAGGACTACGATGGGAAGATAGGACTTCAATGAGAAACCAAGGTGGCAAGGGAGCCCCTTCTGGTGATTCAGACAGGTCGTGACCTGTTTGGGCCGCCGCGGGAGCGGACTGCCGGGCAGGATGGACCTATGGTCTGACCCGGCGGAGGCACTGCTTATGTTCTTATGAATATGTATGAGACCTTTTTTGCATTCACTGCTTCCATTGAATGCAAATAGATTTTTTTACATATTGTGAAAATCTTGAAAACTAGGCTGGGTTGTGGATCTTGAGGACTGGATTTAAGGACCCCTGTTTATGTATTTATTTATTTTATTAGGATTTATTTACTGCATTTTTTTTAAGAAGTTCACTCAAGGCGGTATACAGCATGAATAAGTCAAACATAAGCAATAGACAATTACAGCAATAAAAAAAAAAATATTCAGATTATAATACAAACTATGACATAGTATGTTACTTTACAATGTCAGCACAATGCGTGATAAAACATTTTAATAGAGAACGAGAGGGCACTCGTTAAAGTTAAAAGGGGAGAGATTCCGAACAAATGTAAGGAAGTTCTTCACCCAGAGAGTGGTAGAAATCTGGAACGCTCTTCCAGAGGCTGTTATAGGGGAAAGCACCCTTTAGGAATTCAAGAAAAGTGTTAGATAAGTTCCTGCAGGTAAGGCTAGACTCAAATAGGGCACTGGTCTTTGACCTAAGGGCCGCCATATGAGCGGACTGCTGGGCACGATGGACCACTGGTCTGACCCAGCAGCAGCAATTGTTATGTTCTTATGTGAACAATTGAACATATCACTTTCTCACATAGTTCCCATGTAAGATGATGCATTTGTTGTATCGTTCAACTAGCTTCTGCATTCCTGCAGGGAAGTTTTTCGGCTGCTTCATCATGCTTTATCTTTTGCTCTCTGGATCACAGTGATACACCCATGTCTCGTCACCGGTGGCAGTTCTCTCCAGAATATTCAGATCTTCTTCATACCATCTCAAAAACTGGGTTGCAACCTCCGCACACTGTTGCTTGTGCAATAAGCTGTTTGGGAACCTATCTTTTGCAGGCTTTCCTGTATCCCAAGTCATCATGCATTATAGCAAATGCAGATCCATAGTTGATAGCCAAATTTGCAGCCAATTGAGACACCATTATCCGTCGGTCTTCTCTAATCAAGGCATCCGCCCTATCAATGTGCTCTTGTGTGTGAAGATTTGATGGATGACCAGAACACCCTTCATCGATTACGCCTGTTTTTCCCATTTTAAACCTTTTTACCCACTCATAAACCTTTTGTTGATTCAAGGTGCTAAGAATCAATATCCAACAGTGAATTTCCACTGGTTTCACTCCCTCTGCCCAAAGAAAGTGCACTACTGCACTTTATTCTTCAATGGTGCAATCTTGTAATGGAATGTCCATGTTTCTGATCTCGTGGCTGCCACACGACTAAAGACCAAGCGCTGCACTGTGTGTGGATGAACTATTCAACAGTAAATGTATGAGTATAATATATGTTGCATTTCGCTAGCTCTGTTCCGGTTATCATGTAATTTAACAATTGCCTTTAATTTTTTATTCACCCTCCTCGTAGATAGAAGAGAGAGTGTAACAGAGGTTAGAAAATAAGGGACTAATTTGAAAAAAGTTGCACATGAGTGCAGAATAGTGCTTGAAAATTTATCTCATTTAGGGTAGGAGTGGATAAACATGTCCTGCTGTAGTATGTGTAGCCAATTGTCACTCCTTGTGTGTATGACTAGCAAGTTAGTTACTTCTTCCATTAAAGGTCAGGTTGAAGAGTCAAGCTTTCACCTGCTTCCTGAAGTAGAGATAGTCTTGTGTTAAGGGAAGCCTTTCAGGGAATGACTTCCAGAGTATGGGGGCTACTCTGGAGAAGGCTTTCTGGCAGGTATCACATTGAGTGATGCCTTCAGAGAGGGTATGGTTAGGGATACTCCTTGGGAGGACCTTAGTGACCTTATATAGCGCTGAAAAGTGTACGCAGAGCTGTACATTATGACATTTATAGACGGTCCCTGCTGGTAAGAGCTTATAATCTAACTTGGACAGGCAGACATGACATATAGGGTTGGCGGATGCAGAACCCAAGATGAGAGGAGTTAGGAGTCAAAAGCACTCTCAAAGTACTCTGGGCCATTTCCCTGGACTGGAGCCTTTGTCCTTTGCCTAGCGTGGGCTCTTTATTCTGTTTAGGTTTCTCCCAATTCTTGACGCACCACCATTCATAAAAACAGGAGGGTATTTAAAATAGAAACAAAAGAAAAACTAAGAGTGCCAAGGCCAAAGTTCCCTTTACTTGTTCTGTTAATAAAGTCCCTGCTCATCCTCTCTGTGCTTCCTCGTAGGGACAGGCTATACCGGGTGGACCTGAACTCCTCTCCATCTGGCGACCTGCACTACAGCCAGGTAAGTGTGTGTAAGGGGAGGGAGAGAAGTCCAGTGAAAAAGCACATCCCATGCATTGCTGCTGCTGCTGTTGCCCTTCCCCCTCCCCCTTTCCAATACTGATACTAGAGGGCAGGTTTGGAACTTGGCATCCTGCAAGCCAATTTGCAAAGGGAAAATGCCCCCTGAAGATTTACTTTGAAAATCCCATGGCAGGCCCATTCAGCAGATATAGCACATGTGATATTTAAAAGGGGGATCTAATGCAGTCATTTGGGATCACAGGATGTGGACTGGGCACAGAATCACAACTGGAAATGTTTAAAGAGAAAAACATCTAAATTCCAGCTGATATGCCCCTGTTTGTAATGAGTAGCAAAGCAAAATTTGTGGGGGAGGGAGAAAAGGCAGGTTCTTCCATCCTTCTCTTTCACTCCCAACAAGGGGTTCATAAAAGCCAGCCTGACCACCACCAGGGATGGTGTCTGTGGATGAATCAAGGCCCTGGAGCTCACAGATAATTCACAGCAACAGGAAATGTTCCTGCTCCCTGAAATTCTCTGATTTCACTCCAACTTTTCTTTCATTAAATATCTTGCTATATTAAATATCTTGCTATATCCATGATTTAATTTTATGATTTTGATTTTGTAACATACAGAGGCTGAGCTGGAAGTCGAACTATCAGGACATCAACGTTTGCCGGATGAAAGGAAAGCATGAGGTGAGTGCAAGCTTCCTGCTTCTCCAGCCTCTGTCGCAGTCATGACCTCCCCAAAGGAGTGCGGCGGGCAGCAGTGCTCTATGTAATCTCTTCAGCTGCAGTGGTGTCCTCTCTGAGCTAGTGAGGTAGGCAGCAATGTGCAGTGTAGTCTCTTCAGCCGTAGTTGCAGACATGACCTCGATGGAGTGAAGCAGATAGCAATACTCAGTCTAGATTCTCAGCCTCTGCCATAGTCGTGGTCTCCTCGAGGGAGAGAGGTGGGCAATGATACCAGTGTAGTCTTTCAGCCTCTGCCACAGCCATGCCTTCTCTGAGGGAGTGAGATGGGTAGCGAAACTCAGTGTAGTCTCTCAGCCTCTGAGTCATTTGTGGCCTCTCTGAGAGAGTGAGGTGGACAGCAATACTCAGCAGTGGCGCAGCGAGGGTAGGAGGTGCCCTGCTCCTGCACTCCTCCCCCACTCCTTCCCTGCTTCCCATGCCACACTTGTGCCCTCCCTTTTCTCCCCCCCTCCCATACCTCTTTTAAATCTTCAGCAATTCCTGGCCGCACAACCCAGAAGTGATTTCAGAGGGGAGCCAGGCCGGCACGAGTTGCAGGCTGGAAAGGTTGCTCACGCTGGCTAAGATTTAAAGAGGTGGGGGAGAAGGGAGAGTGCGAGCATGGCGTGGAGGAGAAGGCGAGGTGCCATCACCCTCACCAAGACGGCACCCAGGGCGGTCTGTCCCCCTGCTCTCCCCCTTTACTATGTCCCTGATACTCAGTATATTCTGTCAGCCTCTGCTGCAGTCACAGCCTCTCCAATGGGAGTGAAGTGGGCATTATCTAAGCCCTGGGAATTGTACTCTATCTAGCAGAGGGCATAACTGAAGCAGCATCTACATCCCCTTAAACACACAATAGGAGGAATTCATAAAAAATGCACTAAGCACCTTAGCACACGCTAACCACTAAAAATAACCATTATATTCCTCTGGGCATCTTGATCAATTATCACGCACTAACTTACTTAGTGCCCTTTTGTGAATTCCCCCCTACATTGTGAACACTGACTGGGTTATACTCTACTTTCAGAGGCCAATGCTCAATATAAAATAAATATGCCTGAAGGTCTAGTAGTTCCCTCGCTCCAGTCAAATTTGCTTTGGTGGTCTAGTGTCCCATCCCCCTCCCTTCCTCCAATCAAAAAGTGCCCTGTGGTCCATTGCCCATTCCCCCTCACTGGACTGGACTAGGCTAGGCTAGACTCAACACAGCCCCCCAGTCATGGCCTAGTAGTCTAATGGAAGCCAGACCTCTCCCCCACCCCCATATCTTATAGACAAAAATGATGCCCATTCATTCCTGCTTCTCTGAGCACCATCTTCAAAATGGAGGCACCTCGGCCAGTGTAGTGCATCCTGGGATACACTGGGCAGGGCCTAACTGCTATATTTCACTCTACAGTGAAACCTCAAAATAGAGAATGATGCGGGGGCAAATTTCTCCACCATCCCCGTGGAAACTCATTTTCCCATCCCGTCCCTGCGCATTCTTTTCCAGTCCCTGCCTCATTCCTGCAAGCTCCATCCTCATCTGCACAGGCTTCAAACACTTTAAAATCACAAGTGTTCAAGGCTTGTGCAGTTGAGGCAGAGCTTGCAGGAATGGGACAGTGACAAAACTCATGAGGACAGGACAGGGAAATTGAGTTCCCGTGGGGATGGGGGAAAATTTGTCCCCGTGTCATTCTCTACCTCAAAACTTTAGTAAACCTAACACAGCAGGAGAGACTCCACAATATAAACACCTACATTGATGTAATAAAATGTGGGAAATTTAGCTCCCAGCTTAGTGTAGGTCTGTACACAGTTTTCAGCGTTCCTTTTTTCCTTACCATTTTGTTGTTTGTGAACCACTTTGATTGATTACACTGAAAGGTAGTCTATTAAGTTTAATAAATATAGACATATGATGGACACCCTATGCACAAGCAGTTTAGTACAGATCAAAATGTATACAAAGCACTGTGCACAGCTCATTTAAATCCAGTAATAATGAAAGTATTAGCTAGTAAACTCAGATGCAGACAGGTGCACACCTGACCTGAAGGCTTGGCACCTAGTTTTCTGACACTGGAGATTAAGCACCTAGTCTGAGCAGGCGTTAATGAGGGTTTTGTGCCAGTTTTTCTTGTGCCAACATGAATTACCCACAATTTATTTTCTTTATGTATTCTTTTGAAGGGAGACGAAAATAAATAGAAGGGGGATGAGGAGCATCACCAAATAAGGGAGGGGGGCCAGGGGAGGGGCCTTTGGCGCCTGAGCTAGTCAGGGCCTTAGACCCCTCCCAATGCATCCCATGATGCACCAGGAAAGGGGAAGACCACCATTTTGAAAAGGCCAGAGTGGGCAACGCTTCTGCCAGCCTTCAATTTAAGATAGGAGGGAGGGGTACGGGGGTGTCAGCTATACGGCCAGGTAGGGGGCTCTGAGGCAGAAGGGAGTGGGCATTCCCTTCTGCCTTTTCTTCTATTAAAGGTAGGTGGGGGGGATCATTGGAGAAGGGTCGGCCTTACAGCCAGGTGGGGGTTCTGGCCCAGACCACTAGACTATCAGGCTTTGTGGAAGGGGGGAGCTTGGCGGGAGGGGGAATAGGGGAGCTGGAATTGAGCAGCCTTAGCTCTCCCTAACGGCTTACATGATGACAGATGAATCCCTGATCAGCTGAATCAGCAGAACTCCCTGAAGCTGTCAGTCGGCAGCTTCGGGGAGTCTAGCTGGCTCAGCTGATTGGGGAGTCCCCTGACTCAATCAGCTGAACCAGGGGAGCAGGGGCTGCTTTTTTTTTTTGGGGACAGGCAGGCTGGAGGAGGAGCTGTGCTACTGCTCGTGCCAGCGAAGAGCTAGAGGTATAGGGGGGTAAGTGAAAGCGTGCGTGCGGTGAAGGAGGGATGAGAAGGAGTAGAGGGGTGGAGAGGAGAAGTACCAGCGCCCCCACCAAGATGGTGGTTCCCCTGCCCCTCTTTTACTTCACCACTAATAAAATGTAGAAAAATGTGCATGCAAATACAGATTGGTGCCAATTCATATCAATAATTGATTATCTCCCAATTATTGATGTTAATTGGCTTAAGAACATAAGAAGTGCCTCTGCTGGGTCAGACCAGAGGTCCATCATGCCAGCAGTCCGCTCACGCGGGGGCCCACCAGGTCCAGGACCTGTATAGTTACTTAATTTAGCTGCATGCACATTTGAGGATCATGCCCAAATTTGGTTCGCCATTTTGCCCTTTATAGAATCCAGGGGAAAATGTTTATGCCACTTCCGTGTCGACCAGCGTGCTTGTCCATGTTTGCACACACGCTTTGTGTGCATATTTTTTTGCTTATAATTTGTTTACTGCAGTGGATGTAAACATTTTTACATGTGCATTAGGAAACGGGGTACCAAGCTTCAGTGCACAGCTCTAATGTACTGCATATTACATGGGCCTTGTAATCTCGCTGCAGTAGGATTTTAACCCCAATGTGCTGGACCCAGGATTCTGCACCCCCTTACACATAAGGTCAGGATTTACAGCTCCTGCACACCAGCATCTGGATTTAACACCCTCCCTGTTGCACCAACAGTGGGACAGAACCTTTGAGTGTACTAAGAGTCACACTAAAGTCTGTTAGGCCCAGGATTTGCTCTGTGCAGGACACTGTACGAGCCAAAAAGAAAAAACACTGGGTTCCACAAGTCTCAGGAGAGCCAGAATAACAAAAGCAAGATGACCATCGTTCCACCTTGCTTTTGTTGTTTGGACACTGCCTGGAGTGTGTCTGTCTTTTTGTTGACCACAAGTCAAAAGAGTTGCAGTGACGAGAGATTTTTTACATTCTCTTTTGTGACCAGTTCTACTGGATGGACTCTGGCCCTGTGTCGCTTGCTTTGACTCTGACTCTGAAGCTCTCCCCCCCCCCCCCCCACCCCCCAAAATCATTTTTGTCAAATACAATTTATTAGATGCCTTTGTAATCGGTTTTGTAATTAATTATTTCTGGTCTGTTGATCAGAACAGACACATCTCATAATCTGCGAGGAATCTAATTTCCGGATTCTATTAATGTTCAGCTCATGCCAGCAGTGGCTGCACAATTCAGGTCCCCAGGCTGGGAAAGATAAGGTGCCCCGGTGGATCAAAACCCAGAATTCTTGGCAATCCTAGCCTACGCAGTGGAGTTCTGAACCCTGCTATTGCAGATAAGATAACATGAAAAGAAAGACAGAAATCAGGAAACAGCCACACAAACATACGCCTGACACTGCCTGCATCTCAGACTAAATGTTACTCAGGAGGGCCCCAGATGCTAACATGTTGCCCTAAAACAAACCATGATGGGATTATAATTTATGCAATATGCTGAAAAATAGGATGTAGCAGTGCTGTATCAAACACCTTAACCCTGGGCAGCAATAGACATCCTTCCCCATAACACTTTATAGTAGAGAATGATATGAAACATAGAAGATGACGGCAGAAAAGGGCTACAGACCATCAAGTCTGCCCACTCTGCTTACCCACCCCCTATCTATGCCCTAATGACCCAATTTCCTTATCTTGACCCTCGTAGGAATCCCATATGGGTATCCCATTTATTCTTAAAGTCTGGCACGCTGTCTGCCTCGATCACCTGCACTGGAAGCTTGTTCCAATGATCAACCACTCTCTCTGTGAAGAAATACTTTCTGGTGTCGCCATGAAATTTTCCGCCCCTGAGTTTGAGCGGGTGCCCTCTTGTGGCCGAGGGTCCCTTGAGAAAGAAAATATCATCTTCCACTTCGACACGTTCCGTTAGGTACTTAAATGTTTCGATCATGTCTCCCCTCTCCCTACGTTCCTCGAGAGTGTAGAGCTGCAATTTGTTCAGTCTCTCTTCGTACGAGAGACCCTTGAGCCCCGAGATCATCCTGGTGGCCGTCCGCTGAACCAATTCAATTCTGCGCACATCTTTACTGTAATGTGGCCTCCAGAATTGCACACAGTACTCCAGATGAAGTCTCACCATGGCCCTGTACAACGGCATTATGACTTCAGGCTTTCGGCTGACGAAACTTCTATTGATACAACCCAATATCTGCCTTGCCTTAGATGAAGCCTTCTCCACTTGATTGGCAGTTTTCATGTCTGCACCATTCCCTTCCCAACGGATAAACATGGGAAACTATCCCTATGTCATTTTTTAAGGAGCGAGGGAAGAATCAGAGTATGAATGGGTACAACCACTGACCCTCAAGCCTTTCATTGAAGAATGATGGTGTAGAACAGACATGGGCAACTCCGGTTCTCGAGAGCCGGAATCCAATCGGGTTTTCAGGATTTCCCCAATGAATATGCATGAGATCTATTTGCATGCACTGCTTTCAATGCATATTCATTGGGGAAATCCTGAAAACCCGATTTGCCCATCCCTGGTGTAGAAGGACTGAGGTTGAGATAGATACTAAAGAATAACATGGGATGGTCTCCCGCAGTTATCCGCAGGGACGGGAACAGTGATGAATTCTGTCACCATGTCATTCTCTACTTTATAGTACAATATGCAGAAAAATAGGGTGTTTCACATAAATTGCAAAAACCCAATAGGGAATGCCAACAATAGTACAGATATCAAAAATCCCAAAGTAATAATTCAAAGAAGTTGATAGCAGAACACAACTACATACAATAATAACTAAATTTTTAGTGTAAGTACCCTCAGTGCAAAAGTCAAAGCTAACGGGGCACTTGCGAACCAGGGTTCCAGGCTTAAAACGTTTGTGCCGGGCTATTTCTCAAGCCCCACTGTGTACCATCATAGGCGTACATAAGTGTAAATGAAATCATATAGTGTAATCCTAATGCAGTGAACGTTACAAGCGTGTGTATTCACAAACAGTGTTGGAATGCTATCATCTAATCTGAATTACCGCTCAAAACGGCGAGTTTCCCAGTGCTTAGCTCCGGTTAGTTCCGTGGATGTTTGCAGCGTTCTTCCAATCGGCCCTTTTCAATTCCAACCATGGCGCTAAATGCAGCCTAGTTGTCCAGCTCAACTGTGCCCAGTTTCAGGTGATATACCCGTCTTCAGGAGCTTAGCTTTTGTGCCGAAATCAAGTGCTTCTCATAGGAATACCGTAGGAGTATTAGCAGGCGCCGCCACTGGGCTGTGTGGAGTTTGTATATTTCCAATATCTGGGACACAATGCACCATACGGTACACATGTGGGCTCAGTCCAAGAACGTTGTGTGCATTCTTTTCCACCAGGGGGCACTTCTGCACCCTTTGTGCTTTAGAACAATGCAGGTTTACAGGTCCCTGTCCCTTCTGACCAGGGTGTAGTTCTGAATCTTTTTTTTTTCTCATTATTATAATGCTGATCATGCTAAGAGTGATGTGGAACAGTTTGTTAAGGGCAGGTCTCTCTTGACCAAGCTGGTGAAACAGCAGAGGGGGGCAATGCAGTAAGCCATGTGTTAGAACAATGCTTCAACAATCAGCTTTTTAATGCATGCACTGAAAACATTTTTTTTTTGTACAGCATACTAATCTGCCACATTTTCATAAAAAATGTCTATTTTCTGGTCAGTGTGTAAGTGGCGACTATCTTACATACTGTCGGGAAGGGACCTATTTTTTTTTTAAAAAAAACCTCCATGTCCACTGACCCCTATCACCACCTTGGTGGCCCAGCGGACCCCACATCTCAGACCCCTAGCCCTAGAGCTCCCAGGGACTATTTTGTCCAGGACACTCCTGGACCAGGCACTTTGCACAGGGATGGCCTCAACCAGAAAGCCTTCATTCTCCGGACTCCTCCTGGACCAGTATTTCTTATCTGTATTCTTTTCTTCCCATCACGTTTTTTGAAAATGGAGGTATCTGACCCCTAGCATTGTATCAGGACACACCACTAGGGGTCAGTCTGCCACATAAGGGATTACCTTTTTTATTGGGAAACATTGCCTTATGTGGCAGACTGACCGCCTAGTGCTGCATCAGCATACATCACCAGGGATCATGCACCATCATTTTCCAAGATGGTGGTGGAAAGCAAGGACACTGCTGGGCACTTCCCCAGACCAGGTGGTTTTAGGCATCAGGTAGCTTCCAGGTCCACTTGGGCCACAAGTCCTCTAAGGTGAAATGTTGCATTTCACCACAAATGATCCTGCGGCTCCATGGTAGGATCTCTACATCATCTCTGGGTTTAGCAGGGGTTTTTCACACTTTGGAAGCACTTTCCAGTTCAATGGTCTGCATGCATGGACCATACGGCCCTTTAGTATAGTGGTTTTACTGCACTGGGAGCAAGTTTAGCTCGGGAAAATCGGAAGTAGTCCTCCATGCCTAAAGATAGTACATCATATTACATCAGCCCCAGAGTGGAAAGAGGCTGCTTATTTTCTACTCTTGTCTGTCCTTCACACCGGTGGCTCTTGTCACTTGAAGAGATCACTCTCATGCTGTGCTTCTTTCTCAGGATGAATGCAGGAACTTCGTGAAGGTGCTGCTGGCGAGAAATGACCACACGCTGTTTGTGTGCGGCACCAACGCCTTCAACCCCATCTGTGCCAACTACAGCGTGAGTACCTGCAGGGCGCTATGACTTGGTTTGCAGTTATGTCATTCCTAGGACTGTGCATCTGTCTATCTCTTCCCCATTTTCCAATGTGATTGAACCAATGACTCTTCAAAATGAAACCTCTGCTGTAGTCTGAACTGTTCAGCTGTCTACCTGTCCTTATGGAAGAGCAAAGCAAACAAGGAGGATGTGGCACAAACTGGTGGGAGAGTGCTGTCTTCTTCACTCTTAGTGAAGTTACTTACCTGTAACGGAGGTTCTCCGGGACAGCAGGATGAGTTAGCCACCCTTGGTGACGTCATCCGACATGCCCTGAAAGCGGATTTGCTTTGCTCTCCCAGAGCTCAAAGGAAGGCATTTACAGCCTCCCTCTGAGCATGTGCTAGCCCTCCTTTATATGCCCATGCTGATCCCTTGTGGCCTCAGTTTTTACCATCCACTACTGTCCGCTGGGTGGGGTAGAGATGGAGAAAGGGGGAGACTGTTTTTTTGATTCTAGTAAAACCTCCCCTTCCCCCTCTCTCCCAACTTCCTGCAGTAGCCTTAGAAAGGGAAGTTGGCCCATCAGTCTCATACCTGCCCTCCTGCTATGCTGCAATGATAAATTTAAGGGAAAAGCCACAAAAAAACAACCAAGAGACAAATCAGAGATACTTTGAGCAGTAATTTGCCTAGTGCTCCTGACTCATCAGCTCTTCCTATAACTATCTATGCAGTCAAAAAAGAGAATATATGACCACCCCACCTCACTCCAGCCTCTCATAGTCTTAGCCCAGCCCCACCCCATCTCCCACCTTTCACCCCTTAGTCCTCTTCCCCATCCTCTGTACCCTTTTAGTGCTTCTCTCTCTCTCTCCCTCCAACCCCCCTTCCCCGCAGGTGCTTCTCTCCCCCTCCCTCCAACGCCCCCTTCTTTGGGTGCTTCTTTCACTGTCTCCCCCACACACATACATATACCCCACTCCCACAGGTGCTTCAGCCAACCCTCTCACAAACACCCTGCAATTTGGTACCTCTTTCCCTTCTTTCCTTTTCACAATTAATCATTCTCTGTGGGCACCATCAGCAAGAGCAGGCTGCTTCAATCAACCCTCCCTCCTGCGTATCCTGTGGCATGTGCTCTCTCTCTCTCTCTCTCTCTCTCTCCAGCCCCTACCCACCCTGGAACTGAGGGGCTTTCCCCTGTTCCCCACCTACCTTCTCCACTAAAATTAAATCTTCAGGTCAGCCAGCAGCATCAATGAGGTGAGCCTGCTGCCATCAGCCTGTCTCGGAAGCCTTCATTCTGCAGCTGTCCTACCTTACAGGAACAGGAATGAAGGCTTACGGGGCAGGCTGACGGCAGCAGATTCATCTCACTGATGCTGCTGGCCAGCCTGAAGATATAATTTCAGTCAAATATAAAGAGGGGACGAGTTATAACTAGTATAACAAGAGTGATAAGGTGCATATATTGTAATGAGAAAAATCACTCTATGAACCTATTCAAAGAACTATATGAATGATATAACTGAGTTCACAAAAACTTGCTCAGAATCATGGAGGGGAAAAGTGGGGCGAACCCCAGAAAAAACCACCTCACAGCCCAATCATCGCATGGAGAGTAAAGAAAACGTTATATCATCTCATACACTTTTTTGTTGTTGAAAAAACACTGGAGTTGAACAAATTGTTTACTGGGCATACGTCAAAACAAGCTTTAAAAAGAACTTAGCAAACTTAACTTGCAGCTTGCGGGTTCCGACGTGCACGTTTCGATCCTGCCTCAGGGAACCAACAGGAATAGATGGAAAAAATGTTCATGCGATGGGTGTGAAAAGATTCAAAATAGGACTAAACTAAACTAAACTAAACCTTAGGTTTTTATACCGCACCATCTCCATGGTCATGGAGCTCGGCACGGTTTACAGGGATTGTAATAAGAAAGGAACTCCAGGGAAAGGGTTAGATGAAGATCGGAGGGAAGAAGAATGTTAGAGAGCTAGGATGTCAGAGAGGAGGGAGAAGTTAGATTTTAGAGAAAAGCCAGGTTTTCAGATGTTTGCGGAAGGGTTGGAGAGCACTCAGGTTCCGAAGGGGGGAAGTGAGGTTATTCCAGAGCTCGGTAAATCTGAAGAGGAGGGAAGTCCCCAGTTTTCCTGGGTGGGAGATGCCTTTTAGTGAGGGGAAGGATAGTTTCGATTTTTGGGTAGGTCTGGAGGTACTAAGATTCGAGGAATTCCAGGAAAGTGGAATTAATGGAGGAAGGATGCCGTGAAGGATCTTGAAGGTTAGGCTGATGCATTTGAAGTGGACTCTGGAAGTTATCGGAAGCCAGTGAAGCTTGGAAAGGAGTGGAGAGACGTGATCGAATTTACTTTTAGCAAAGATAAGCTTGGCCGCGGCATTTTGGATCCGCTGGAGTCTGTGGAGGTTTTTCTTCGTTAGGCATATGAAGATGGAATTGCAATAGTCCAGTCTGGAGAGGATGATGGATTGGACGAGAACGGCAAAATGTTTTTGATGGAAACAGAATCTTACTGACCTCAGCATGTGAAGGCTGAAATAGCATTTTTTTACCAGAGAGTTGAGGTGGTCGTTGAAGGACAGAGTAGAATCAATGATGACGCCCAGGACCTTGCTGGAGAATTCGAGCTGCAGAGAGGAGCCGGAAGGCAGTGGGATTGAGGGGGGTAGTTGAGCTAATTTTGGGCCAAGCCAAAGTAGTTTTGTCTTGGATTCATTCAATTTCATTTGGACGGTGTGGGCCCAAGATTGGAGGTTTGAGATACAGGAGGATATGTTCAATGGGAGATCAGTGAGGTTCGAGTCGGTCTCGAGAAGGACAAGGATGTCATCAGCATAGGTGTAAATTGTTTCAAGAGGGGATAGATGGAGGAGTTTTAGGGAGGACATATAAATGTTGAAGAGGATAGGAGAAAGAGGTGAACCTTGCGGGACTCCACAGATTGGTGTCCAGGGGGAGGAAGAGGTACCATTCATGTTGACAATGTAGGAGCGGGAACGAAGGAATTTTGAGAACCATTCAAGGACAGTGGAGGTGATGCCAATCTTGGAAAGTTGGTAAAGAAGAATGTCGTGATGAACAACGTCAAAAGCGGCAGAGAGGTCAAATTGCAAGAGGACAGCGAACTTGTTGCGGGAGTGAAGTTGTTGGACCTTGGAAATTAGGGAGGTCAGTAGAGATTCGGTGCTGAAATTGGGACGGAAGCCATATTGGTAGGGTAAGAGGATGGAGAATTTCTCTAGGTAGGATGAGAGTTGAGTCGATATGATGGACTCGAGCAGCTTGGTTAGGAGAGGGATATTTGCTATTGGGCGATAGCTGGATGGAGTGGAAAGGTCGAGGTCGGGTTTTTTCAATAGGGGGGTTAAGGCGATATGGCCCATTTCTGGGGAGAAAAGGCCCGAATGTAGAGCGGAGTTTAGGAGTTTGGTAATGGAAGAGATGGCTTGAGCGGGTATTTCCTCGTAGAGGTAGGAGGGGAAAGGGTCTAAAGAACAATTGCAGGATTTCATTTTGAGACAGAGTTTGAGGATGATGGAATCGGATACTTGGTCGAAGGCAGCCCAGAGTCTGTCGGCTGGGATAGCGCTGGAGGCCGGTAGAGTAGGGTTGGGGTCAGTGAGCACCAGGGAGTTGTAGGAGACTGCAGGTGGGAAGGAGCAACGTAAGGTAGTGACCTTATCATTGAAGAAATTTGCCAGAACATCGGCTGAGGGAGAGGAGGGGAAAGAGGTGGAGTCTTTTTTGGAGGTTAGAGAGTGCCAGATTTTGAAAAGTGTACTATTCTGGTTATTGGATCTGGAGATTTTCTCGCCATAGAAGTTCTTTCTTGCTTTTTTTAATGTAGAATTATAGTGCTTAATGTTGGCTCTCCAGGATTGTTTGTCTGTAGGGGAGTTAGATTTTTTCCATTTGCGCTCCAGGGCTCGACATTTCTGCTTTAGTTCTCTATGACAAGGGAGGTACCAGGGGGCTTTGCCTCAGGGAACCAACAGGAATAGATGGAAAAAACGCTCATGCGATGGGTGTGAAAAGATTCAAAATAGGACTGCTGTCTCACATAGAAAAAAGCGCATATAGCGCAGATTGTCTGTTTTGTTTACTCTCCACGCGATGATTGGGCTTTGAGGTGGTTTTTTCTGGGGTTCGCCCCAGTTTTCCCCTCCATTATTCTGAGCAAGTTTTTGTGAACTCAGTTATATCATTCATATAGTTCTTTGAATAGGTCCATAGAGTGAAGATATAATTTAGCAGAGGAGGTAGATGGGGGACGGGAGAGGAAACCACAGATAGACAGCTCAAATTTTAGGAAGCCATCCAGACACCCGGACAGTCCTCTATAAAGAGAACGTCTGGGTAAATTTGGATGTCTGGTAACCCTCTTTACCTCAGCCTCTCTGTCCAATCTCCTTTCCTTTTTTACTCTCCTTCTCTCTCAACAATTCTGCTTTGTTTCTGGAATCTGTCTGCTTGGTGGTCTCTCACCTCCTGTCCTCTCATGCTCTTCTTGTCTGTGTATCTTTTTCTTCCGGTCCTCTCTTGTGTGTATGTGTGTGTCTATCCCTGTCCTCTCATATATGTGTCTGGCTGTCTGTCTGATTTAAATCTCCTCCTGCCCTCTCATGCTCTGTGTGTATGTGTTTCTCTCCCTCTTTTCACCCCATTCCTCTCATGCTGTGTGTATGTGTGTTCCTTTCATACTCTGTGTGTTTTATGTCTCATTGCAGATGGACACTCTGGAGTCTGTTGGGGAGAGTATCAGTGGTATGGCCCGATGCCCTTACGATCCTAAACATGCCAACGTGGCCCTGTTTGCAGGTAAAGAGGCTTGTAACCCCTGAAGTGAGAAAAGATTCTTGGGTTGCTGTCTGTTCTTTGATGTAGATCAAGGAGTGAACAGATAAGCCTTGGGCAAGGCCATTTTTGTTCAACTAGCCTTCTCTGTCTGATTGCTGAAGCTTTTGGGTCCCAAATTCTAGACTACCTTTCCAATTTTAACTTGAGGCAGTTTACGGTAAGTCCTTTCTACAAAGAGCTTACCCTGGTATTTAAATGCCATGCTCAGCCTTGCATTCCAATGCCAATCACAGCATTTAAATCTATAAGAACCTAAAAATTGCCTTACTGGGTCAGACCAATGGTCCATCAAGCCCAGTAACCTGTTCTCACGGTGACCAATCCAGGTCACTAGTACCTGGCCAAAACCCAAGGAGTAGCTATTTTTTATGCTACCAATCCAGGGCAGCAAACCAAACTTCCTTAATTCAGGATATACCCGATCCTCAGAGGGTTAAATTACCCAAAGGTCCAGCCTCTCATAGGCTCCTGCCACATGTTGGTGGAGACGCTCCCCTAAAACTATCTAAGCTAAGTAATAAATTTCAATGATATATAGTAATTTAAAACTATAACAGAGTAAAAAAATATATATAATAAAAAAAAGCACGTTTGATCCCATGAAGATCGGGTTCGGTGACCTCTGTCACATGAACCTTTGGGTAATTTAACCCTCTGAGGATCGGGTATATCCTGAATTGAGGATTGCTTCAAATGTGATTCTACAATATAATACTGGAAGTTTGGTTTGCTGTATAAGATAAGATTTGATTCCAGTGTAAGGTATAGCCACTATAATATTTTCTGACCAATCCAGGGCAAGCAGTAGCTTTCCCCATGTCTTTCTCAATATCTGGGTACTTCAGCTATTCCATGCTGTACTCAGATAGTCATCCGAGTATGTTAGGACAGTTATTCTACTAGCCTCACTTACCTGCATACCATTCAGCAGCCCCTTGTCTCTAGTGTTGAGGCAGTCAGAGACGATTATGCATTATTTGAATAATCCCCCTGAAAATCCTGATATGGCCCCAGTGAGCATCACTTACTCAAATAGGAGTAGCTCAGGGCTTAATATCTGGGGGAACGGCCCAGTTCCACCACTTTTTTTCAGACTCCAGAAAAGCAGAGGTGTTTGCTTCTATATCTCCCTTTCAGGAAGACTGCATGAAGCAGGAGGGAATGGAGTGAGCCTGGAGCATAGAACAGTCACTTTCCAATTCAGTCTCCCATTTGTTGCTACCCTTTACCCACCTGCCTTCTCACCAGGCTTCATAGTTCCACTTCCTTTTTTGCTTACAAATTAAGCCCAGAAGCCTCTGAATATCAGACCTTTACAATCTAAGGGAGCACTGGGCCACCCTGAGGCCACATGGTACAAACCTATTCTATAAATAGCTCCGGTGCATCCAGGTTCCCTTATAGGATACTAGAGTAACCTGGTATCGGTGCAATCCACAGTTATACCAGCCGTGCCTAAATGTGGCAGGGGCGCATATAAGTTACACAGATAAGTAGGGACCCTGCCTATGTATATGCCCTTTTTGCAAATACACACTGTGCAAGATAGTTTCATATTTCCAGAGTAGTGCTTAGGTGGTCTACTGGCATATACACAGGTACATTCACAGAAGCAACGAGTGCACAAATGTGAGTGACTATTGCATTGCCCTTTAAGTGGGTGCCTGAGGCAATGAGAAATAAAATAACATGTCCAAGGCCACAGTGTATCTGGGAGAACTGGGATTTGAACCCTGGACCCCTTGATCTCTGGCCCACTACTCTAACTATTTCCTCGGTTGGTTAAACTGGACATTAGACCTCCACTTTACGGCCCGCTCGGCTCACTCCTGAGCTGGACTTCCTTGTTGCTTTTCCCCAGCGCAGGACAGACTGTTGTATATAGATTAAAAGGCTCTGCCCATTCAGAGGAGTTTTCTAGACTCTTCTGTGCTACTCGGTAATACTTGTGTGCCTTGTACCTTGATGTCTCTGGGGACCAATGTAGGGATAAGATTTCCAGAGTCTCCTCTTCCTTTCACCTTCTTTCTTGGTCTGTCCTCCAGATGGGATGCTTTTTACGGCTACTGTGACAGACTTCCTGGCGATCGATGCAGTCATTTATCGGAGCCTTGGAGATAGCCCCACTCTGCGCACAGTCAAACACGACTCTAAGTGGTTCAAAGGTGAGAGGCCTCCACTGAGCACCCGGGTTTCCAAAACTAGAGAATATACATGTGAAGAGCCCCAAATAAATAGAAGCCCCTCTTTATCGAACTCTAGATTAGGAATGAAAGCTCCCCTTTACAAGGGATGTTCCGTTCAGGACAGTCTCTAATGAGCACCAGGCAGAGATGCATTATGCTTGAGGACTGTCTTTGCCAGCTAACACCAAATAAGTGGGAAAGTCCCTTTTTCCTTCAGGAACCTTGGATCAAGCCACTGCCTTCATAGAACAGCCATACTGAGTCAGTCCAATAGTTCATCTAGCCAGTTTCCTGTTTTCAACAGTGGCCAATCCAGGTCACAGGTACCTGGCGGAAACCCAAATAGTAGTAACATTCCATACTACCAATCCAGGGCAAGCAGTGACTTCCCCCCTGTCTGTCTCAATAGCAGACTATGGACATTTCCTCCAGGAACTTGTCCAAACCTTTCCTAAGCCCAGCTATGCTCAGCACTGTTACCACATCCTCTGGTAATGAGTTCCTGAGCCAGGGCTGTGAAAAGTATCACACTGGACTATGCTAATGCCAGCCTGCACTGAGTTGATGCTTGTCTCTCTCTTTGAACTTTTCCTACTAGAGCCATTCTTTATCCATGCTATAGAGTGGGGGACCCATGTCTATTTCTTCTTCCGAGAGATTGCCATGGAATACAACTACCTGGAAAAGGTAAGAGATAATAGTTTCAGTCTCTCTGGTTGTATATGAGGGTTTGAGGAGAGAGCAGGCCTTATATTTGGAGCAATAGGTAGAACTAGTGGGTTTGGAGCATGAAGGAGGTGTAGAAGTGTTTCGCTCATGTCTAGTTCTACTAGGCACCTGCCTTGCACTTAACTCAGCAACAGGTCGGTGGAGCAACAGGTCCTATGTCTTTGAGGATATCACAGTCATGCTGGGGTTGTTAGTTTTTAAAGAAAATAGTGAATGAAGCTTGAAAGTCTATTTATTTATCTGCAAAGGTGACAGATATCAGTATTGGACAGAGGATATAAGATCCATCCATTTGCCTTTTAACTACTTCTACAGACCAGCAAACATACTGCCTCCCCAATGGAAATTTGGGAAGTTTATTCTGAGGTGGGGTGAAGAGGGAGCTATATGACTGTCATTTTCCCTTTTCACCTGGCCCTGTTGCAGGTGGTGGTATCCCGCGTAGGCCGTGTCTGTAAAAACGACCTGGGTGGCTCTCAGCGAGTTCTGGAAAAGCAGTGGACCTCCTTTCTCAAGGCTCGGCTGAACTGCTCTGTCCCAGGAGACTCACACTTCTATTTCAACGTCATTCAGTCTGTGACGGATATCCTCTATCTGGGTGGTCGGCCTGTGGTTCTGGCTGTCTTCTCCACGCCTACGAACAGGTAAGTCCTTGCCCTTTGCTAAAGGACTGTAGCTGTTTATCAAGGCTGTGCAATTTCCAGCTAATACCTTGCCGCTGTTACTGAAAAAAGGAGCCTCATGCACACAGGATCTGAAAAAGGTGCCCGCTGTAGAGATTCTGCAATGTCTGACCACTTTGGGCTTCAAATAAAACAGTAGTGGCCCTTCTGAAATAATAGGCAGGGTCAGTACAAGGATATTACCTTCAGCTTTACCCCCCCCCCCTAAATTAATTAAGTCCCTTGCCCTTCTCCCACCCCTTTGAGATTTTGATAAACTCAACAATCAGGATTATTCCAATATCACCTTTTCCTGTGGAAAGTGGACATCATACTTTGTTTTGTATCTATTTACATCAGTGTCTCAAACGTTTTTAGTTCCGGCACATTAAACGGAGCAAATGTTTTTCACAGCACACTAAAGGGAGGAAATATTTTTTGTAGCATATTATAATTGAAATTATAAAATTGCAAAACCAACAATAAGTTAAATTTGAGAGTTATTTAAAGTTCTTTAAGTTATGTATGAGTAATTGTAACAATGGTGAAACTAAAGTAGATAGAATAGAATTGCTAATCAATGTGATGGATGAGCTTGTTTTTGAGTGCAAATTAACTCAAAAGGTGGCTCGATAGTCGACAAGCAAACACACAATTCATCATCCACCATCTGCAGTCATGTCCACCCCTTTTCCGATGCCCATGTGTGCACATATATCCCTCTCGATATTCAATGCTATTTAGTTGTTCAGGAACAGCTCCTGGCTGGCTAAATAGTTCATAGCCACCTAAATGCTAATATTCGTTGTGAGATGGCTGCTGATATTAGTGGTTAGCAGCTAATAGGTAGCCGGCTATCCATGAAATTCAGAGCACTAACCGGCTAAGTCAAGCGACCAGAACAAGCCATTTAAACAGCTGATCTGTCTTTGGCCACAATAAACTTAGCCAGTCAGGTCTGAATATCGGCTAAGTTTTTAGCAGCCAAAAATAGACTGGATGTTCATTGCCGGAGATGGCCCAGCATTGAATATCTTGGCTCACTCCTGCGGTCTGAATATCGGCCCCACCCTGTGTAACCGCATGTTTTGGCTCGTGGTTGCTTTCTGCATCGGCCCTGTAATGGTGAAAGCCATTCCTTGGGAATAACAAAGCACCGCTCCATGAGAACAGATCTTTTTCCTCTGCCTCTGCTGCATGCTGGACTCCCAGTTCTTTGCATAGGGGTTTTCCGATTGCTTCTAAGGAAGGTATTCCCAGGCCTGCATCTCAACTGATTTTATTTATTGAGAGGAGTGAAAAAGGGAAAGAATCGAAAAGCACTTGGACTTGCTGTGCTCTGAATATTCATTGCTGATAGTGGAACAGTGAGCGTCTGTTCATTGCCAGCCTCCCACATCGTCCTGGGCGCTACTGTCCACACTGAAGAGCTTTCCTACTGGCACGATTAATTTCTATTCACTAGCAAGGGAAGAAGGGAAAAGAATTAGGGAGCTGGGAGGGGGGTAGTCAGAAAGTGCAGAGCATTTCTTGTTGCTTATAAGGAAGGCTACTAAAATGGTGCGTGGTCTTCGTAATAAGGCGTATGGGGACAGACTTAAAGATCTCAATATGTATACTTTAGAGCAGTGTCTCTCAAACTTTCTCGAGCCAAGGCACACTAAAGGTAGTGGCCATGCGTTGAGGCACCCAGAAGTGCACGGACGTCGCCATGTGCGGAGGCCCTCCAGACTGGCCCTGAGACTCCAGTAGGGGGTGCCAGCGGGGAAAAGGGCCAGAGAGAAGGATAGGCATTGGCGCCAACTGATTGCCTACAGCAGGTTTTCTCAACTAGTTCAAGCTAAGTATCCCCTAAGTCTAACAAATATCAACTGAGTACCCCGACCACAGACCTCCCTAAACCCACCCAAGCTCTGTACCAGATCCCATCACCTTTACTAATTGTAATGCAATTTTTTCCATTCATTTTTCATATACACACATTATACACAGCAGATATAAATTCTCAAAACTGACACATTTCAATCAATATATTGAAAATAAAATCATTTTACTTACCAGCGATCCTCTGCAGGCTGCTGTAATTAGCTTTAACGGTGAGACCAGGAGGCCAGGGGGGAAGGTACAGAGGACGCTACAGAGGCCAGAGGACGCTACAGAGAAGGGGGAAACATGCAGACCTTCGGCGAATTGGGCAGCACTGGCGCTGTACCGCGTTGGGAAGTCAGCTAGCAGGCGCCTCTCTTCCTCCTCAGTGTGCTGCAGCACACTTGGAATCTGAGGAGGCATACTAGTGTACCTCGGCACACAGTTTGAGATACACTGCTTTAGAGGAAAGGCGGGAGAGGGGAGATATGATAGAGACGTTTAAATACCTACATGGTATAAATGCACATGAATCAAGTTTCTTTCAATTGAAAGGAAGCACTAGAATGAGACGGCATAGGATGAAGTTAAGAGGAGTAATCTAAGGAAAGACTATGTTACAGAAAGGGTGGTAGATGCATAGAACAGTCTCCCAGAAGAAGTAGTGGAGACAGAGACTGTGTCTGAATTCAAGAATACTGGCTTAGTTTATTGGTCATTGTTGCCCGTTTATTGTATACTTTAAAATGTCAATAAAGATGGTTGAACTTATAAAAAAAGAAGGCATGGGATAGGCTTGTGGAATCTCTTAGAAAGAGGAAGAGATAATGGTTACAGCGGAAGAGCAGACTGGATGGGCCATTTGGTCTTTGTCTGCCATCATGTTTCTAAGGCCAAGCTTATCTTTGCAAAAAGTAAATTCGATCACGTCTCACCGCTCCTTTCCAAGTTTCACTGGCTTCCGATAATTTCCAGAGTCCACTTCAAATGCATCTGCCTAACTTTCAAGATCCTCCATGGAATCCTTCCTCCATTAATTCCACTTTCTTGGAATTCCTCAAATCTTAATACCACCAGACCTACCCAAAAATCAAAATTATCCTTCCCCTCATTAAAAGGCATTTCCCACCCAGGAAAACTGGGGACTTCCCTCCCCTTCAGATTCACCGAGCTCTGGAACAACCTTACCTCCCCTCTTCGGAACCTGAGTGCTCTCCAACCCTTCCGTAAACATCTGAAAACCTGGCTTTTCTCAAAAACCTAACACTCCCTCCTCTTCTGACATCCTAGCCCTCTAACATTCTTCATTCCTCCGATCTTCATCTAGCCCTTCCTTGGAGTTCCTTTCTCATTACAATTCCTGTAAACCGTGCCGAGCTCTATGACTATGGAGATGGTGCGGTATACAAACCCAATGTTTAGTTTAGTTTAGTTTAAGTTTCTATGTTAGTTATTTTAGACTGTGCACACCTTGTGTAACACTTTGGCTTGGAAGCTGCTTTCTGGAACAGAAAGTGCAAAGCTGCCACTAATTCATTTCAGAGCTGAGACCCACTAACCTTTCCTCCTGTGACCCTATTCCTGAAGTGCATACATTTGATCATGGAGACTGGGTCACTTGAAGCTTTCTTCCTACACCAAATATACCACATTTAGAGGGGAAGTTATCAATATGAGCTACTGTTAAAATGGGTTATTTTATAACTGTTTCAATTGTATCTCAGTGAGATCAGTGGTGTAATGAGGGTAGGAGGCACCAGGGGTGGTGGCACACCCTTCCTACCCACCCACCCCCACTTCTTCTGTGCCATTCACACCACACTTGCGCCCTCCTTTCCCATCCCTGTAGTTCTTAAAATCTCCAGCCTGCTGCTTGGGTCGATGTTGGCTTTCCCTCTGACATCATTTCCTGACCCCTTGACCCGGAAGTGATTTCCAATGGAGCCAGGCCAGCGCGAGCAGCAGGCTAGAGTAGTTGCTCACTCTGGCAAAGATTTAAAGAGGTACAGGAAGGCAGGGAAGGGAGGGCATGAGCATGGCAGGGAGGTGGATAGGTGCCAGCACCCCCACCAAGATGGCACCCCCCCCCTTACTATGCCACTGAGTGAGAGTTACATTCAGGTACGTTAGGTATTTTCCTGTCTCTGGAGGGCTTACGAATTTGTGTTAAAGTTCTTGTCTGTAATTCCAGAATACTGCAAATATTGTTTTGTTTAATATGTTGTGGTATTTTGGTGCCCTATTTTCATTTTTTGGCACATAATTTCTGGAGTGTATTCAAAATACAGAGTACAGTGTATTACAGAGGTATTGGGGGGGGGGGGCAGCTGATAAACTGCACTGAAGGACTCTTTCTTTCCAATGTTCAAAAGTGCTCCACTATCCTTTTACTGCTCACATAGGTATTGCCCTCCCCACTTCAAGGGTTTTAACTTGCTCCATTTTGTTCCACTCTGACACATACCCTACTCTTGACCCGCCCCATAACCTCACTTAACTCCATCCACTTTAGTCTCCACAAACAGCTGAGTCACCGATCGCCTATGATAGAAACATTTAAAATAACTCCATGGCATGAATGTACAGGGGGCAAATCTCTTTCAAATCAAAGGACACTCTGGAACAAAGAGGCATAAGATGAAAGTAAAAGGGAACAGACTTAAGAGTACCCTAAGGGACTACTTCAGGAAAAGGGTAGTGAATTTAGTAACATAGTAAATGATGGCAGATAAAGACCCAAATGGGCCATCTAGTCTGCCCAACCTTACCCTCTCTTTAAATTACTGATTTAATTTAAATTTTCCTTCTTAGCTCTTTTTGGGCCAGAACCCAAAGCTCTGCCTGGTACTGTGCTTAGGTTCCATCTATTGAAGTCTCCGTCAAAGCTCATTCTAGCTCATATAAACCATTGCAGCCGTCGAAGCCTTCCCCAGCCCATCCTCAACCAAATGGCCATATATGGACACAGACTGTGCAAGTCTGCCCAGTACTGGTCTTAGTTTTCAATATATATTTTCTGATTTGAGATCCTCTGTGTTCATCCCACGCTTTTTTGAACTCTGTCACTGTTTTCCTCTCCACTACCTCCCTTGGCAGTGCAGTCCAGGCATCTACCACCCTCTCCGTAAAGAAGAATTTCCTTACATTATTCTTGAATCTACCACCCCTCAACCCCAATTTATGCCCTTTGGTTTTACCAGTTTCCTTTCTCTGAAAAAGATTTTGTTCTACGTTAATACCTTTTAAGTATTTGAACGTCTGAATCATATCTCCCCAGTCCCTCCTTTGGTCTAGGGCAGGGGTGTCCAGCCTTTTGGCTTTCCTGGGCCGCATTGGCTGAAAAAAATGTTTCTGGGGCTGCATAAATGCGCAAACGCTGCAGCAAGACAGAGGAGGGAGCCAGCAAGACGGTAAACACCCGGAGGCAGCAGAGGAAAACACTGCACCGCCCTCGATCGGGGCCGCAGGTTGGACACCCCTGGGCTTCCAGTCTCCTCATATGTCTTTTGGTGCAAACCTCCTACCATTTTTTGCGCCCTCCTCTAGATCGATTCAAGTCTTCTTATGTCCTTTGCTAGATATCGTCTCCAAAACTGAACACATTACTCCAAGTGGGTCCTCACCAACGAACGACCTGTACAGGGGCATAGGCAACTTCTCTCTGCTACTGGTTACATCTCTTTTTATACAGCCTAGCATCCAAGTTTCCAAGTTTATTAAAATTTGATTACCGCTTTAAAACTGTCAAAGCGGTGTACATTACATTAAAAATATAAAATTGGTAACATACCATTAATACTTTGGGTAGATAAATGACAGATCGAGATACAAGGGAAGGGGATAGAACTACAATCGATTATAGGAAAGAAAGAGAAAGGGTAGCACAATGGGGAAGGGAAACTATGTTCTTCTTTAGTTATTATTTAAAGGTAGAGACTAGTGATTTTAGTCGGACAGGAATTCATAATAATAATAATTTATTTCTTATATACCGCTATACCGTGAAGTTCGAAGCGGTTTACAATAAAGATACATTTAGTCAGTACATGGGATGCAAGTGGTTTACATTAAAGATTCATTTTGTCAGTACATGGGATACAAGTTACAATAAAGATATATAAATCATATGTGTCTGTGAACATGAAGGTTTTTAAGTTCGTTTTAAATTTATCTTTTTATTGTTTTAAATTTTCTTCTCTTAAATACGGTAAGTTGGCAGTGAGTTTCAGTGCTCAGGTGCACTAACAGAGAAAATGTGTTTGTGGGTTGTGTCATAAAATAGATGTCTTAAAGAAGGAATATGTAGAAGATGTTGACTACTAGATCTTAATGTTCTTGAAGTGCAATAAGGGATAAGCAATCTGTCCATGAAATTTGGTGTATGAAGAGATTTTATTTTATATGTTAGCAGTAAGATTTTATAGGTAATTCGGTGTGTTATCGGAAGCCAATGTGATTTTATTAGAAACAGGGTTACGTGATCAAATATTTTTTCCTTTGTGTATTAATTTAACAACAGTGTTTTTAATAATTTGTAATCTGCAGAGTTCTTTTTGGGGAAGTCCATTGTACAAAGAATTACAGTAATCTAGTTGAGAGATGATTAATGAGTGAAACAGGATATTAAGAGTATTACAACCAGAACGAAAGAAGTTGTATCGGGCGATGGTGCGTCCGCATCTGGAGTACTGCGTCCAATACTGGTCGCCGTACCTTTAGAAGGATATGGAAATACTCGAGAGGATTCAGAGGAGAGCGACACGCTTGATAAAGGGTATGGAGAACCTTTCATACACTGAGAGACTAGAGAAACTGGGGCTCTTTTCCCTGGAGAAGAGGAGAATTAGAGGGGATATGATAGAGACTTACAAGATCATGAAGGGCATAGAGAAAGTAGAGAGGGACAGATTCTTCAAACTTTAAAAACTACAAGAACGAGAGGGCATTCGGAAAAGTTGAAAGGGGACAGATTCAAAACCAATGCTAGGAAGTTTTTCTTCACCCAACGGGTGGTGGACACCTGGAATGTGCTTCCAGAGGGCTTGATAGGACAGAGTACGGTATTAGGGTTTAAGAAGGAATTGGACAATTTTCTGAAGGAAAAGGGAATAGAGGGGTATAGATAGAATACTACACAGGTCTTGGACCTGTTGGGCCGCCGTGCAAGCGGATTGCTGGGCACGATGGACCTCTAGTCTGACCCAGCAGAGGCACTTCTTAAAAAAAAAAAAAAGATGGTTCTAATAGATTTGAGATGGACCTAATCATTCTTAATTTATAGAAACATTTTTTAACGATGGATCCTATTTGTGTGTGAAAAGTCAGTTTGTTATCGAGTATAACCCCAAGAATTTCTACAGAATTAGTGAATTTTAGCAGAGTAGATTTAAGAAGGATAGGGAAGACAGAGAAATCATATGTGTTATTATTTGGGGAGAAGAACATCCCCGTTGATTTCAGTGGATTAAGGAATAACATATTGGTTGATTATTTCAAGTTTGTGATTGATGTCATTGATTTCTTGTTGATTGGGTAAAGTAGTTGAAAATTGTTGGCATAAGAATATACAGTGACTCCAAGTGATTGTGCAAAAGTAAGGAGAGGAGAGGTAAAAATATTGAAGAGAAGAGGGGTAAGTATAGAACCTTGTGGTATGCCAAACTTTTGTTTAAGATTATCAGATGAAGATTGTCCTACCCTAACTCTAGAGGTTCTATTTGAGAAGAAGGATGCAAACCAATTGTAAGCAGTGTCAGTAAGTCCGATAGAACTGAGTCTATTAAGCAGAAGAGTATAATCAACCATGTCGAAAGCAGCTGAGCAATCAAGAGATATGAGAAGTACGGTTTTCCTTTGGCAACAGCCACCGCCTTGTCACACTGTTTCTTTGCCTTTAGATCTTCGGACACTATCACCCCAAGGTCCCTCTCCCCATCCATGCATATCAGCCTCTCACCTCCCAGCACATTTGGCTCTTTCTGATTACTAATCCTCAAATGCATTATTTTGCATTTCTTTTCATTGAATTTTGGTTGCCAGATATTAGACCATTCCTCTAACTTTTGCAGATCCTTTTTCATGTTTTCCACTCCCTCCTCGGTGCCTACTCTGTTACAAATCTTGGTATCATCTGCAAAAAGGCAAACCTTTCCTTCTAACCCTTCTGCAATGTTACTCACAAACACATTGAACAGGATCGGCCCCAGCACCGAACCATGACGGACTCCACTACTCATCTTTCCTTCCTCCAAGCGAATTCCATTGCCCTCCCCAATTTGTGGAATGGCCTTCCAGTAGAGGTGGTAGAGAACTCCAAGTCCGAAATTTCAATGCATGGTTGAGACGATGGTGCAGGGATGAGGGATTTAGATTGTTAGGAACTGGGCTACCTTCTGGGAAAGGGGGGCCTATTCTGAAAGGATGGACGCCACCTTAACTGGGATGGAACCAGGCTGCTGGAGCTAACATTTATCTTGATTATCCTGTGGATCATTTTTTGTTCATTAATTCACAACACCCAAGACGTAATTTAATTTGTTCGCTTTTCCATTGGTAAAGGGTCATTTATACAAGAGCTATTTTCAACCAGCTCCATCTTTTCAGGCAGCTTCTTGTGAGAGCTCTGTCTCTTACCAGCATTTCAGAAAATTATTGAAAACCTTATTTAAGAATTTTTGTAATTTTTAGGTCATTTGTTTTTATTGTCACTATTTCAATTTTTCTTTTGTAAACCGCATAGAACTCCTAAGGTACTTCGGTATGTAAATACATTTTTATGTTATGTTATGTTTTTTATGTTTAAAAAAGCGATAGAACAGCTTTTAAACTAAGATGGGGGGAAAGCCAACAGTCACCCAGAAGCAGATGGTTCAGTGTGGAGTATCCTTGAAGGATTCTGTTGAATCAGAACATTTAAGGAGTCCCAATAGAGAGGTTTCAAAAATGGTGAAAGAAAGCCAAGAGTGCTTAGGAGGGAAGCAGAATAAAGATGTCAAGTTATCCCTGTCATCTTCTCAGCAGCCTGTAGATACAAGGAAAAAACACAATTTGAAGTGACTTTATACAACTGCTAGAAGTTTAAAAAATAAAGTAGGAGAGTTAGAGTATATAGCACTGAATGATGAGGTAAATATAATAGGCATCTCAGAGACCTGGTGGAAGGAGGACATTTGAGCTGATAACTGGAGTGACATCACTAAAGAAATGTACTGTAGTGGCATTTAATTTTCAAAAGGGTGACAACAATAAAATGAGGAAAATGGTAAAAAAAAAAAAAAAAAAAGCTAAAAGGGTCTGTGGCAAAGGTCAGAAGTGTAAATTTGTTGTGGATGTTGTTTAAAAATACCATTATGGAAGCTTAGACCAGATGTATTCCACATATTAAAAAAGGTGGAAAGAAGAGAAAACAAGAGCCGGTGTGATTAAAAGACGAAGTGAAAGAGGCTATTACAGCCAAGAAAACATCCTTTAAAGAATGGAAAAAAGATCCCAGTGAAGAAAATAAGAAGTGACATAAGCACTGCCAAATTAGATGCAAAGCATTGATAAAGAAAGCTAAATAAGAATATGAAGAAACTTGCTAAAGAGGCAAAAACTCATAGTAACAATTTTTGTGGGAGCGTTGGAAGATCAAGGAGTAAAAGGTGAGTTCAGGGAGGATAAGGTCATAGCGGAGAGACTGAATGAATTTTTTGCTTCGGTCTTTACAGAAGAAGATGTAAGAAATCTTCCTGAACCGGAAATGGTTTTCAAGGGTGATGAGGCGGATGAATTGAATGAAATCTCATGAACCTGGAAGATGTATTAAGCCAAATTGACAAATTAAAGAGTGATAAATCACCTGGACCGAATGGTATACATCCCAGGGTACTGAATGAACTCAAACATGAAATTGCTGATCTGTTATTAGTGATCTATAACCTGTCACTAAAATCATCTGTAGTACCTGAAGATTGGAGGGTGGCCAATGTTACGCCAATTTTTTAAAAGGGTTCCAAGGGAGATCTGGGGAATTACAGACTGGTAAGCTTGACTTCGGTGCCAGGAAAATAGTGGAAACAATTAAAAAAATAAAATTGTAGAACATGTAGACAAACATGATTTAATGAGACAGAGTCAGCATGGGTTCAGCTGAGGGAGGTCTTGCCTCACCAATTTGCTTGACTTCTTTGAAGGTGTGAATAAACGTGGATTTCTGAGAGTCCTGAGGTTAATGGGGGCAATATGGGCCTGACAACTTTTCTCAAATCTTATTTGGAAGTGATAACTCAAAGTTTAACGTTAGTGGTTTCTTATGCCTTTGAGCTGGACTGAAATTCGGTTTTGAAACTTTCCTTTAGATATTTGGAAGCAAACTTTTTGGGATCAAAGAAAACGATTTTTCCTGATCTTGCAAGAGACACTCAGGTTAGGTGTAAGGCCTTCTTGGCATTGCATCTGAGAGTACAGGTATTATCAGCAAACTTTTTGTTGTGATTTCCATGTGTTTGTTGCATTTTATATGAAGGGAAACAATTTCATTTCTATGACCCTAAGCAGCTTAAAGGTTTTCTTGATGCACGAGTAGATGTTAATGTCATAGTGTAATCTCACATGCACACTGATAAACTGGCTTGGAGGAAGGATTCTAGGGTGGAAGGCTTTCTTGGATTGGATTGTATTTTCTTCATTTAATAATTTTTGCATAACATCATGTGATCTGATTTCCATTAAGTTTGTGAGCAGAATATTTTAGGATTTTCCTAGGTACTTTGTTGTACTGATTATTTCCTTTAATTTTCTATTGTTTCTAATTATCAACATGTGCTGATGTAATAATTTTGAAAATCTGAAAATTAAAAAAAAGAAAAAGTTCTTGGTGGAATCATGGACAGTACACTGAAACCTTCCGCCCAATGTGTGGCGGCGGCCAAGAAAGCAAACAAGATGCTAGAAATTATTAGAAAAGGGGATGGTAAACAAGACTGAGAATGTTATAATGTCCCTATATCGTTGCATGGTGCGATCTCATCTAGAGTATTGTATTCAATTCTGGTCTCCTTGTCTCAAAAAAGATATATCAGCACTAGAAAGCTTCAAAGAAGAGCGACCAAGATGATAAAGGGGATGGAACTCCTCTCATATGAGGAAAGACTAAAAAGGTTAGGGCTCTTCAACTTGGAAAAGAGACAGCTAAGGGGGGAGATATGATTGAAATCTACAAAATCCTGAATGGTGTACAACGGGTACACGTAAATCGATTTTTTACTGCATCAAGATTTACAGACTAGGGGACACTCAATGAATCTAATCTAATCGGTTTATATACCGGGTCATCTCTTGTCGGAGCTCAACTTGATTTACAAATAGTCAAAAGACTAGAATGTACATAAATGGTAAGGAATAAAGCAAAATTTAAAATTAGAAATTTATTATAAAAAGGTCTAGCATTGTTATTGGTTAGTGGTCTCTACAGGTAAATTTTTTAGATATTGTGAAAATAGCAAGGTTTTTAAGGTTTTCCAGAATATTTGTAGTTACACAGTAATACTTTTAAAACCAATAGGAGGAAATATTTTTTCACTCAGAGAATAGTTAAGCTCTGGAATGCGTTGCCAGAGGATGTGGTAAGAGGTTAATGTAGCTGGTTTTAAAAAAGGTTTGGACAAGTTCCTGGAGGAAAAATTCTTAGTCTGCTGTTGAGACAGACATGAGAGAAGCCACTGCTTGCCCTGGATCGGTAGCATGGAATTATGCTATTATTTGGGTATTTTCCAGGTACTTGTGACTTGGATTGGCCTCCATGAAGATGGGATACTGAGCTAGATGAACCATTGGTCTGACCCAGTAAGGTTATTCTTATGTTCTTAATTAGCCCTATCTCCCATTATTGACTGACAGTGCTGGCAGACTGCTTCCTGATCAGTGTGCTGGGTACTTGCAATGCCCTGGCAGTCTGCCACAGGCCTGTTCAGATCCACTTGGCCCATTCCTTAGCAAATAGAACTTCTGCTGGGCTGTGTATAGCCAATGAGTTCCCAGGGTCTACCGATAAGCGTTGTCAGCATAGCTATCGCTACCATTCAGCATTTTTAGTTGGCATTACGTATGTCAGCGAAGGCCTATGGGAAATTATATCAATCTGACTCTGGCATGGGAATGCAGATAGAACCTGAGGGCAGGAAGACGGTTTTAAGTAGCCCTGATTGATATGTTTTAAGTATCCCTGATATGTTTCAAGTAGCCCTGATTGAATCATGACTAGCTAAAAGGTGTTAATGTCTGATTAAGAGGGTGCTTAGGACAATGGGTCCAGGTGCACAGATCAAGAACAAAGAAGCCAGAGACTAATCCCATCTAGCATGCCTGCAAGTATCACACCCTCCTTTATCAATTAAATTAACCATTGTTTCAAACAGTTTACAAATTCTAAACAGAAAGATACTGGGACATACAATAGTTTCTATATTCAGAATAAGATTCCAAGGTATAAAAGCCTCCTCTCTGCAAAACACATGTATCTATTTATCTATCAATCTATCTTTCTATCTCTGGAGGAGAGGGGTCTTGGCTCTCTCTCTCTCTCTCTCTCTCTGGCTCTTCCTAGAACTTCTGACTCTCTGTCTCTTTGTTTCTGGACTCTGTAAGGCAGGGAAACTGCTTTGCTCTCTGCTTAATTGTAATGCTTAATTGTAATGCTTATAAATATTGCTTTTCTGTATGCCTATTTCTATAATATATTCTTTATGCAATCACCTCTGGCTGTGCCTATTATTTGATTCTACTTCCTGGTGAAACTTCAGTGAGGGAACTGAACCTGGGACCAGGTGTTTGTCAGGGCGCCTTTCACTTAACCCCTACCACCTAATATTGGGGGGGACACTAACAAAACTGACAAGCATCTCATAGGGTGAGTCTGCTGGGATTCAGAGGCAGTAGTACATCCTCCATTAGGAAGAAAAACCCTATCTGACCTTTTCACAGCAGATACTTGAACAGGAAACTTCACCAGGTTCTCTCAGCAAGCACAGGATCTAAAATTTCAGTCACATTCGCCTGTTTTATTCTTGTATAAGCACATTTGTGTCTCTTTGGTGCCAGCAGCTCTCTGCCTGCTTTTCTGAATTACAGCACCTCTGTCTTTCTCTTTCTGTAGTATTCCTGGTTCAGCCGTCTGCGCTTTTGATATGGAACAGATAGCACTGGCATTTGAGGGACGCTTCAGAGAACAGAAGTCTCCCGAGTCCATCTGGACTCCTGTGCCGGAGGAGCTGGTTCCAAAGCCACGGTGAGTAGCCGGTCACTGGGAGTAGGAAGAGTCCAGGCCAGGTTGGATCAAGTCTTAATGTACTCAGCAGTACACTATGCCATGGAAGAACAAAATCTTAAGAAAGGAAGCCAAACCTAGATATGAAATTTAAAGGGTCAGGAAAAGAGATTTCCCTTGTTAAATGGCCCATTTTTATCTTTTAAGATATCCTACATAGTAACATAGTAAATGACAGCAGATAAAGATCTGAATGGTCCCTCCAGTCTGTCCATAAGTTATACCCACCAAAAAATACATGATTAAATTAACTTGTCCCTTCTTTCATATTTCTGGGCCAAAGACTGTAAAGTCTGGTATTGTCCTAGGTTCCAAATGCTGAAGTAGCCATCCAAACTCACTCCAACCTATCCAACCATCCCGTTGTTTGCAGGATATCTACCGTAAAGTCTGGCCAGTAACATCCTCATGTTCCAAATTAGTGGAGTTCCCATTGATGCCCACCCCAGCCCATCCTGTTTAGACTTTTTCACATTAGCTCTCAGCAGGTTTTGTGGCACATTCTTTATCCCAGGACAAGCAGGCTGCATATTCTCTACATGTGGGTGACGTCATCCATGGAGCCCCGTCGCGGACAGCTTTTCAAGCAAACTTGATTGAAGATCTTAAAGTTTGCTAGTGCTGCACCACGCATGCGTGTGCCTTCCCACCCCACTAGAGGGCGCATCTCCTCAACGTGGTCCTCAGTTCTTAGTTTTCCACGGAGCCAGAAAGCCCTGTCTCTCTTCTCTGCGAATCTAAGTGCCTTTCTTGCACCGCGGCTTCTTTTATTGTTTTATCTGGAGTTGCTGTACCTTTCTATCGAAAAAAAAAATATATTTTTTGTTTTGGTCTTCGCGAAACTGGGGACTTCTGGCTTTCCCTTGGCCGCCGGGCCTTGTTGTGGCTGTGGCCTTTCTTCCTACCTTATGTCCCGGCCTCTTATCGGGTTTAAGAAGTGCACGCAATGCGGTCGGGTGATCTCCATCACAGACCCGCACCGTTGGTGTATCCTTTGCCTGGGAGTTGACCACCTAACAGACTCTTGCCCTTGCTGTGCCACCCTCCAGCCTCATGCTCTTCGTCGAAGACGGGCCAAGATTTTGGAACTCTTCAACATGGCCCCTTTGGCAGATAAGGCTTCGGCCTCGACCTCGGCCTCGATGTCGGCCTCGAAGACCTCGGTTCCAAGCAAGTCTTCCTCGACCTCAAGGGCCTCAGCTGCTCCGGCCTCGAAGACGTCTGCCTCGGGTAAGTCTCCTCTTCCTTCTTCAGGTCCAGCTCAGCTACCGAAGAAGCCGACTTCGGAGTCTCTGGCCACCCAGGCAGTGAGTGTAGTCCTGCCGGCCTCGTCGAGACCTCCTCCTAAGCGTGCCTCCACATTACGGGAATACTCTACATCGAGGACGCCCTCTTTGGAGCGCACTGCTGCACCAGTTCGTCCAAATCCTTTGGTCTCGGTGCCCATGTTCAAGGATATGCTTAAGTCCATCTTAACCTCGCAAATTTCCTCTGCCTTGGCCCAGCTTGCCCCGGCCTCAATCCCGCTCGTCCCTGACCAGCCTGAGCGTCATGCCACGGGCTCTCGAGACAAGGTGCGTCAGTCTCGACGCTCGTCCTCGAGTGCCTCTTCACCTACTCCCTCGAGGCAGACTTCTTCTGCCGGCCATCCTTGGTTGAAGCACCGGCCCAAACGTCCATCTTCCTCGAGGCACCAGTCCATCAAACAGCCCAGGGACTCTCCCCCGAGGCGGGGTAGGTCGCCGGGCCCCCATCCATCAAGCCCTTGGACCTCGTCTTGTCTGACCCTCATCTTCGACGTTCCCTCAATCGGTCTCCGCTCCGAGGGGCTTCGAGGTCGAAGACACCAGCCTCTTCTTCCCGGGGCTCGTCGATGCAGGCTCCCCAGACCTCCGTTCCTCGGACCCCTGGGTCCTCACCTTCCTGGCTCTATAGGCACAAGCTGTTGTCGACGCCCCCTCGTTCTATCAGCAGGGCCTCCTCGACGTCCATGCTGGTGGACACTAACCTGCTGGCGCAGTACTCAAGGGAGGCTTCCCCCTCATTTTCTGCTGCACCCGCTCGGCTTCCCCCCTTGAGGGGCATTCTGCGGGCAGGCCGTCCTCCTTCACCAGGTTCATGATGGACATGGGAAAGGCGCTGCAACTGGACCTCCAGTCGGGTTCCCAGTATTCCCGGGAATATTTGGAGGAAATAGAGCTTCCTTATCCACTGAAGTAATCCCTTTGCCTCCCCTTGAACCTGGTTTTGCAGCACACTTTCTTCCGGAATTTGGAGACGCCTTACTCTATTCCGGCCATTCTGTCCAAGATGGAATCCAGGTACCAGACGGTCCCCTGCAAGGGGTTTGAGAAGGCTCAGCTCTCCCACCAGTCTTTGGTGGTGGAGTCTTCCTTGAAGAAGTTGAATCCTTCCAAGGTCTACACGGCTGTCCCGCCGGGCAGGGAAGGCCAAACTATGTACAAGTTTGGTAGGCGCCTGTACTAGAATTCAATGATGGCGATCAGTGTTCTCAACTATAATTTTACGTTTACATCATACCTGAAACAGTGCATCAAATCCATGCCCTCTTTTCAGGACGATTTGCCTGTTCCTCGCCGGGCAGAATTTCGCCGGCTTATGGATACGCTGTCGCAGATCCGACTCTATATGTTTCAAGCGACCTATGATACCTTTGAACTTTCCTCGAGGGTCTCCGCCTTTGCGGTAGCCATGCGCCGCCTAGCCTGGCTCCGCATATTTGACATGGACCCGAATCTCCAGGATTGGCTGGTGAATCTCCTGTGTTTGGGCAACGAGCTCTTTGACGACTCCATCGAGGCAGCCACCAAGCGCCTCTCCGAACATGAGCGCTCCTTTGCCTCCTTGGTCAGGCCCAAGGTGAAGCCCGCGCCTCCTAAGTCATACAAGTTGCCTCCCCAGCGTTATCCCCAAATGTCCACGCCAGCTTTTTCCCAGCCGCCTCCCAGGCGTCCGCAGCAGCAGAGGGCCCCTCAGAAACCTCAGGTCCCTGTGGCAGCTAAAAGTGCACCGTCCTTTTTGGGGCGGACCGGGCCCTTTCTGTCCCGAGCCTCCCCACCTCCCTATTGGGGGCCACCTTCATGCATTTTCTCACCGCTGGGAACTGATCATTTTGGACAACTGGGTCCTCTCGGTCATCAGGGAGGGGTATTCTCTACACTTCTGGACTCCTCCACCGGACCTACCCCCAAGATAGTGTCCTTCGAACAGTTCGTTACTCCCTCTTCTTCTCTGAGAGGCTCATGCTCTCCTTCGCCTCCGGCCGGTGGAGGAGGTCCCCTTGTGTCAGCGGGGCACCGGATTCTACTCCCGGTACTTTCTGGTCCCCAAAAAGACCGGGGACCTGCGCCCTATCCTGGACCTCCGACTATTGAACAAGTTCCTGGTCAAGGAGAAGCTCTCCCTTCCCATGCTGTATCCCCTGATGAATGAGGGGGATTGGTTGTGTTCCCTGGACCTGAAGGAGGCCTACACTCACATCCTGATCCATCCGGCCTCTCGCAGGTTCCTTCACTTTCAGGTGGGAGACCTTCACCTGCAATATCGGGTCCTCCCTTTCGTCCACCCCGAGTCTTTACGAAATGCCTTGTGGTGGTGGCGGTGGCCCTGCAGTCGCAGGGCCTTCAAGTGTTTCCTTACCTCGACGACTGGCTTATCAAGATGCCGTGACGGGGGGGAGGTTATTTCAGCGACCCATCAGACTATTACGTTCCTTCAGCATCTGGGCTTCGAGGTAAACTTCCCCAAGTCCCAGCTGTGCCCCTCTCAGTCCCTGCAGTTCATCGGAGTGGTGCTGAACACGGTTCGCCTCCGCTCTTTTCTGCCTCAGCCTCAACAGGAAACACTCGTTCATCTCTGCCAGAGGTTCTCCCTTCGGCCGACGATTTCGGCCGAACACATGATAATTCTGCTGGGACACATGGCCTCCACTGTTCATGTAACTCCTTTTGCCAGGCTTCACCTCCGAGTTCCTCAATGGACCTTGGCGTCCCAGTGGAGACAGGATCGGGATCCCGCCTCTCAACACATTGCGGTGACTCCCTCCTTGAAGCGATCGCTCCGCTGGTTAATGCTCTCTTCCAATCTTTCCAGAGGTTTTCTCTTTCACAACGGACTCCTCCAAGTGTGCCTGGGGGGGCTCACCTCAACGGCCTACGCACTCAGGGGCCTTGGTCCAGCGCCAATCGTCGCTACCATATCAACCTGCTGGAGCTTCAGGCTATCTACAATGCTTTGGTGGCCTTTCGGCATTTGCTTCAGGATCGCGTGGTCCTGGTGCGGACGGACAACCAGGTGGCCATGTATTATGTGAACAAGCAGAGGGGTACAAGATTTCTGTCTCTTTGCCGGGAAGCTCTTCGGCTCTGGGAGTGGCGATACGTCACAACATCTTCCTTCGAGCGATCTACATCCAGGGTCAGCAGAACTGCCTGGCGGACAAATTGAGCCGCTTGCTCCAACCGCATGAGTGGTCGCTCCACTCCTCCACTCTGCGTCAGGTGTTCGCCCGCTGGAGGACGCTGCAGATAGATCTGTTCGCCTCCCCCCTCAACCACAAGTTGCCTCTTTTCTGTTCAGGATTTACTCCCCGGATCGTCTCAAGGCGGATGTTTTCCTTCTGGATTGGACGGACAGGTTCCTATACCCGTTCCCTCCATTTCCTCTGATTCTGAGGACTCTCGTCCAGCTCAAGTCGGTCTGAGCCACCATGATTCTGATAGCTCCTCGGTAGCCCAGACAGCCGTGGTTCTCCCTTCTGCTTCTGCCTGTGTTTCCTTCTCTGCTGTCTCAGAGTCGGGGTTCGCTGTTGCATCCCAATCTGCAGTCTCTACACTTAACAGCTTGGTTCCTCTCCCCGTACCTCCCTCCTTCGGTTTCTCTCAGTCGGTGAAGGATGTTCTCGAGGTCTCTCGGAAGAGTTCCACTCGACGATGCTACTCCCAGAAATGGACTAGATTTGCTGCGTGGTGTGCTATGCACCGCATGGAGCCACTATCTGCCTCCTTGTCTTCCGTGCTGGATTATCTGTTGCACTTGTCTCGGTCTGGTCTCAAATCGACATCTATTCGAGTCCACCTCAGTGCGATTGCTGCCTTTCATCAGCCGCTTGACGGGAAACTGCTCTCTGTCCATCTGGTGGTTTCCAGATTTATGAAGGGCCTTTTCAATGTTCATCCACCACTCAAGCCTCCCCCAGTGGTTTGGGATCTTAATGTGGTTCTAGCTCAATTGATGAAACCTCCATTTGAACCCATTGATAAGGCTCATCTGAAGTTTTTCACTTGGAAGGTCTTGTTACTGATTGCTCTCCGTCTGCTCGCAGAGTCAGTGAGCTGCAAGCTCTGGTTGCGGACCCACCTTTTATTATTTTTCATCATGACAAGGTTGTCCTTCGTACTCATCCGAAGTTCTTGCCTAAGGTGGTTTCAGATTTCCACCTTAACCAGTCCATTGTTCTTCCGGTGTTTTTTTCTAAGCCCCACTCTCATACTCTTGACTGTAAGAGGGCATTGGCTTTTTACCTCCAACGCACCCAATCTCATGGGATGGCTCCTCAGCTCTTCATATCTTTCGATCCTAATCGGTTGGGGCGTCCTGTTTCCAAGCGCACCTTGTCCAACTGGTTGGCTGCTTGTATTTCCTTCTGCTACACTCAGGTTGGTCTCCCGCTGCAGGGTCGGGTCATGGGGCATAAAGTCCGAGCAATGGCGGCGTCTGTCACTTTCCCAGGTCCACGCCGATTGAGGAGATCTGCAAGGCCGCCACTTGGTCCTCGGTTCATACATTCACCTCTCACTACTGTCTGGATACTTTGTCCAAACGCAACGGCCTGTTCGGCCAGTCGGTTTTACGTAATCTGTTCTCTTAACTTGCCAACTTTCCCTCCATCCCATCTTGGTTAGCTTGGAGGTCACCCACATGTAGAGAATATGCGGCCTGCTTGTCCTGGGATAAAGCACAGTTACTTACCGTAACAGGTGTTATCCAGAGACAACAGGCAATTCTCGCAACCCTCCCTCCTCCCCGGGTTGGCTTCTTTGCTAGCTATCTGAACTGAGGACCACATTGAGGAGACGCGCCCTCTAGTGGGGCGGGAAGGCACACGCATGCGTAGAGCAGCACTAGCAAACTTTAAGATCTTCAATCAAGTTTGCTTGAAAAGCTGTCCGCAACGGGGCTCCGTGGATGACGTCACCCACATGTAGAGAATATCTGCCTGCTGTCCCTGGATAACACCTGTTACGGTAAGTAACAGTGCTTTCTCTCTCCTGCTTGTTCCTTGCACTGCTTCTGGAGTTCCTCTGAGCCCTGCTCCCTGAAAATATAGCATTTAGAGGAGTCCCTGGCAGTGATGGTAGCTCTTGTGCTTGGAGAAGCCCCCTTCCAGCTGAAGCAGTGCCCAGAGAAGCCGTTGACAGTGGCTGCTGTGGTACATAGGATTCCTAGTGGCAGGAATGGAGACAGCAGGAATGGTCCTCAATGTCCCACCATGCTCAGCTGCAAAGGGAAGGCTTAGCTGGAACTGTGAGGAGCTGGAGCAGGAGAGAATTTACTGCACTTGGCTCATAGAGGAAATTTCCTTTCAAGGGGACAGTTAAGTATAGACATTTTCCCTTTAACCTTGAAATCTCAGCTGGTGCACAGGAAGGTTGGAGGGGTGGAGTGGGTATGTCAGAGATGCTCTAAGGTAGCAGTGCATTTCTCATTCTGAGGCCCCATTCTCTTCCTACAGCCCTGGCTGCTGTGCCACCCCCAACCTGCGTTACAACTCATCCAGCAGTTTCCCTGATGAGATGCTGAACTTCGTAAAGACCCATCCACTGATGGACGAATCTGTGCCCTCCCTGGGTGATGCCCCCTGGATTATGAGGACAATGACCAGGTGAGTATTGCTACTGTACATCCAGAAGCAGAGGGCAGAGTAGGGGGCAGCCAGGCCTCCATTTTTCCTTTTCTTCACTTTTTGTATTATAGTTTATTTTTATCTAAAAACAGCCCTATCCAGCCAATCACTAGTGGTTCTAGCTGGAAATCTAACAAAAGATTGCAATAGCAAACAAAAACCAGAAATGCAATGATTACAGCAACCACAAACATGTGTCATTAATTAATACGTAAAATGATAAATACTTACTTAAATGTCAAGTAACCAGGTTTAGTAACAGATCCACCTGGGTAACAATTTACATATCAGTAAAGTGAAACTATATAGCTTTTTGTTTAAATGTCTGAGAGAATTAGTGCTGCATTTCTTTAATTCGTTCATGTTTTCACCCCAGTGCTTTCTGGCAGGGCTGGATTAACCTATGGACCAGCTGAGGCTCTGGCCTAGGGCACTGGTAAAAAAAAAGGGCACCAAATGCCTGGGCCAGTGACGTCACTGGCATTATAGGTTAAGCCAGCGGTTCTTTCACCTGCCCTCCTGCTGCGGATCCAGAACCTCTTCCCCACCTCCTCCCTCGAGTCCAGTGCCTCTTCCTCAACCTCCCCAGACCAACAAATCTGTTCTTCACTGGCGGCAGCAGTGGTAAGACGCTGCCTGTCGAGCTGACTCCTTCCCTCCGCAGCTCTCCGCCCCTCTGACTTAACATCCTGTTTACATGCCAGTGGGGTGCTGCAAAGGGAAGGAGTTGGCTCATTTCAGGCAGCATGTTACCACTGCTGCTGCTGATGAAGAATAGGTTTACTGGACCAGGGGTGCTGAGGGTTGCCAATAAAGAGCTAGTGGCAAAGAAAGATCTGCTGGACTGGGGGTGGTAAGGGAAGTTGAGGTGCTGGACTCACAGGATATGGGGGAGGAGAGGTGCTGGACCTCTGTGGAAGAGGGGGACAGCAGAGATGCTTGGGTGAGGGAACAGGGAAGAGGTGAATGTCAGACCATGGAAGTGGAGTTGGGGGCTAGGGGTGAAGAGAGGAGAACATGCAGACTATGGGGGTTAGGGAGAAAGGAGAAGAAGAGATGCTGGACTGCAAGGGAAAGGACGTACAGGTGGGGGTGTGGTGGGGGGAGGGGTGCAAAACCAAAACTTGGTCCAGGGCACCACAACCTCTAGAGCTGCCCCTGCTTCCGGGACACAGTCTTCTTTCACCTGAAAGGTCCTGCATTGTCCACTGAGAAGCAGCAGACAATGGCCAGCAGGGGTCAGGACATCAAGGATTAGCAAGGATGAGAGTGGATCTGACAGCTCACAGACCCTACTGCTGACCACCATTTAAAGCCTAACGATGAAACAATGACTGTCTTAGGTTATTGAGTTATGAAGATGTGAGCTTGAGTCTGTTTGGCCAGTGCATGTTTATGAACAATGATACATACTTCCTGTGCTAAACATGTAAATGCTTGTTGTGTAGTTAGTTATGTGTGAACCTCAGCAGGAGTGCCTTCATGCAGGAAGGATATTTTCCATCTAAATTGCTGTATGAGACCGTCACACGGTGGGTGATGTTCCCTTCTTCTCTCTACAGGTTTCAGCTCAACAAGATGGTGGTGGACACCACGGCTGGGCCCTCTGGCAATCACACAGTTGTCTTTCTGGGCTCAGACACAGGAACCATCCTGAAGTTCCTCATTCAGCCCAATGCCGGCCTCTTGGGATCTACCATCAGCACAGCAAATCAAAGTGTCTTCCTGGAGGAATTTGAGACCTACCATCCAGACAAGTAGGAACTGCTGAGTTATGTGACTCAATGACATGAATGTACAGATCACTAGTTAGCTGCTGTACTGTCACAGGCCATATTCACTTTCCACTACATCTTCCCTTTCTGCTTTCTTTGTCTGTGCAGTCACCCCCCCCCCCTCCCCAGTTTCTCAGTAATCAGCATTTCCTGGTGTATTCTTAGAGCCTGACTGTCCTGTTCTTAAACTGCTTTATCTCTGGTGAATGCTGCAGTGTTATTCTGAGAGGGCTCACCTAACAGTCCCAGTGACTGAACGGTCTGAGCTAACTTCTAAACTGCTATTGTCTCTCTCTGGCCTCAAAGAGGAAAAGGCATTGCTCTAAATCCCTGTAGGTTATAATGCCTATTAAAGAACCAACCCAAAAAAGATGATGATGTAGGCCTGTGCAGTTTGGAAACAGTGCAGGTTCCTTCATGAAAGTTTTGTTAAAGGAGAGAAACTTTGATACCTAGAAAAGAGTGGGTACTGGCAATTCCCACCACAGATATCACTGCTGGTGCTAATCTGGTTAGACTATGTACATGCTGATGATTATTTTGGTGAGACTGGTTACTCTAGTCTACAGCACTCTTTTTTAGATATACAATAGACTCTCAGTTATCCAGCACCCAAGGGGATTGGTAGTGTCTGATTGCTTGAGAGTTACTTTTAAAAATAGGCCTAACTACCATATATACAGTACTCAAATATAAACCAAGATTTTTGGCCCAAAAATGGGTCAAATTGGGGGTCTCAGTTTATATTTGAGGCCCACCCCCAAAGACCACTGTTGCTGCTATTTTCCTACTCCTGGTATGTGCCTTAAGCGTTTGAGTCAACCTGGGCCATAGGCCCTCTGCCTCGGTGCATTCTGGGATAAATAGGGAGGAGCCTAAGGCCCCATTTGGCTCAGACGCCCAAGGCTCCTTCCTCCTGCTTCTACGAACCCCTCCTCCCCATCAGTACATGATTGGAGTTTTTAGCCCTGTATAAAATGTATTCTGCCAAGTTGGTATACAGAGTAGACATTTAGGCCTATATGCACTAAACAGGGTCAGTAAGACCACGTGGTCTGCTATGGTCTGATTTTTGGCCGATTCCAAAAGAGCGACTGATGCTCAAAGAAGTTTGCATTCAAATGATTTGAGAAGAGATTTGTCGTAATCCCCATCCAATTCTACCAAGGAATTTTTGTGAGAGCAACTCTCACACATGCTCAGAGCCGGCAGGTGAAGCACGAACAACTGAGAGGCAGGGGAAGCCCCAAAGCAGCCTCCTGCCACTCAGCTGTTCAGGGTAGGAAACCTTTTTTTTTTTTAGTGGATAAAGATGTTGTGCGTGTTATCCACGCACAATATCTGTCCCCATTTTTTTAAAAAGTCATGCTGGACCACCTGCCACCCAAAGCCTTCACGCCCCCCTAATGACAACTGCAGGTCCCTGGACCCCCCAATGATAATGGCTGCAACAGCAACGCACCAAGAGAGACAGGAGAGATGCCCACTCCCTCCTGCCTCAGCAACCTGGTTGTGCATCTGGGCCACCTGGACTCCTCCCCCCCAACTCTTCTCCATGCTCCCCCTGTCACCCCCCCATCCTACACAAAGATCCCCCCTCCTACCACCCCACTAACAAGACCCCAAAAGACAGCCCTGGTAACACACGCACAGCATCTGTGCCCATTTTTTTTAAAAAAAAGGTATGGTAAATGTTATAATATATTAATTTCAGGGCTGAATTATTGGTAGGACAGGTAAACGACTGGTCTTGACCAGTCACTTTTTTCGGATCTCTAAAAGCAATCACTTTTTTTGTGCATCACGAAGCAATGTTAGAGCATCAATCACTCGGCTAGTTTACATAGCGTTTTAATATTAAAGAGCTTATTTGCGTGGCTGAATCGGAGAATGAGCAATTGCGCAAAAAAACATGCATTTTGTGCATCAGGTTGGCGAGTCCAATCATTGCTAAACCAGTCAAAACTGGTTTAGCGATGATCGTTAGACAATTGCTGACTTTAGTGCATCTGGGCCATAGTTTGTGTGCAAGATCCGTCTCTCATGGTTAACCTTTCAGCTCAGCATTAGCAGACTACAAGCCCAGCCTACAGCTTTTTCCTTCCCCCTCAGGTGTGGCCGGTACAATGAAGAGGACAGGCGTATCCTGGGAATGGCACTGGACAAAGCATCTGGATCCCTGCTGTTGGCTTTCTCCCCCTGTGTGGTGAAAGTGCCTGTTGCAAGGTGCCAGCAGCACTCAGGCTGCATGAAGTGAGTTTCTCTGTGTCCAGTCACACAAAGAGAGGAGGGTCATAGGATCTCCCCAGGGGACAAGAGAAGAAGTTGTGAACTATAATTATGCCATAGTAGGTTGAAACTGGTTGAGACCAGCTCTGACCAAAAACTGATTTTGATGGGTTCAAACCAGTTTAGGCCAATTACAGCGGTTCAGACCAAATGTTCTGGCCAGTTCAAACCAGTTCCAATGAGTTCTGAAAAACTGAAACCCATTCTGACCAGTTGAATAGTTCCAACTGGCTGAAACCAGTTCCAACCAATTCCAATCTGCTGAAACTGGTCTGATCAGAACCAGGTCGATGGTACAGAAGCCAGTCAGAACCAGTTTCAGCCAGTTGGTTGTATTCCTCCCTCCCATGGCCTCTCCACTTTTTTCCATCTTGCAGTAGAATAAATTGAATGGGGTATTCACCTTTTTTTTTTTTTTTTTTTTTTTTTAATTTCTTTAGAGATAAATTGTTAAAAAATTGCAGCAGGTTATTAAAAACATTTCTCAAACCTTGGGAGACTTGAGCAATCACCTCCCTCGCAACCACTTGCAGTCCTAAGTCCAATTAGAGCTATGTGGAGACTCAATTAGGTCCAGGTTTCTGGTAGAAATGTTCTGCCCTCTGGGGAAGCCCAGAGCAAAGGAAAGCTTGTCTGTAGAAGGATGGGGGAAGGAAGGGTGGCTGTCAGCACAATCTCTGGGAGAACAGATTTGGTATAAATGATGCTGGAGCGGATACACCAGCCTAATTACCACTGCAGTTGAGGAGGTTCACCTTTATTTTTTATACCACAAATAAAATATCTAAACGATTTACAAGTACAGAAATTTTAGGGGAAGTAATGATAGAGGAAAGAGACAATAGAAGAAATAGATTATATTCCAAGTATTAAATATAGGGGTAGAGGAAAATAAATATTACTTAATACAGGTTAAACTAATATTAAAATTTAACATATCAAAATGATATAAGATACAAAAGGAGGAAAGGACATACAATGATGCTGTAATGAGGTAGAGAAGGAGGGGTATAAGCAGAATGAATTAGGAAGAGGTGTTGGATTGGATAGGTGGGTGTGCTGTTATGAAAATGGTGTTTTAAGTAGAGATTTTATTCTAGTAAATGATAATTCTGAATGAAGATGAAGAGAGAGAGAATTCCACAGGGGCGGAGCAACAATGCTGAAATAGGAAGAGCAAGTGAGGTGTGAGTGAATCTGTCAAAGGGAGGGAATTACTAAAAGGTGCTGGTTGGCAGAGCAGAGAGTAAAGCTGAAGCGTATGGAGATGATTTGGCACGGAGTGTCGGGATCCTTCCCCCACCTTTTCTCTGTGAGTTTTCATTTCTGGCGTGTGTTAGGTGAATGTTGCTGCCTTGGCCTGTTTCAGCCCCTGACAGAACTGCTTTTCCAGCAAATAATCCATTCATATTTACAGCTTTCCTCATCACATCAGAATGGTTCCTGATTAATTTAGCAACCAAAGCTTGTTTGAAGTTTCAGTAGTATGGATAAGTGCACAAAACAACCTAGAGCAGGGGTAGGCAATTCCAGTCCTCGAGAGCCGGAACCAGGTCAGGTTTTCAGGATATCCACAATGAATTTGTATGAGATGAATTTCCATGCACTGCCTCCTTGAGATGCAAATCTATCTCATGCATATTTATTGTGGATATCCTGAAAACCTGACCTAACTCCGGTTCTTGAGGACCGGAATTGCCTACCCCTGAACTAGAGTAATAAAAAAAAAAAGATATATATATATATATATATATATATATATCAGTAGTGGCGTAGTAAGGGTGAGAGGTGCCCGGGGCGGTGGCGCCCCTCCCCCACCCTTGTCTCCATCCTCCCATCTGCTCCTTTCCGCTCTCTCCTGCAGCCCGCGCGTCCCTTCCCTTCCCCGTAACTCTTTAATGTTCCCAACGCGAGTAGCAACCCCATCGTGCTGCTCGCACCAGCATTGGCTCTTCCTCTGATGTCACTTCCTAGTCGCGGGTCCAGGAAGGTAACGTCAGAGGAGGAGCCAACGCTGGCGTGAGCAGCAAGTTGAGGTTGCTGCTCGTGCCGCGAATGTTAAAAAGGTACAAGGGAAGAGAGGAGAAGGAGTGGGGGGTGGAGAGGAGGACAAGTGCTGTCGCCCTCACCAAGATGGCGCCTTGGGTAGGCTGCCCCCCCTTACTATGCCACTGAATTTCAGCTTGACTTGGAAGCTTCTGGTCTTCCACCACTGCCACATCTTCCCTGGTGGCACAGTCAATGGGAATAAAACAGGAAAGGAACGTGGCATGAAATCTCAGAACACTCAGATACTGCGCTTTCAGGCCCAAATTCTCGAAATGTCGCTGTAAGTTAGACGGCGGTAGGCACCCTACTGCCACCTAACTTAATTGTTTTAATTAGTTCAATTGGCACAGTAAATGAGTACGCCAATAAAAATCTCATCTCAAAAAAATGTAGCTACCCAGGGACCTGCAAAAATGGTACCGGCATCACATCTACGGAGGCACCTAGCAGTGGCTAAGATCAAAACAGGCGTGGTTTGACGTTAGGCGCCTCTGTAGACGTGATTCACGTCAAAGATAGGCACCGATAATGTAGGCCTTCAAAACCTTGGCCTGCATTTTCGACGCTTACCTTTGAGGTCAGCCTTGATTCTGCAAACAACGCAACGTGGGTGACACGCGGCCAGTGCCCTTTTGTAAGTGCTAGGTGATTATGGTGCTGTTTACAAAATCTGGTCCCATTCTGTCTGTTTCCAGGGGGGCAGGGCTGACTGGGGGGGGGTTCAGAGGTTCTATATTTATTTATTTATGTTATTTATTTTTAACGTTTCTATTCTGTTTAAACCTAAGCAGATTACAATTTATGTAAATTACATTATCTTAAGGCACTTAGAAACTTCCCTCTCTGTCCTGAACGGGCTCACATTCTAAGCTAAAATGCCAAGGGAAATAAAGAACATGGAAAAAGTATTATATCCATGTCCATCAAAAAATAAAATAGAAATTAAGGCAATAAAACTTAAGAGAACTTACTGTATAAACTCAAATATAAGTTGATCCGAATATAAGTCAAGACCCCCATTCCCCCCCCAAAGGAAGAAAAATAGTTGACTCGAATATAAGTCGGGGGGCTTAATATTCAAGTGCCCTGCCCTATCAGGATCTGCACCCAGCCCCCTTCCTTCCCCCCCCTGTCAGGCATTGATCCCAGGCAATGCACCTAGCCCCATTCCTTCCTTCACTCCCTCCCCTGTCAGGCTCTGCACCCAGCCCCCCTCCCACCGTCCCTCCCTTGTCAGACTCTGCACCCATCCCTCCCAGGCTCTGTACCCTGTCCACCCTCCCTGCCTTGTCCATCGTACCTGCTCTGCCAATCCCTGGTGGTCCAGAGGTGCAGCAGGCAGGAGTGAGCTTTCCACGCTCCTGCCCCGCTGCTAATCCAGTCAGTGGTGGCTGCCGCGAGATCAGGTTTCTTCAGCCGCTGAGCAGCACCAAGCAGGAGCACGCTTTGGCGCTCCTGCTCGGCGCTGAGCGGCTTCTTGATTGGCTCCCTCGAATTCTCGTGAGAATTCACAGGAGCCAGTCAAGATGCTGCTCAGCGCCGAGCAGCAGCGCCAAAGCACACTCCTGCACAGTGCCACTCAGCGGCTAAAGAAACCCGATGTTATGGCAGCCACCACCGACAAGGTTAGCAGCGAGGCAGGAGTGCAGAAAGCTCGCTCCTGGCCGCTGCACTTCTGGACCACCAGGGATCGGCAGAGGAGGTACTAGGACAGGGCAGGGAGGAGGAACAAGGTGCAGAGCTTGGCGGCATCCTGAAATAATTCTGGGAGAGGGGTGCTGGCCCGAATATAAACCAGGACCCCAATTTTGGGCCAATTGTTTGACCCAAAAATAAGTAAAACAAATAAAGGGGTCCTTTTATTAAGGTGTGCTAACCGATTTAGCGCGCACTTAAGATTAGTGTGCGCTAAATGCTAAGACGTCCATTATATTCCTTTGGACATCTTAGCATATAGCGCGCGCTAAATCAGTTAGTGCATCTTCATAAAAGGACCCCAAACTAAAGGCCAGTCTGTATTGCGCTGTTTTCCTGTTTTATTGCTAATGCCACTGCTGCAAGTCCTGGAGAAATGTTGCAGCAAGGGTGGCAGTATGGGTTGAAGCTAGAGTGGCATGAATGAGGGCACCTGATATCTTTGCACCAGTCCTGATAGCGTGATGCTAGGTGATTGCAGAGGACAATTTCAGAGGTACTGCCTGTGCAGCAGCTACAGGGAGGGAAGTTCTCAGCTTGCTGAGTAAATCATTGGGGGGGGGCAGGGAGGGCGCTTCTGATCACTCATGCTCATGGACTGACATAATGTACAGGACACCAGTGAAGATACTACCCCATCTCTTTAGCTGTCACAGACCTATCCCTTAACTGCTTCAGAATTTATGATCAGCTCTTAGGGAGAGGGAGGCACTGTCACTAACCAATTCATCTCAGTGCAATAGCCAGAGGCTGAGTGTGCTCCTGCCCACCTGCACACTGTCCAGAAGTATCTTAGTATAAATTGCACCTGTCTTTATGTCTAAATCTCAGTTGAGCTAAATATTTTGATGGTTGCAGGAACTGTCTGGAAAGTCGGGACCCGTATTGCGGCTGGACGCCAGAGGGCTCCTGTGTATTCCTGGAACCCGGTACCAGGTAGGACAGAATGAAACAGATACTGGGGTGGGGGGAGGTTAAATGACTTTTATTTTGGTTGTAGAGAAATTAAGGAGTTGAGGAAGAAGGCCACGTGAAGACAAAGTGAACATACAGCTATGTTGGGGAGGGGGAATGAGTACCCCCCTCCACTGCCATGAAACTCCTTATCCTCTTACCCACTGGTTCTAGTTATGGCTCCTGTGACATAGGGCATGCACTTCTGGTTTTCCCTCAGCTAAAAGGGTGAGCTCCAGGTAAAATTAGGCCTGGAACAGCTTTTTCTGAGAAAATGGGCTCAAATTTGAGAGTCTCAGTCCTGTTAATGCAAGGACCTCTAAACTATAGACTGTGGGCCAGATGTGGCCCATGCATCTCATATTTCCTGCTCACCACATTTTTTTGAAGCCCTTGAAGGAAGTTTTCTAAAAATAAATTTCCCCATGTTGAATGGTGGGCAAAAGCAGCAAATGGGGTCTCAGGCCCCATCAGTGAAGATGATAATGGTAGTACAAACATGAAAACAAACTCAGTAAAGTCTGATGAGGGCTTCCTCTTCCATATACCTTCTCAGTGATGAAAAAGTCTGATGTGGTCCTATTCTTGCAGTAATAGAATGAGATTACGGGAAAGTATGAGTCCTTGCTGGAAGGGACAATAGACCTCAGCCTGCTTCCCCCCCCCCCCCCCACCCTACTAGTATGTGATCCCACAGAACCAACCTCTAATTTTAGGGGCCTGAATAAAGCATGGTTGGTTAAAAGAAAGGGCCTGATTATTAAAAAAAAATTAACTACCCAATTAAATTGCACTGAGCACGTAAGGAAGGAATATTAAGCAGGACTTAACCGTAAAGTACCACTGAATGTCCACTTTGACTGCCAGTTAGTTCAGGGCAGAATCTGGATGGAGCCAGGAGTTATGCAGGTACTGGTGATATTAAAGTGCCAGTGCCCACATAGCTAAGTGGGCAAATAGAAGAACAGTTATGTGGATATAACACTGAACATCATAAGAACAGACCATCTAGCCCAGTATTCTGTTATTAACAGTGGCCCATCCAAGTCAAAAGTACCTGGCAGAAACCCAAATACATGTAGTAGCAAAATTCCATGCTACTGATCCCAGGACAAGCAGTTTCTTCCCTTATGTCTGTCTCAGTAGCAGACTATGGACTTTTCCTCCAGGAATTTGCCTAAATCTTTTTTTAAACCCAGCTATGCTAACTACTGTTATCACTCCTCTGGCACTGAGTTGCAGAGGTTAACTATTCTTTGAGTGAAAAAATATTTTCTCCTATTGGTTTTAAAAGTTACATATTTCCACATAATTTCATTGAGTGTCCCCTAGTCTTTATACGTTTTTAAAGAGTGAAAAATCAATTCACTTTTACCCGTTTTACACCACTCAGGTGTACCTGTGTAACTTCAGGGCACCACCAAAGACCTGGATAGGGCCTGGCACTGAATAATGTAATGTAATGTAATTTATTTCTTATATACCGCTACATCCAATAACTGGGTGTAATTTAGCCAGCAGTGGTCAGAACTTTTTAAAAAAATGTTCACCGCCACCATCTAAATGTATTTATTAATTTAAAAATTTATATACTGCTTTAAACCAAAGCAGTGTACAATCAACATACAAATGCAATATGTTAAGCATTGTGTTCAAACAGAGTACAATACATAGAATACGTAGAATTTTTATTTATACAGGTAATAGATGGAAGTGGACAAGAAATGTAATGAAGACTCAACTTTTTGTAATGTTGATTTTATGTTATGTATGTTTTATATGGAAACTGTCTAGATATAGACAGTATATAAATTTATAAAATAAATAAATATTGATCCCTAAGTATTTAATGGCACTCCCAAAAAAATAAAAAAGTGAGACTACTTAAACCTAGCTGAAATTAAATACATGTACTTCTGCTTTAAAGTTCAGGGCGAGCTACTAAGGCAATAAATTTTTATTTCAGGCATTTTTCTAAAAGTGAAATATAGATGTCCGACAAGTTTTAATTAAAATGAAATTGAAAGGAACAGAGCCAGCTTCATGTTTTGTGTGTAATAGTTGAGCACTGCCCCAGAACGGATATCTTACTATCTGGGAAAAGTGAGGGCTCTCCCAGCTCCCAATCTGCTGGAAACCTCCCAGCTGCCAAAACCCACCACTCTTTATCCTCTTCTAACCTTCATTTTCTAAAAGTGTCACCAAATCTATATTTGATGTCCAACAAAACCACATTTTTCTGGTTCATCTTTTAAAACAGACTTCTCAGTACCTGGAAGATTCCCCAAACGTATCAAGATCCCATGCTTCTGACTTCATGGATAAACAGTGGCTTTTCCCAGGTCTCTTTTAACAATGTATGAATTTTTCCTCCAGCAACCTGTCCAAACCTTTATTAAATCCAGATGCACTTACAGCTTTATCCACATCCTCCAGCAATAGATTACTGGTCATCTTTTAATCCAACCAGTTTTTCAAGAGCTCATACAAACTGCCCAAGATATCTGCAGGACCTGTGAGAGACACTTAGGTCAAGATGCACTAAACAGGATCGGTAAGACCGCATGAGTCCGTTCCGCTCCGATTTTTGGACAATTCTAAAAGAGCTATTGATGTACTAAAAATGATTCATACAGAGGTTCCCCATCTCTCCCGTCCAATTGATCGCTGTGAGAGCGACTCACACACATATGCAGAGCTGGCAGGGGAAGCCCGAACAGCTGAGAAGCAGGGGAAGCCCCAAAGCAGCCTCCTGCCACTCAGCTGTTTGGGGTAGGAAACCTTTTTTTTTTTTTAATGGGCACAGATGCTGTGTGTGTGTTACGCACAATATCTGCCCCTTAGGCATCTGAGCCAATCAGGGCCTTACCCTTCCCATGTATCACATGATGCACCAGGGAGGAGAAGGCCTGCCATTTTGGACTGGCAGGCCTCAGAGCAGGTGGGACCGCATCCCTCCTGCACCCAACTTGTGAAAAAGTTACTGAGTGGGTTTGGGGGTGCATCTGGTGGCAGGATGGAGTGAGCATCCCTCCTGCTTTTTTATTTGTGGAAGGGGGAAGAGGGAGGGTAGGGGATAGTTTAGGGGTGGGCTGCCTGGCATGGAGGGGCACCTTCATTGGTGGGAGGGAGTGGGCATCCCTCCTGCCATTTTTTCTCACATGGGGGGTGGGATTGGAATGACAGGAGGGAGTGGGCATCATTCCTGCCGTTTTCGTTGCCAGGGGGGGGGTAGAATTGGGTGCCGGTGCGTCAGGGGGACGTCGGGGAGGGTTGTCATTGGTAGGGGAGCTTTTTTCTTTTTTTGAAATGGGGCAGATATTCCAATACACATTGCATCTGTGCCTATTAAAAAAAAAAAGGGCTGAACTATGGTTAGGTAAGAGACTGGTCTTGACCAGCCACTTATTCTGGATCGCTAAAATCCCAGGCGGAGGAGGGTTACATAGAAACATAGAAATAGACGGCAGATAAGGGCCACGGCCCATCAAGTCTGCCCACTCCAATGACCCTCCCTATCTATCTTTGCGGATAGATCCCACATGTCTGTCCCATCTGGCCTTAAAATCTGCTGGCCTCACTAACCTGAAGTGAAAGACTATTCCAGCGATCAACCACCCTTTCGGTGAAGAAGAACTTCCTAGTGTCACCGTGCAGTTTCCCGCCCCTGATTTTCCACCGATGCCCCCTTGTTGCCGCGGGACCCTTGAAAAAGAAGATATCCTCTTCCACCTCGATGTGACCTGTGAGGTACTTGAATGTCTCGATCATATCTCCCCTCTCTCTATGTTCCTCAAGTGAGTAGAGCTGCAACTTCACTAACCGCTCCTCGTATGGGAGCTCCTTGAGTTCCGAGACCATCCTGGTGGCCATTCTCTGGACCGATTCCAGTCTCAGCACATCCTTGCGGTAATGTGGCCTCCAAAATTGCACACAGTACTCCAGGTGCGGTCTCACCATGGATCTATACAGTGGCATAATGACTTCAGGTTTACGGCTGACAAAACTCCTGCATATGCAACCTATGATTTGCCTTGCTTTGGATGAAGCTTGCTCTACTTGATTTGCAGACTTCATTGTCTTCCCTGACAATCACCCCTAAGTCTCTTTCTGCTACAGTTTTTGTCAAGATCTCGCCATTTAGGGTGTGCATAGCCAAGCAATGTTAGTACAGCAATTGCTTGGCTAGTTTGCATAGGGTTTTAGCTAATTTGCATGATAGGAACAGAAAATGGGCGATCGAGGGGAAAAACACACGGTGAGCCATTTTGTGCATCGGGTTGGCAAATGCGATCGTCGCTAAAGCAGTCAAAATTGATTTAGCAATGATCGCTGACTTTAGTGCATCTAGGCCTCAGCTTGTGCCAAAGGACAGCAGAGAGACAGCACACATCTATGATTTATGTCCCTGCAGTGATAAACATTTTACTACTTGGAAATGCACAGAAAGCTTTTGAACTGGGAATCCAAACCAATTGGCAGCACTTGGAGCTAAGTTCACTGTCCCTAGCCCATTGGAAAAAGGAATACTGGGGGGGGGGGGGGGGAGGAAGACCTTGAGTGGAGGAGTAGCCTAATGGTTGGTGCAGTGACCTGGGAACCTAGGGAATTGGGTTTGACTCACACTGCAGCTTTCTGTGACTTTGGGCAAGTCACTTAACCCTTCATTGCCCCAGGTACAAAATAAATATTTGTATATAATATGTAAACTGCTTTGATTGTAACCACAGAAAGGCAGTATATCCAGGCCCATCCCTTTTCCCTTGAGCACCAGGAAATTTGTACCCAGGCCAGTGACCCAGCAGTTACCCTGACAGGTAGTCCATGGTCAAACAAATGAATTCCACGTAGAAATTCAGTTCCAAAAAGAATGAGAAAGAGTCCTTAGTGGCTGAAGGCAAGCATACCTGTGGCAGTACATGAGCAGATTTGGTTGGCCAGTCATTATTTTTGGCCAGTATCATTTAGATTCCCAACACTGGGGAAGGCGGGGCTGAGTAGGGAATATATCATGCACATTAAAATGACATTTCAGCAGCTTACATTTCTTGGGGTTGGGCTCCTGCAAAATTTGCAGAAGGCAGACTATTTGCATTCTGCAGTGAGAAGAGCTCTTTCCTCTTTCACTGCTCATCTTCTGGTGCACTCCTCCCACCCCATAAACAGCTCTCTCCTCCCACCCTTCTCTCTGTGTTGCTCTTGTGAAGACTGAACTACTTCTGTTTCTGTTCTGTTCCTGTTTCAGAGTGACATTTGAGCAGGACATCTCTGGAAGCAGCACATCACATCTTGGTGAATGTGAAGGTAGGTACAAGAAGGAGCTGGCTGTTCACACTTCCCCTCCTCGCCTCCTCCTAAAATGTCAGAGGTATAATATTCAGGCTCTAGAATCCACTACCTGACCCACCACAAGAAGCCAAACAAGGCTATTCCGCCCAGGACAGAAATCAACAACAACCTAATATTTTAAATTCTTATGTCTAGATATCCAAGGGGTATTCAGCTGGTGCTGGCACCTGTGTAAAGCGGCAGAAAAGGCAAAGGAGGAGTCCAATCAGTCAAGGAAAACTGTCTTTATTCAAAACTACAAGTCCCAACAAGGATCTTAGTTTCGGCATTCAAATGACACCTTCCTCAGGGAACACATAGAAACATAGAAAGATGACGGCAGAAAAGGGCTACAGCCCATTAAGTCTGCCCATTCTACTGACCCACCCCATTAAGTCTGAGTGCTGATGACTTTATTCCTTAGCGCGACCCTCGTAGGGATCCCACGTGGATGTCCCATTTATTCTTAAAGTCGAGCAAGCTGGTGGCCTTGATCACCTGCACCGGAAGTTTGTTCCAGTGATCCACCACCCTTTCTGTGAAGAAGTACTTCCTTGTGTCTCCATTAAATTTCCCTCCTCTGAGTTTGAGCAGGTGCCCCCTTGTGACCGAGGGTCCTTTGGGAAAGAAGATGTCGTCTTCCACCTCGACACGTCCTGTGACGTATTTAAATGTCTCAATCATGTCACCCCCTTTCCCTGCGCTCCTCTAGAGTATAGAGCTGCAATTTACCCAGTCTTTCTTCGTATGAGAGACCCTTGAGTCCGGAGACCATTCTAGTGGCCATCCGCTGGACCAACTCGGCTCGAAGCACATCTTTACGGTAATGTGGCCTCCAGAATTGCACACAGTATTCCAGATGAGGTCTCACCATGGTTCTGTAAAGTGGCATTATGACTTCAGGCTTGTGGCTGACGAAGCTTCTCTTGATACATCCCATCATTTGCTTTGCCTTGGATGAGGCCTTCTCTACTTGTTTGGCAGCCTTCATGTCTGCACTGATGATTACTCCCAAGTCCCGTTCTTCTGAAGTCCTAGCTAGTGCTTCTCCATTCAAGGTGTATGTTCTGCATGGATTTCTGCTGCCGAGATGCATGACCTTACACTTCTTAGCGTTGAAGCCCAGCTGCCATGTTGAGGACCAGTTTTCCAACATGATCAGATCCTGCGTCATACTACCCTTGAGACTGCTTTCACTTACTTTATCACAGTTTGGCGTCGTCGGCGAACAGTGTTACTTTACCCTGAAGCCCCCGGGTCAAGTCCCTTATGAATATGTTGAAAAGAGATGGTCCCAGGACTGATCCTTGCGGCACTCCACTAGTCACCTCCGATGTCTCAGAGAGGGTGCCATTGACCACCACCCTCTGAAGTCTTCCACTCAGCCAATCATTGACCCATGCAGTTAGTTTCTCACCTAACCCCATCGATTTCATCTTGTTTAATAGTCTACGGTGCGGGACACTGTCAAAAGCTTTACTGAAATCCAAGTACACTACGTCCAGAGACTCTCCCGCGTTAATTTCCAAGTGAGCGCCAAGAGTTTCAACGTCAGTTGTGTCCTCTGAGGAAGGCATCGGTTGGACGCCGAAACTAGGACCCTTGCCTCTTCTACTGTACTACCTGTGTAAGGCAGCACAGTCAGGACAGGGGTTAGAAATAGAGAATAACACGGGGACAAATTTTTCCCCGTCCCCGCAGGAACTCGTTTTCCTGTCCCATTCTAGCAAGTTCTTTTCCTGTCCCTGCCCCATTCCTGCAAGCTTTGTCTTCATCTATACAAGCTTCAAACACTTTAAAATCATAAGTGTTCAAGGCTTGTGCGGTTAAGGCAGAGCTTACAGGAATGGGACAGGGACAGCGACAAAACTCGCAGGGATGGGGAAATTAAGTTACTGCGGGGATAGGGACAAATTTGTCTCCGTGTCATTCTCTAGTTAGAAACAAAGGTCCACTCCAAAGGCTAAAGTTTTTTTTCAGTGAGTGGGTCTTGCTCTTGGAAAACCAGAGTCTTCCACCCATTTTAATGTCTAGCTGTGGTCACCGGCCATAAGGACAATAATGCTAGAAGCTGTATCTTCTATAATCAAATTCTCAAAGGTTCTGAGCAACTGCCCTGGAAAATGCTGCATGGTAGTGGGGAGGAGAGAGAGAGAGGGAGAGGGGGAACATAAGTTGGAAGGAAGTGGGGAGAAGAGAGAGGGGGAGCAGATGCTGAAGGGAAGTGGAGAGAGAGGGAGGAGCAGACACTTTATGGAAGTGGGGAGGGGAGAGGGGAACTGATGCTGAAGGGAAGTGAGAAGGAGGAGAGAGAGGGGAGCACATACTGGATGGAAGAAGGGGATAAACAAAAAAGGGCACATGCTGGATTGGGGGAAGAGGATAGAGTTAATGAGATACTGGAAAGATGTGGCATGCTATAGGTAGTCACAGTGAAAGGGAAATTGAGGACTGGAAAGTAAGAAAGCAGACAAGAGGTAGAAAACAAATTGAGAAGGAAGAGCAGAAAAGGAAGGGAAAGGGAGAGGAGAGAGAGATACCAGAGCATTGGGGGAGGGAGAAAAGACAGATAACCAGAATTGAAAAGAGGAGAGAGATGCTAAAAATCGCCTGGGGGAGGGAGGGAAAGATGGAAGGGAAGAAGACAGAGATGCCAGACCATGGGGTGAGTGAAGGGAAGAAGACGGGTGCCAGACCAATGAAGGTGGAGGGAGAGATGGAAAGTTGAGGCAGTTTCTAGTAGAGACATAGAAATAGAGCAGATGCCATATGGAAGAAGCAAAGAGAAGGCAGACAGTGGATAGAAGGAAGAGAATGAGATGAGGAAAGCAGAAACCAGACAACAAAGGTAGAAAAAATTTTCTATTACTTTTCTGCTTTAGGATAAAGTAGTATTGTAGCTGTGTTGATAAACGTTTATAAACAAAGCCCTGCCAGCTGAAGATCTCTTCCTCTAGTTTGGCAGCCTGAATTCTGATTTATAAAATGACAATTGTACAAAATATTGTTTCTTTTTATACTTTATTAAAATAAGCTCAGTATAAAAACTATTCGATGGGATCAGATGGTTTACGGGGTGGGGAAGGAAACCAAGCTCGCGGGGATGGAGCAGTGAGCTCACAGGAATGGGGACCAAGTTCGTGGGGCGGAGACAGGGACAATTTTTTTCCTTGTTTCACTCTCTATTGTCACAAGTGTTTGCATAAATGGGCCAATCAGATCGATTCCCATTCATGCAAACACTTGTGATAATACACACACATTTATTTAGGCCAAACAGATGTACCCCCTAAGAAATTTGTGTGCATTTTCACAAATGTCTGCGTGAATGGGCCAATCAGATCTATACTCTAAAGAAATTTGTAACTGACACAGCAGCTCCTAGAGATTCAGGTGTACTTAACGGAAGGTCAAATCACAGGCTAGCCAGAAGTTATACACCATTCTTCTCCTCACCAGTTGCCTTTTGTTCCTCATCTGCTGCAGGGTCAGTTACTGAGAGCTTCATTGAAGAACCAGATGGGCTTGTATCTGTGAATCTGCTGGTCATCTCTTCTGTGGCTGCCTTCGTCATTGGTGCAGTGATCTCTGGCTTCAGCGTGTGCTGGTTTATTGGCCACCGAGACCGGAAAGAGATGGCCCGGCGAAAAGACAAGGAGAACATCCTTTCCCACAGCGAATCAGTGGTCAGCGTCAGTCGGCTGGGTGGAATGTCGGAGCGCAGATCCAGAGATCAGCCCGAGAACCTGCTGGCACCCTTGATGCAGAATGGATGGCCCAAAGCTCTTATCAAAGTCAGTCAGCATGACCTGGATTCTGGGATCCTACCCACCCCTGAGCAAACACCCTTGCAGCAAAAGCGTTGTCCCAACAACTTCAAGACCTGCAGCTGGGAGCAGAGTCACAATCTAATTAACTCATCTATCCGGGACCCCTCGTGCCATCCAGGGTCATCTGTGATCCTGCTCCACTCGGGTCATCGTGTTGGCAGCAGCGGGAGAGTTATCCCGATCTCATGCCACTCTATGCTGATGGACCAGGAGCTGATAAACCAGGGCAGCAATTCATCAGTGGACATGCACTATGTACCCATCAGCGGGCAACTGCACAGCGAGGGACACAGGCAGTCACACCACAGGCCTGGGGTTACCCTGGGAAGGAGCTCCTATGGTGAGTTCCCTGTCACACCGCATGACAGTCCCGATCGACGGCGGGTAGTCTCTGCACCCACTAGCGACAGGGACTATGCCAGCTCTCTGCACTGGAACCCTGACAAATTGAATTTCAACAGCAACAACGCAGCCAGGCCAGCACACATCAAGAGAAATCATACATTCAACAGCATGGACAGTGCCCCCCGGCCTGTGGACTCCCTGTATCTCAGGCACATGGCCGGCCAACACCGGGCTACCACAGCCATGAGTGGGCAATGTGGACTTACAGACTTTAGCCTCCTGCTCAAGTATGGAACGGAGCGGACTCCCACGCTTAAATGAAAGAGCTCATTTTTGTAGCTCTGATACAGAACGGAGAGCAGCCTGAGCCAGGAGTATGCACTTACTAATTAACAGATTCTATATAAATAAATTTATCTATATGGAAAAAAAAAATAGCAAACGCTGGAACCACCTGGGATCCTCAGGGATCGGACAGAGCTTGGAGGACTATTTTTTTGGAGGGGGTGAGAGCGGAAGGTCATTGACTGGTGGTAGTTCTCCCTCAGCCATTGCACTTTTCCAGCAAATTCTTCATTTTATAGTGAAAGGAGAGAGCAGACAGCTTGCTCCTGGAAAGGAGGGATTTTTGAAGGATGAACAGGCTGAAAATGTTTATTAAAAATTCATTTTTGACAACCCCCCTCCTCCCCCTGAGCTGAAGCTACCTGTCTCTGTAGCCAACAGCACAAGGGATGGGGGGGGGTCTCTTGAGAAAATGTATGATGAAATTCATCTGTTAGGCTGATGGCTTGCTTTCTCTGATTCCTTTTCTCCATTGCCTTGGTTAGAGGGCTTTCCATCTGCAGAAGGTTGAATTGCTAGGCCAGCGTCACCCTTCCTGTAGATTGACCAACTTAAATCAGAAGGCATACATTGAATCAGACCTAAGTTTACCCCATCCCATCCCCCTTCACAAACAGGTTGGCTCAGTTGCTCCAAAGATATCAAGAACCATTAGTCCAGAGATATAGTGGAGTAAAACCAGGACAGGTGGAGCCTGTCCACAATGATAACCTGTAGCTGTGCCCTCTATCCTCTGTCCCAGGCAGGTATCCCAGAACATCTCCACACTTAGCAGTGAGCACATTTCAGAGACTTTGGGGAGAGACCAGCTCCTGTCTGCCTCCCTCCATCAGCCCTTCTTTGGGCTTAAGAAACAAAAGCTAGAAAAGTTATGTGTCATATACCCTGCCAGAGAGGTTTCCGTAATAACAGCTGTAGGGGGCATGTAAGACAACAGCCCAAGAACTGCACATGTTCAGTAAATTTACTCCTACATCAAATGGGATTCCTTAAACCGCAGGAAAACATTTAGGACAGAGTTGCTAAGAGACCCTTTCTGGCTGGTTCTTGGAGTGTAATCAGTTGAGTTGGGGTAAATTGGGGCAAGATCCCTCATTTTCTCTGTGATGTTAGTTTGACTGGAGAGGCCTCATTCAGGAGGTGCATAGTTGAAACCCTTGAGGGCTGCAAACAGATCTGCTGTTCTAAATGTGTCTGCAAACATTTAGATCCAGGGCTGGTGTTAGGCAGAGACAGGAGAGGGGGGCCTCAAAGCCCACCTGCAAGCTATGAGGCAAGCTTGGGGCACCCGGCAGTATGGAAACCCGGGGCAACTGCCCTGTTTGCCGCCCCCTAACACCAGCTCTGTTTAGAGCAAGAAACAGATTGATGCACATAGCAGAATTTGCTAGAAAACCAGATGTGTGTCATTTTAATCTGATCTGCTTAGCTTGAGATGGGAGGTGGGCGGAAAATTCTGGCCTGCATTTGGCCATGAGGATCTCATCTGTTTCAATGTAACAGTTGCTGTTGTTGGAGATTCCTAATCCTGTCCTGAGGACCACAAAGCCGGCCTGAGCCTCCTCCAACAGATTTGAGGAAACCCTGGGCTAGGTGAAAGTCTTCAAAAGCCACACTGATAGGTCTGATCTTCACGGTGACTAAAAGGTGAACATCAAACAGTTTCTTATGTGACCATAGGACATTATTCGTAGAAGATATCTTGCACACTAAACCTGCCCGGGGGCTACCAGAATTGGATTTGGGTTAGTGTTTGCATGCTCGGGCCTGAAAGGATTTGAGCACAGGGCTTGTGTAACAGCAGTGTAGGGCAGTGGGTGAGTGGCCAGCAGGTTACCTCTGACCCAAGCTTTAGCAGACCAACACAAGCACCAGAAGACCACATCCCAGTAACTGGTTGCAGAGAATAGGAAAAACCCCTTCAGAAAACAGAACTCCTGGCATAATGATAAATCGAGCTCACACACATCACCCCCCTACAAAACAAAATTATATTATGATAATACGTTTCCAACAGCAAAATGTTCATCATATTCTCATGCAATGCCTGTAACATCACAGAATCGCCTCCAGTCTCACAACAGCTAATCAATTCTTGGCAGCAGCACTGGAACACTCGCCTCTAAATTAAGCTGACGGCATGCACCCAAAGACTTTAACTGCACTCATACATATTAATTACAATAACTGAATGTATTTCTATGGGAAAGCAAGCGATGCTGTATTATTGCAGGCCAGTATAAATACAGGATTACATGAGGCCGGCAGGCATTGGATATTGGTCTACTCAAAACCATAGGCTTTAGTTCTAGCACCCTGCAAGCTGATTCCCCAAGGGCCTTCTACACCATCCCGGCCTTTTCTCATACGTAGCGACCCTTGCAACACTTCTGTTTGGGGTGCTTTGATTTGAACAGAAAATAGGCTTACAACTGTGATAAAGTTTCTATAGAAATCCTGCACCCTCCACAGGAAGATTATACCTTGCTAGACCTTCAGAGCCTACTAGAAGGATCGGAAGAAACCCAGTAACTGTAGCTTTTTTTTAAGGTTCTGCTCGTTTTCCAAACTCTAACACTGAACACTGGAATAGCAACTTTTGGATTAGTTTTGTGACCATAATGAGAGACTCAAATCAAAGTCTGATACTTGGGGATGCCCATTGTTCAACAGGGAGGGCTAGAAAAACAAAAATTAAAATCCATAGGACAAATACTCAGCTGTCACGAGCGAGTGCTTTGCTGACTGCTGCCAGTATTATCCCTGGATATTTATTGGGCCAATGGCATAGTAGGGGGGATGGGGAAGTGGACCGCCTTGGGCTCTGTCTTAGTGGGAGCACCAGCACCTCTCCTCCATCTTCTGGTCCTTCCCCACCCCTCCCCTATAACGCATGCACCTTCCCTTTCCCCTGTGCAAGCAGCATCACCAGCCTGCTGCTCGTTCCAGCCTTGGCTCTCCATCTGAAGTCACTTCCTGGTTGCGGGACCAGGAAGTGACATCAGAGGGAGAGCTAAGTTCAGCACAGGCAGCAGGCTGGAGATGCTACTCGTGCCGGTGAAGTTAAAGAGATATGTGGGAAGGGAATGGGCACATGTGGCGTTGGGGCAGGAAAGGAGTAGGGGCATGAAGAAGAAGGTGGGAAGCGCCATCACCCCGAGCGCCTCCCACCCTCGCTGCACCACTGTGCTAGGCCATGCCTAGGCTTTGGGGTTGAATATCCAATTTATGCTGCACTGGCTAACACATGGCTGGTTAGGTCAATACACTTCTCCCTCGGTATTCGCAGGGGTTAGGTGCAGAGCCGGACCGCGAAATGTGAAAAATTGCAAATAACTTCTCAGCCCGCTCTGACACCCTCCCGCCTCCCTCCTGCATCCCCGGAACCTTACCTGGTGGTCTAGTGGTGAAGCGGGGCAGGAGCATTCTGATGACGGCTCTGCACGGGGCAGGAGCATAGGATGATTTCTCCTGCCCCGCTTCACTGCTAGACCATCAGGTAAGGTTCCGGGGAGGCTTGGATGGCTTAAAAAATAGTTAAAAATGAAGACAGGTTGTTTGTAAAAAAAAAAAAATTGCGAATAATCGAATCCGCAGATACTGAAACCGCGGATTCGGAGGGAGAAGTGTACTCAAATCTTAACCGGCCATGGATTGCCACTTAAAGATAGGACTGTGTTTTATGCGGTCCCATTTATGCAGACTCGTATCCTGGCCATTTAACTACTGAACACATATTTGGCACTTAATTGGCCAAGTGCTGACTCTGTCCCCGGAACTCCCCCAAAATTGCGGTTTTCACTTAGATGCTAGTAGTGATAACCAGTTAATTGCTGCTGAAATTAATGAACATGTAATTTAACTGGACAGTGGCCATTTCTGGCCAGTTAAATCATTCTGAATGCTGACCAGCTTGTGGTCAGTACCAAAAAAGCACTTACCATAGCTAGCTAACTTTGGGAATTAATCAGATAAATGGCTAGAGGACAGGGACATTTAAAAATAAAGGGATAGAACTATAAAACAAGTTAACTAAGCAGGATCCACCCCCTGGAAATTTACACCAATTCCAAGAGCTTTAAACTGGCTTCCCAGCGTCAAGCCCTTTTTTTCTTGGGTAGAGAGGAAAATGGATGAGAGTGGAGCCTCGGAAAGTCTCTTTCCCACCCCTCGGCAGATGTGTGGCAGTACATAAAGTCTGTGCGTTTATTTGCAATTCTTCCAGCCAATTCATGTGAGCTTCCCTGAACATGTCACTAAAGAAGAGAGGAAAGGGTGAGGAGCCACAATTCTTTTATATACTGGGCAAAAATTGTGCTCTTGATGCCATATGGGCAGCACTGTATTGAGGGCTGAACTCAGGAGACTGAGCCCAATTTAAAGCTTTTCCTTATATAACACAGTTACACTACAGATGGGTCCTGAAGACATATCTACCAGAGAACCATTCTTCCCTACCCAAATAGTGCTACCTCAGCAGAAAGCCCATAATCTGATCCTAACAGGAAGGTGGGGGGGGGGAGGGCGGAGGAGGTGTATCCTAAGACGACAACACCTCTGTCAGAACAAAAGGGGCAATTGCAGGCCAGATTTAAGCATAAGCAATACAGATAACTGCCGAGGATACCATATTTTGAAAATGTCAACTACATAAGCAGAAGAAGGGCCTGCACTCCCCCTTGCTTTAGGGTGGTGAATCTTCCCTCAATCCTGGGCATCCACTCCTAAGGAGAGCCACTGTGGTACTCTGATCCCCCTCCCATCCATTCCATCTCTCCAGTACCGCCTTTAGAAGCCAACATTTTAAATCTAGCCTTGGACAATCCAACCCCTATTTACCCTTTCCCACTGATCGTCACAGCTACGAACCTTGACCATTGGACAACTCTATAAATGTATAATCGCCAGGGCCAAGAGCACAGTTCCCTCAGCCCAATAACTTCAAAAAGCACAATTTGATTTCAGGCTTTGTAATGATTTGTGGGGTGAAAATCATTGCAGGATCTTGAAATATCATTTTGCTTCTGGTGTGTGTTGTTTTTTTTTGTTTGTTTTTTTGGCAGATACTGTGAAGAAGGGACTCAGTCCCAGCCTGCTAGGGGTCTTAACTGATTTTATTTTCTAAATGATTGAACAATCCATGTACATTTGTTTATTATAATTACTGTTTTCCTTAATTCAGTTTCTGTGCAGGCCTGTTGTCCCAGCAATGTGTGTGCTTCCGGAAAGTTCCTAGAGCATTTTTTTGTGTGTGTGTTTTTGGGGGGATGGATAGTATTGCTTGCTTGCCTGCCTGCTTTGTATCACTGCTGTATTTCTCCTGGGCACAAGAATCATGTCTTACTGGTTCCTTCTCTTCACGTTTGTCAGGGTTGGGGAGCAGGGTCACACTGAGAGCTGCAGAAGATGGAGGAAGAAGGGGCCAGGAGAACTGCATTTCCTCTTTCGTTTCACAGACACATGGGTTTGATGGCAGAGCCAGCCACAAGGGGCCCCACACTCCTAGGGCCACACGCTTAACTGAGTCAGCACCTTTGTTTCCCTCCCCTACTCCCCCAGGTCTGGGATCTCAAATCCTTGTGCCCAAGATCTGGCATCTACCCCTATCTCTGAACCCCTCCTTCCTCGTGGACCAGCATTTTCCCCTCTTTCTAATCCTCATCCCCATGTTGCATTATAAACAGTGTTGCTCCAGGAATCTACAGCTTGCTGGCGGCAGCAGCAAGTCACTTGTGCTGCTGAGGGCCTTTCGCAGAACCTTCCCTCTGTGGTGTCCCACTTCCTCTGACATAACTTTCTGTTTTATCGGGTGTGAGATGCCATAAAGGGAAGGTTCCAAGACTAGCTCCTGACAATCCAAGTGAGACTCAGGGAGTGGCACTAAGGGTCAAAGTGAGGATATGGGTCAGGGGAAGATGCTGGACTGGGTTGGAGGGGTTCAAAGAGAGGGGCAGACATTGACCATGGTGGTAGTGGCTCATTTGAAATCTTGGGGGTGGGGCATCAAACTTGCTCACACAAGGAGAGCCCTACCAAACTGTCCACACAGGAACCCGTGATTGCTAAGGCCAGCCCTGTTTGAAAGGATAGCTGCTGCCAACCCTCTTCTCACAGACAAGCATGTCTCAGCTGTGGTGGGCCTTCTCCTGCCATCATTTTTACAGAATGAGATCACTCTGCAACTCACCTCTACCTTGAAAGGCAAGGTGCTGTCCCAAAGTCCCATCTACAGTAAGACAACCCTAGAATCTGAGGCAGAATGCTGAAGCCCCACCACCACCGAGGGAAGGGGGCAGCTCTGCACCTCTACCAGTAAGAGGATACTTTCCAAAAATAGCTTTCTAGTAGAAGAAAGATCTAGTCATTAAAAAAAAAAAAGACTCACACATCACATTTGAGACAAATGCTAGTTGATCATCTCCAGCACTGAACATCACGAGGCACGCTGTCCTGGTGGCACACATTAATAACTGTCCTTCCATACTGCATTTTGGAATCTGGGCTACTCCCCATCAAAAAGGAAACAGGATTGCACCTCCTAAAATGCAATAAAAGCAAACAATACCCCAAGGCTCAGCTAAACACAGAAAATGTCCACTACCTCGTACCCACCCTAGAAATAGGACACTGGCTTTCCTTGCAACCCTACCCTATGCCAGAAGGCATTTGGCTGTTTGACGTGGGGTAGAAGATAAGACATCCAGATCAGAAAGTGCAGTTTCCCATAGTATTTTTTTTTTTTTTAAATGCTGGTGTACCAGAGGGTGCTGAAAAGTTCTCAGCCCAATCAGCCAACTTCCTACATTTTTGCCGCTGTAACTGAAAAGAGCGTTAACTTATTTTGTTAAGTGCCAATCTGCAGAAACAAAATTCTATGTTTTTTGACATTGTTTCAGATAATTGATTGAACCACATCAACGTTATTTTCTCTTGGGCTGAGGACTCGTAGGTGCTCAGACATAATCAAGTTCTATAAGGAAGTGTAGGTAATAATAATAACAATAACTTTATTTTTCTGTACCGCCAACACCCAAAAGGTTCTAGGCCGTTCACAGAATAAAGAGGAGTTGACATTCCAGTGATGATACAAAGCACACAGAAAAGCAGTACAATACTGTATTTCAATAGTGAAAAATACAATAAGAAACTATGCCAGTCATCAATCAAGTAATGAATTTTTTGAACAAATAGGTCTTAACCAATTTGCTAAAGGTGCAATAAGATACAGAAACAACAGGGACACAATCAGCGCCTTCAGTACACTTCTACTGTATTTGTGGATTCAGCAATCACAGTTTCGATTATTCGCGGGTTTTAGCTTGCAGGGTCCTCCCCCCCCCCTCCCCATTACATCAGCTTGCATAGAGAAATCACCAATTCCAAGAAAATCGCTGATTCCCAGCACTTTCTTCACCGTGTTTTGCCTCTCCAGGAACAGGCCAGGTTTTTCTGTATTTGCGGTTCTGTTAATCCCCTATCACAGCGAATATGGAGGGAGAAGTGTAGCTGTTCTGTTACAGAATTCTCACCACAGTTGCCTGATTAAAAAAAATAAGATAGGTGATGTCAATTAGTAGTAATACGCCTGCAAAAGCTTTAGTTTTCTTCTATTTTTAAGGCAAATACAAGAAATGGGAAATTAAGGAAAATTACCCCCATATGCTTTTGTTTAAACCCTGATTGAAACAAGCACTTTTCTAAATCCTGTCCATTCCTCATATCTGGTGCTAAAACTAACAGGGAAGATGGTTTTATTTAATGTACTGTATATATATTTCTACTGTAAAGCAGAAAATACATGTATACATTTTCAATCCTCCCATAACACAACCCCTTGAGATCTCTGCAGCCTGGCCATCTATTTGTGTTCGATGTGAGTTTCTAAAATTGCCAGGCCCAATATTCAAAACTATTTTAAATAGCCAGGAGAGGATTTTGGCTGTTTAAATTACCTGTCGAAGGCTAACTGGGCATTTTCAGCACTGCTTAAAGTGCCCACTTCTCCCCAAATTCTATAGGAGACGTTAGAAATTGTGTACACAATTTTGGTCATGTACCTAAATTGGACGTGCCGTTTAATTGAATTGCAAATTAATTAACACCAATCATTTGTCTTCTTAACAAGCAATTATTGGTGTTAATTTAAATCATGCGTTACATGTGTAAATTTAGGTGCGGGATCCACCTCTAAATTTTACACATGAGTTAAAAAAGGGGATGCGGAAATGGGCAGATCAGGGGTGTTACTTCAGTTACACGTGCAATTAAGTTGAAACAATTTTATTGAACAAGCCAAAAAAAATGGCAATGAATACAGTAGAAGATACATTTGATATGGTAGCAAAGAAAGCGCAAGTATCCCAGCCCACCTAACAGGAGGCCTGAACAAGACCAAAGCGAAAGCTTGACATTCAGGGCCCTGGACTCTGATGAGCCCCAAGAGTCAATCATAGGAACTCCTCCCCAAAGACTCTCCTCTCCCCAACAAAAACACAGGAAACAAAGACTCAAACCAAGGCAAACAAACAAAAACCCCCAGAAAATACCAAGCTGGGGAAAGGCCACCCCAAGGCCGCCAACTCCTTACCGCTCCAGGCAAATTAAACATGCAAGGTATTAAGGACCTGCAAAGAAAACTTAAATTGTCGCAAGGAATTACGCACCCAACCCCTCTCAAGCAACATCAAAGCATGCAAATGGTTACGCCATGCCCAATAAGAAGGAGCGCGATCCAAAACCCACTCCACCAAAATATTTTTCTTAGCCACCAATCCTGCCTTTCGCACAAATAGCTGACCAACACCAGGTGGAAATCAAAAAGCTTCATATTTATCTAAAATAAGTGAGAGGTATAGAATGGCCTAACAAAAGCTCCAAATAACAGACCACTCTTCTCCAGAAAGCCCTGACCGCTGGACAACTCCAAAAAGCATGGAAAAAAAGACTTAGGGGCCCCTGTACACTTCTCGCATTGTGCCGACTCTGCGAAACCAGAGTGATAAAATTGAACCCGCCTAAGATATGCGCAATGTAGCGCCTGAAACTGGCACTCCCTGAAGTCAGCCGAGACAGAAAGGGTCAGGATATGCTTAATAAGACATCCCATATCTACATCAGTCGGCCGCAGACCCAACTCCGGAGCTACACGTGCAATTATAGAATATGGGCATCTACACCTAAATTTATGCGCAAATGCAAAATTGTTGCATAATGAATAATTGCTGCAAATGGGTGTGCCTACATTCAGTCATGGTTCACAGACTATTCTATTAGTGCTATTCTTTAAATCATGCTTAAAGTGAGGCTTATAGAATAGTGCTTTATTTGGGGGGAGGGCACCATATATACAATTTAGCACTCAAACCAAAACTGGCTATTTTGTGGGCATTCTGGCAGGTAGAGTTGGCACTTATCCAGTTAAATGCAGATCTTCACAATTAAGTGCTAAATATCGCACTTAACCAGCTATGTTCTAGCTGGTTCCCTATATCCAGTTATGGTACATGAGGTTTGTCATGCCACTGGGACTTGCACTCATCTGTGAAGCTGAAAGCTATGCCATCAGTAGTTTCACTACCAGCAGGGCCTCCCAAGGTGGACAGGTTTCAGCGGAGATGTCAGACTAATGATGTACCACCCATCTGGGCAACAGCAGATGGGCAGGGTTGGAGACGGAGGACCGCGTTTGATGCAACAATTTTTAATTATTCAATTTCAATTTTCTATACAGTTCTCCCAAGGGAGCTCAGAATGGTTTACATTTTTCCTTGTCTGTCCTGGCAGGTTCACAATCTATCTAATGTACCTGGGGCAATGGGGGGATTAAATGACTTGCCCAGGGTCACAAGGAGTAGCGTGGGTTTGAACCCACAACCTCAGGGTGCTGAGGCTGTAGCTTTAACCGTTGCGTCACACTCTCCCTACTGGGCAACATTGAATTTATACTGTGCAAAAAGGCCCGGCAATCTACTTCTATATTCTGCCTTGAAAACTTGATGATGATTTTCATCAGGTCACTAGGATCCAAAACACGAATTGATAGCGCCTAACATATCCGGAAATTCAATGCCAGAGCCTGGACATGACCCAACATTGAATTTCTGGGTTTAATGTTGGCAATGGTCAACAACACACCAGAACCCACAGTTTATAGGTGTAGATGCCACTGAAATGATTTCCTATGTGCTCAGTGCTTCTGTGAAAGAGATTCAAATTCTGGTCCTGAGTGGGCTGTTCTTATCAATTGGGGAGGGGCAGACACAGTACCTGAGATCTCCCCCCATCTTTGTGAGCTGCAGCAACACCTGTTGGCTAACCAAAGGATATAAGTTGGCAAGTCCAGGAGGAAGCTGCCTCAGAGGTGGAGAAACAATCTCCAGGAAAGAAGCAGGATAATTACTTTTGACTGATCTCTCTGGTGCTTGGCTGCAGTCTGGGGTGCCAGAACTCCCCCTTCCCTACGGCCATGCATGCCGGTGAGAAGCTGTGCAAAAATATATTTTAGGTTTGAATTGTTCCATGCCTCTGTAATATCAACCACACTTGCTGGGCAATAAATTACTCGGTATCAAAATACTGTGTTAGCTTCAACTGCATCAATTAAAATCAAGTAGCAATAAAACACTATAGCTGTTTCTTAGGGTCTTCAGACTGCCAACATGATTGGGCTGCAAGCCTCATTGCTATATAAGCTTGTTCTTCCTATTCCACTTTTATTACTTATGTCTTATCTTTATATGAATCATTCTTATCAGCCAAATAAGTTTGTTTTTTTTCCTTATTTCAGCAATGTTACAGCATAGAGTAAAGCTCAAAGTTTCAATTTAGTGCAGCGGCGTTAATGGTTACACCTCATTTCCCTGATGAAGTAGTGAAACGTGGCTCGTCAGAAGAGGTGGCGCTGCATCTAAAGATAACTTCATTATACTTATTTGGCTGATAAGACTGAGTCATATAAAGGTAAGAAATAAGTAATAACAAGATTATATAGCAATGGGTCCAATGAGGATTGCAGCCCAATCGTGTTAGGTTATGCGGTTGGCTGTCTGAAGACCCTAAGAAACAACTATATTGTTCTATTGCTACATATCTATAATATCAAAGCATATTTCAGGGGGATGGACCCATTAACTTCTGCATAACATACTCTTACCAGTCTAAGAGGCCACTCTTTGCACTTGTGTTTGGGAGGGGGGGGAACCATCCTTTGCCTATATAGGAATGAATCAGGTGACCTTTCTTAGCATACGTATTCATCCCTGATTGTAGCCCTGCAAGACCAAATTCTTATAGTCAGAGTGTTTATCATCTACTCATGATGATGTTATTCTGTGTACACACTCCCATAATCACAACATGTGGGAGCATGGTTTGGAAGGGGGAGAGGGGTGGGCATGGACCTTCCCTCATGATATCTGTATTATGGCGTATAAGGTGGTGCAGCAAAGAACATACAAGATTTACCCCATGGTAATGGTAAAGGAGCTCTGACTTATAACAAATTGAAAAGCACAGACTGCTATGCACTAGAGGCCACAAGATATTGTAAAAAGAAATTTCCATGCCCTGAGGGTGATACATTGGCTACACTGAGGCAGAGACTGGGGGGGACTTTATGTCCATGAGATCTACAGCAATAATAGGGAGAAAACTGAACCTTGATTACTGCCCCAGAGAAACGTACCCCTAGAGTTTTGCATCTGCTTTCTTGGTGCATATGTTTTCCGTTGGAGAGAGCAGACTGATTTGAAAATGTAACATGCAGTTTGTTCCCTGCACCCTCAACACACCCACAGAAATGCATCCAGATAATGCAGCGGGTTATCTCAGGCATGGTACAGACCTTCAGGCATGATAAAGACATGAGGCAAGCTACTGCTTGCCCTGGATCAATATCATGGAATGTTGCTACTCATTGGATTTTGGCCAGATACTAGTGACCTGAATTGACCACCATGAGAACAGGCGACTGGACTTGATGGACCAATGGTCTGACCCAGTAAGGCTATTCTTATGTCTTATTTTACCCACACTAAGGGTGAACTTAGTAATATAAGAATAGCCTTATCAGGTCAGACCAATGGTCCATCATGCCCAGTAGTCCATTCTCACGGTGGCCAATCCAGGTCCCTAATACCTAGCCAAAACCCAAGGAGTAGCAATATTCCATGCTACTGATCCAGGGCAAGCAGCGGCCTCCCCCATGTCCCTCTCAATAACAGACTTTTTCTCCAGGAAGCTGTCCAAACCTTTCTTAAAACCAGCTACACTATCTGCTCGCACCACAACTTCTGGCAATGCATTCCAGAGCTTAACTATTCTCTGAGTGAAAAAATATTTCCTCCTATTGGTTTTAAAAGTATTTCTCTGTAACTTCATATAGTACAGGGGTGTCCGACCTGTGGCCCGAGGGCCGCATGCGGCCCCGTGAAGTATTTTGTGTGGTCCCGGTTGAGAGCAATGCAGTGTTTTCCTCGGCTGCCCCCGGGTGTTTACCGTCTTGTTGGCTCCCTCCTCTGTCTTGCTGCAGCATTTACGCGGCCCCAGAAACATTTTTTTTCGGCCAATGCGGCCCAGGGAAGCCAAAAAGTTGGACACCCCTGATAAAGTAGATAATGATAGATAAAGACCTACATGGGTCTATCTAGTCTACTCAATAATGTAGCCAGAGCCACATCTGTCTACCAGAGGTTAAAAAAATGTGAAAATGGCTATGATAGTGCCCTGTGTCCATAAAAAAAATCATTGTATTCCCTAAAGCTGTATGCATGTGTCCCAGATCTATAACCCTGCCCATGACCGTACAATCGCAATAAGGAACATTTTTCATAGAAAGCTACAGTACTGTATAGTTAAGCTGTAATTACCTACACTGCCCAATACACATGATGAGGGAGAATCAGTGCATCCCTCCTGGAGCCACAACAGTAAGGATTTAATCAATATTTCTGTGGCATGCAGTCTGCGTTGAATGCTATATTTACAGCTGGATCAGGGGGTTAACTCCAGAGGAGCTGTGTATCGCACAGTATGAAGAGAAGGGAGAGCCATATAGTCAGTGGAGGCAAAGAACATCCACTTCTGACTATCCCCCGAGATTTAGGGAAGGCCTCTCACTTGCCCAACCCAGCTACTCTCCACTGATACCCACAGCAGATGAGGCAGGCACATACAGTACTCTCCACACTAGCAATGGAGTCCCAAAAGACCCTGCAGTAGAGAATGACACAGGGACAAATTTTTCCCCGTCCCCACGGGAACTCGTTTTTCCTTCCCAGCAAGTTCTTTTCCTGCCCTGCCCCATTCCTGCAAGCTCTGTCCTCATCTGCACAAGCCTCGAATGCTTTAAAATCATAAGTGTTTGAGGTTTGTGCAGTTAAGACAGAGCTTACAGGAATGGGGCAGGGACAAGGACAAAACTCACGGGGATGAGAAAATTTATTTACTGTGGGGATGGGGACAAATTTGTCCCCGGGTCATTCTCTACCCTGCAGCTTTCATAGTGCAGAAGTGAATGGAGGACTAGGGTGGCCACTGGAGGCATTTTAAACTAAGATACTTGCATTTATAATCCTTTTGCCCTCTGCCAATAGCTGTGCACCAACAATGAAATACTGTATTTCCTGAAGACTGAAGGCTAGTGGGATAGAATCAGTTAAGCAAATAATCCAAGGTGGTCTCATTTTTCTGTGTTCTGTATGCAACTCCCTGCAGGAGCTCTGGAGACTCTCCTGCCAAAAAAAACCCCACCAGCGTTTACTGGTCTAGGAAATCAGCTCTTTTGTCTGTTTTGTCAGCCTGCAGCTCTTCTCTGTAATCTCCATGCCACATAATTGTACAGGACTGCAACCAGCGCATGCTCCGTGTCACTGCCACACAGTCCTAAGAAGGTGAACAGCAGAGTCTTGCTCTATGTCAGTAGGGGATTGCAAATCCAGCTCCTACTTTGCTGTCTCCCTTGTTTGTCAGTTTTGGACCCAGATTTTTCCATGGAAAGTGCAGGGATAAGAGGGTCGACAAGATCCAAAAAACTGTGATGGCAAGGATCTGGGGCCAGCAATAAATTCTTACTATCCAGAAAGAAGCAGAGGGATGCACAGAGGAGCACAAGACAGTGCGTGCAGAACTGATGGAACTTTCCAGAAGGGGCAAACATCGATTCCAAAATAAAATGAACACTCCTAATATGCCTGGAAATTTAAGGGAGCTTTTACTAAAGCTTAGCCCATGCTAACAGTAATGTGCTTTAAGGGGTAAATTCTATATAGGGCAACTAAAAAGTCAGCACCCTCAAAAAAAGCACTAATCTTTAAGCTGCACTTAAAAGTTAGGTGCTGTTTATAGAGTAGAGCTTATGCCCAGAAACTGCACCTAACTTTAGTCATGGCCAAAGAAAATGTGGTGGAAATGCCCATGCCAAAATTTAGGTATGGATGTGTAACTGAAAGGAACGCCTCTGATCCACCCATGACACCCATTTCCACACTTCCTTTTTTTGACTCTAGTGCAGTGTTCCGCAAAATTTTTGCAGCCACAGCACCCTAAACTCAGGTCCATGGCTGAAGGACCTCCGGATGTTGGCACAATGAGGTAATACACACGTGTGGTGTGATGTGATCATGACAAACATGGAGGCCCTTCAGATGGGGCCCTGAGCCTGCAATTGCTACACCAGCAGGAGGGGAGGGGAGGATGCTACAGGAGGAGAGGCGCCAGCTGACTGCCTACAGCGTGCATCTCATCGCGAAAGGTACATTCTGTAAGCATTCAGCTGGCACTTCTCCTTGCCGGCGTCTTGCTGTGACACACAGTTTGCAATACAATGCTCTAGTGCCAATAATTGTAGAAATGCCAATTACTGGTACTAATTAGCTTGTTTTCATTTGTGTAAGCAAATTGGGTACATGCCCAAATTTGCATGCACAATTTTCAATGCTTTTTTTAAAATAAGGGGGAAGTGCCATTTGGCCCTTAGATGCAAAATAGCATATGCAGAATATAGCATACACTAATTCCATTAGTGCAAGCTAAACTTTAGTAAAAGGGCCCTTTAGTGTGGAAAGGCCCAATATTCAAAGGATTTATGATCCTAACTTTGATAGTCTTGCACATAAATTGGCCTCTTTGAAAATTTACTAGGCCTGAATGTATTTTTTTTTTACTCACAATTTCACTATTTTAAATTTAGGAGTATAGAGAGTGAATGGCAACAAGTGCGGATTCAGGATGGGGAAACTAAGGAGCATAGCACTGATTTCCAGCAATAGCCTCAAAAATTAGGCTCATAAATCTAAGCAAAATGAATGGAATGCCTAAATTTATCCTAAATTAAAATGAAATTTCAGTTGAAAAGTTATGCTCCTAAATTTGGCTGAATATGGGAATTTGGGAGGTTAATTTAGGGGAGTATAAATTTAAGAGCTCAGCATTTTCTGAATATTTGGCCCAAAGTTTATTGGGAGGGGGGGACAAGAAGGAACCAGGGCCGATTTAAGAGATTACGACATCCCAGCCAATGTCCTTCCCCTCGGTCCATGCCTCATGGATATCCTGAAAACCTGACTGGCAAGGGGGTACTCCAGGACCGAGTTGAGAAACACTAGTATAGAGGATGTATCTTGAGATGTCGATTGCAGATAGCCAAAATGGATAAGTTTAGTTATCCAAACGGAAAATGTTCTCTTAGTGACTGGTTTTGGATTTGATAATGCATGGTAAGAGAGAAAAAGTCGAGTTGTTTGATCACAAACCTTAGTTCTTGATAAATATATAGAAGAATGCTCTAGCACAGTCTAGAGCAGGGGTGTTACAATTCCTCCTGGAGGGCCGCAATCCAGTCAGGTTTTCAGGATTTCCCCAATAAATATGCATGAGATCTATTAGCATACAATGAAAGCAGTGCATGCAAATAGATCTCATGCATATTCATTGGGGAAATCCTGAAAACCTGACTGTATTGCGGGCCTCCAGGAGGGACTTTGACACCCCTGGTCTAGAGCAGTGGTTCCCAACCCTGTCCTGGAAGACCACCAGGCCAGTCGGGTTTTCAAGACAGCACTAATGAATATGCATGAGAGAGATCTGCATATAATGGAGGTGCCAGGCATGCAAATCTGCTCTATGCATATTCATTAGGGCTATCCTGAAAACCCGACTGGCCTGATGGTCCTCCAGGACAGGGTTGGGAACCACTGTTCTAGGGTATCCAGTGTTGTATAGTCTTGATTAATGGAGTCAATAATTTCCAAAATCTTATCTCAGCAACTCTATCATGAACATCATGGGGTTTTTTTTTAATTGTAAACTGCCTTGAATTGCATTGTAACAAAGGCAGTAAATCTAAATTAATAAATGATATTGTAAACCTGATGATTTAAGCCAAGCAAGAGACCTAGTATTTGTATAAAGATCTACTCCAGCACCTCGCATTGAAGTATCATATGAGTCACGAGATGCTCTAATCCAGTGGTTTCAAACTTGCGGCCCGGGGGCCACATGCGGCCCGCCAGGTACTATTTTGAGGCCCTCGGTATGTTTATCATAATCACAACAGTAAAATAAAACATTTTCTTGATCATATGTCTCTTTAGCTATAAATTACAATATTATTATTAAGACTTAGCCAAAAGGAAAGATTTATAAACTATAAAGAGTTTTACCTCATGCAAAATTGTCATTTCTTTCATAAGACATTAACTATTTTTTTCTGAGGCCCTCCAAGTATCTACAAATCCAAAATGTGGCCCTGCAAAGGGTTTGAGTTTGAGACCACTGCTCTAATCATATCTTTAGAGCATTCTTCAAAGTTGGAAAGAATTATCTCAAATTAAGAACTTGCTGGAGGGAGAAGGGTTTCCATCCATCTCCTTACATAAATTATCTATGAGGGAATAAAAATATTGCTTGTAATTAAACTGATGTATAACGTTATGAAACATTCTACGGCCCATGGCATCCATGACCTTAGATGGTGTAGTATTTGAATACTCTCTGGAACTCTTAGCTTTTCTCATAGCTGATTTAACAACTATCAATTGATGAGAAAGCTGAGATTTACCATGGCCAAAAACATCTTGGACCTTATATTTAGAGTCAAAACTGTGTTTTGTCTTTCTAGATGTATATGGTGGTGTGCAAATTTCTTTATGATTGTCTAACAAGAAATCATGTATGGGGAGAGAGATGATCTCTTTAGGTACATTTAAGTACTCAAGGACAGCTAAATTATCAGCTGTGGGATCTGATTTTGTGGTAGTGGTCAATTGCATTGCTTGAACCATCTTTAATAGAAAACGAAAATATAAAGTGCCCTCTGGCTGGAAGGATTTCATGGGTTCAGGAGGTGAGGGATTGAAAGGAATGCCTGAAGAGTTTCTATCCGGTGGTGTGTGAGAAGATGGAGGAGGCGTAGAAGAGGCTTGAGGAGTATTCTCATATGAGAAATGGATTGCAGCCTGCCTGGAAGAGGTAGTGGAAATTGACCAAGACCTCTTTCTAGAATGAGATGCAGGAGGAGATGGTAGTAATGAAGTGGGTTGAGATAGAGTTATGGAGTCTTGAATTATGTTTATGTTTATTGTATATTGATACCTCGCTGAATGTCGAAAGTCAGCAACTTACAAACGTAGTAAAACAAGCAATTACAAATAGCAATACAAATAATCAAATTCCATAAAATTATAAAATCAAAATTCCTAAAATACAGTAATCTAAAATTAATTATGTCATAATTGCAGTTTCCCAAATTATGCCCCAAACTAAATTGCCCAATTGTCAATTTATAGAAATATTAAAAGCTTTTTTTTTTTCATATAGTTATTAAGTTTTGAAATTAAGTTTTGAAACACTTGTTTAAGCAAAACGAAAAGTAAAAGGAGAGTTTCCAAGTATAAATTATAATACAAGCAACAATTTAAATTCTTCTTAGACTCCAAATAATTCTGCAGGGGGGTTTTCCTATAAAAAAGGACTTAAATTTAATATAGGCAAGAAAATTAAATTCGATCTTATGGCATTAATGGAAATAGCTCCTCTCTATGTATGTCAGCCAACTATCTTAACTCTTAGAGATATTTTTCAAGTCCAAAAAAGTCCTTAAATGGTCCTGAACAAAGAACATATATTTCAATCCTGCGTACTTAATTAGACATTTACATGGGTATGCCAGTTGGAAGTTGGCCCCCAAATCCTTTTATTCCTGCCTCATTGCAAGAAAAAGCTTCCTCCTTGCTTGGGTTTCCTTGTTAACATTAGGATATACCCATACACATTGTCCCAAGAAGGGAGTCTGTGCATTTCTAAAATACATTCTCATTACAGCGTTGAGGTCTTGTGAAAAGACTAATGAGATAAGTAGAGTGGCCCTCATCAATTGTTGATAATGTTGTCTCCAGAATCTGAGAAATGTTGCCAAGATCCATTGAGACCTGCTGAATTTCCTGATTTGTTGCATCTGCTTCAGTCCCTCTTTTCTTTACAAGACTAGGTAGATAATACATTTTGTTTAACGGAGGAATAGTAGGAGATAAGCATAAATTTTCTATCAAATATTTTCTAAACAATTCAACCGGAGAAACATCAGGTGATCTTGGAAATTTAATATTCTTAAATTTAACCTTCTATTAAAGTTTTCTAATCCTGTGGATCAGTAATTTGTCTTTGATCAAAGTTTCATTAATAGTTTTTAAAGCTGTAATTTCTTCATTTACCGTCAGAAACTTAGATTCAGTATCTTTTTTTATGATATCAACGGTTTGTACAAGAGAATCAACTTTGCCTACCAAACTCGCAGTTTCCTCTGTGGATTTTCTAAGCGTTCCTTCCATTTTCTGTAACAAACTCCAAACATCCTTTAGAGTTACCTCTGAAGGGGTCGAGGTATGACTCTCGGCCCCTTGATGTTTCACCTTCCCTGTGGCTCCTCGTCCATCCAGCTCCCCTCAAGTGAGAAAGCTTCGGCAACTACTTCGGGAGTACTTAGCTCACCTATCATTGTCCTAGCTTATAATTCAGTCCATAACCACCTGGCAACGATTTCTATATTTCATGACACAGTTGACAATGTATTCTTGATTCAAAATCCAGTAGTAAAGAGATTTTTTTTAGAGGACTTCTTTGTATTAATCCTCTAATATGGCCTCCCCTTCTCTGCAGCATAGGCGTCTCTGCTGCAGGGCATGGAGGGATAGTCAGGTTTGGAGGCGAGAGAGAAACTTCCGGCTCCAGCGTGATGTCTAAGTCCGGGGGCATCAACGCCACAGCACCTCGTTCTCCATTATTCAGAGGAGCTTTGGCGGGGAAGTCGAGCAGCGTTTGGCGCATTGGTGTAGAGGAGTCCGACGGTAAGGGGCCCGTTCAGACTACGCCTTTGCGCTTTGAATGCGGCATTACCGAAAAGAAGAAAATAAGTCAGGAGTCCAGATACTCAACCATCAGTCACGCCGCCATCTTGCACCCCCCCCCTCCCCCTCCAAGCGAAATATTAAAAGATTTTTGAAAATAAAATGCATTTAATAGGGATTAAAATTTTGGATAAGAAAGTTCTCCACGAATATACTGAGGAAGATTGTTCCAAAGCAATGGTGAAATTAAAAAAAAATAGGCAGCAGTATGAGTAGATTTGTAATGAGATAATTTAGGTGACAGTAGAACTAATCTGTTAGAATCAAGAGAACGCAATGCTCTTGATGGAGTATAAGAATAGTGATAGAAGCTAAATACAATGGCTGACCTATATGTAAAGTTTTAAAAGTTAGGCATAGTATTTTGAAAATACACCTCTACTGAACTGGTAGCCAATGCAACTGAATGGAGTAACATGATCGTAAAGTTTGGCTTTGCATAGAAATCTAGCTGCGGAATTTTGCAATGTTTGAATTGGTTGCGTACACCAGTGGTCTCAAACTCAAACCCTTTGCACGGCCACATTTTGGATTTGTAGGTACTTGGATGGCCACAGAAAAAATAGTTAATGTCTTATTAAAGAAATGACAATTTTGCATGAGGTAAAACTCTTTATAGTTTACTAGTCTTATAGCCCGTTACATTAACGGGTGCTAGAATATATGTGTGTGTGTCTCTCTTTATTTCTTTCTCTCTCTCTCTCTCTCTCCTTAGCCGCTTTCTTTCTTTCTGTCTTTCTTTTTGCTTGGCTGTCCATCACCACCCCTTGCCTGCTCCCCCTGTCCATTCTCCCTTCCTTTTACCTCCCCTGTGTCCACCACCACCCCTTCACAGGTCTCCTTATGCAGCAGCAGCCCTTCTCCCTTTGTTTTACCTCCCCCCTGTCCAGCAGCACCTTCCTTCTCCCCCTGTCCAACATTAGGCCTCCGTTCCTTTTCCTTCACCCCCCTCCCGTCCATCAGCACCTCTTTCCTTCTCCCCCTGTCCAGCAGTAGGCGTCCCTTCCTTTTTCTCCCCCCCTCCTCCTTCTTAGCCCTATGATACACTTACCTTGCTCTGCCCCTGATCAGAGGCTCCCGACAGCCGCCCAGTTGCACCCATTGGAAAAGTTCCCTCTGCAGCATCCCGCACCCCTCCTGACGCGACTCCCGCTGTCCCACACCTGCCCCTGTGTCTTTCTTCTTGTCTTTCTGTGTCCCTCCCTCCGTCTGTCTGTCCAAAGCAGCATTTCCTCCCCCCACACCAGTTCCCTGTGCACCTGCCCCTGTGTCTTTCTTCTTGTCTTTCTGTGTCCCTTCCTCCCTCTGTCTATCTGTCTGTCCAAAGCAGCATTCCCTCCCCCCCCACCAGTTCCCTGTGCACCTGCCCCTGTGTCTTTCTTCTTGTCTTTCTGTCTTCCTTCCTCCCTCTGTCTGTCTGTGCAAAGCTGCATTTCCTCCCCCTCTACCCTCTTTCCCTTCCCACAGTCGCAACTACAAACAGTCGTGGGCCCGAGTCATTTGGCGGCCCCCCCATCTTCCCTTACCGCGGGCCCGACTGGCGATTTAAGCAGCGTGTCAGCAGTCTTCACATGCTGCTTCGGGCCCTTCTACTGCCCTGATTTGCTCCGGACGTGCCAGAGTAAATCAGGGCAGTAGAAGGGCCCGAAGCAGCGTGTGAAGATTGCTGACACACTGCTTAAATCGCCAGTCGGGCCCGCAGTAAGGGAAGAGGGGGGGGGGCGGCAAATGAGTCGGGTCCCGGACAGCGGAAAGTTGCTGGGCTCCTCGGTATGGCCGCGATCCCTCTCCTCCCAGACCCCCCCCTGGAGGAACGAAGATCGATTTGCCGCCATTTTGAAGATCGTTCTGCCCTGCTCCTTGCCTTAGTATATTTTTAAGTTGAAAGACACGGCGGCAGCTCCTCTCAAGATCCCCGACTGCATTGGACTTCCGACGCAGGTGGGGATCCTGAGAGGAGCCGCTGCCTGGTCTTTCAACTTAAAAATACAGTAAGGCAAGGAGCAGGGCAGAACGAAGAACATTGATTCCCATAAGATCATCCGCCTCGGGGGAGACAGCCGCCGCGTCCGACATCAGCCTCGGGGGAGATGTTGTACATCTCACGGAAAACGGACCCACACGATGGAACTGCGCATGCGCGGCCTAGCGTTTTATTATATTAGATAAATCTTTCCTTTAACTGTTAAAGGAAAGATTTATAAACTATGCAGAGTTTTACCTCATGCAAAATTGTCATTTAGTTAATAAGACATTAACTATTTTTTTCTGCGGCCTTCACAGTTAAAGTTTAACATCTTTCCTTTCTCAGAACTGACATATTTCAATCACTATATTGAAAAAAAAATCATTTTCCCTACCTTTGTTGTCTGATGGCTAGTTTTCTGTGCTTTTAACTATGTTTCCAGGGCCTTCTTGTCCATTAACTGTTTTCATCTCCATCTTCACTTTCTGCCTTGCATCCATCTTTGGCATTAACTTAACATTCAGTTTTTCCATTTTTCTGTTTCCTTCTCAAAATCTACTTTTCCATGTCTTACCTTCCCTTCCTATCTCTCTCTCCTTCCCTCCCTATTTCCATGGTCTGACATCTCTCTCCTTCCCTCCTTCCCCCACCCCCACCCCCAGTATAACATTTCTCTTTCCCTTTCTCCCCCTTGCAGTCCATCTCCCTTCCCTTCCTCCTTTCTGGCCCCCTCCTAGTTCAACATTTATCCCTCCTTTCCACCAGTCCAACATTTTTTTCTCTCTTCTTCCTGCATGCTTCTCTGGTCCTTCTTCCCTCAACCAAACAACATCTCTCTCTCTCCCTCCATGAGTCCAACTTTTCACTCTCTGCCCTCTCCCCCTTCCCCAGTGTAACATTTCTCCTTCCCTCCTTTCTGCCTCCCCATCCATCTTGCCCTCTCCATGAATCCAACACTTTCTGCCTCCTGCACACTTTCTCTCTCTGTCCTTGCCTCGTCCATCAGTGGCATCCCTCCTTCTCACCCCCCAACCCAACATGCTATCTCCCTATGCACCATCTCACTTTCCCCTCTAGTGTGTAGCACCTTTCCTTTCCCTCCCTTTCTGCCAGGTCCAGCAGTACCTCTTCTCCCTTCCTTTTACCTCCCCCTTGTCTAGAACCCCTTCTCCCTTCCCTGCTCCCCTTGTCCAGGAGTACCCCTTCTCCCTTCCCTCCTCCCCCTGTCCAACAGTACCCCTTCTCCCTTCCTTCCTCCCCTCCTCCCATGTTCAGCAATACATGTATTTTGCAGCTGCGGTCTTGTTCACGATCTCACACTCTGGGCAGGAAGAGAGGCGCCGGCGTCAGCTGACTTGAAACTTCCTGCTGTCATCGCGTATGCCGGGACTCCTGCCTTTGTCTTGTCTCCGCACCCCCGGACCAGCAGCGGCAGGCTAGAGAAAGGAGGTAATGAGTCCCTGCAGATATGCGAAGGCAGGAGTCCCGGCAAATGCGACTGCAGCAGGAAGCTTCAAGTAAGCTGACGCTGGCGCCAGAGCCTCTCTTCCTGTCCAGTGTCCGAGATTGAGTACAGACCACGGACCGCAAAATAGGCCCTGGGGGGCTGCATGTGGCCCGCGGGCCACAAGTTTGAGACCAGTGGCGTAGACAAAGTAATCTGTTGTTGGAACAGCTGCTTTAGTAAAAGAAAGACCTCACTCATTAGAGAAGGGTCAATAACTTTCTGAGTACTAGGAATAGAGTGGAGAGGATTATGAGTAGGGTGAACCCTTGGCTCTGCCTGTTTAGATGTAGAGACATCAGAGAGGCAGGAATCTTCAGAAGATGAAAGTAGATGCCTCGAGTGAGCCTAACGGGCAAATCGGGGGAACACACAGAAGGTCAAGATGATCTACAGGAATCCCAATGGTGCCGTCTAGGTGTGGACTTACCCGAAGAGTGTGGATGCCTGTCTTGTCAGCGTCAAGGACTTGGGGAGTGAGGAGGTGAGTTAGCAGTCTACTGAGCTGTCAGTGTCTGCAAAGCAGCACTATTTCACACCTCCAACTTTCCCTGAGCTGTAGGAGGGACTTGGAGGGCTGACGCCAATGCTGACCTGGATGCTAATGTCAACTTCCGATTTGACGTTGGAGAATGAAGCTTCTCAATTTCCCTGTAAAGACTAGCAAGAGGGTGTCAGGGAGAGCCAAATCTACTAGCAGGTTCCAAATACTTGGATTTTTTTTAATGTACTTTGGAAGACTTGGAGGCTGCGAGGTCTGCTGAAGAGAGCAAAGGTGATGACTGTTGATTTCAGAGGAAGTCCTTCAACTCAAGTTCTCTAATTTTAAGGGCTTTCTTGTTCATCTTAAGGCAGCTTGTGCAAAATTGAAACATATGAGAGGTGCCCAAACAACGAATGCAGGACAAGTGAGGGTCAGTGAGTGACATTTTACTAGCCCATTTATCACAGCACTTAAATCCCAGTTTACTGTCTGACATCCTGAAAATAATTGAAGCAAAGTCAAACTTGAAAAATTTTTGAATTGTGGCGGTTTGAGAGAAAAAAAAATGAACACTGATGAAAGGGACTGACTTGATGGGTCTGAACTTGTGGAAAATTTAAAAATGAGGAGATGGGGGGATGACATACAGTATTTACAGTACAAACAGTGGGCAGAAAAGCTGATAATACTGTTCATGAAGGAGGATACAAAGGGGTAGAGAGGTTAGGGACTGCAGAGGGAATGAGTGACAGAAGTTGTATTAGAAGTTGGAAGTGATTAGGACCTAAACACGGCTTCGAAAAAGTGGGCTTTGAGCCTGGATGTTAATATTGCCAGAGATGGAACCTGGCGTACTGATTCAGGCAGGTTGTTCCAAGCATAAGGTGCAGCAAGGCAGAAGGGGCGGAGTCGGGAATTGGCATTAGAGGAGAAGGGTACAGACGAGAGATTTACTTAAAGAATGGAGTTCCCGAGGTGGGGTGTAGAGAGAGAGAAGAGAAGAGAGATATTGAGTAGCTGCAGAGTGAATACACTTGTAGGTCAGTAAGAGGAGTTTGAACAGTATGCAAAAGTGGACAGGGAGCCAATGAAGCGACTTGAGGAGAGGGGTAATATGAGCATAACAACACTGACAAAATAAAAGGCATGCAGTAGAATTCTGAACAGAATGAAGGGATGACTTAGTGGGAGACCCATGAGAAGCACATTGCAGTAATCCAGGCGAGAGGTGATGAGGGCGTGGATAATAGTCTTGGTAGCGTGCTCAGAAAGAAAAGTCCAAATTTTAGCGATGTAAAGAAAGGAGCAAAAGTTTTGGTGGCTTGGTGGATATGTGAAGAGAAGGATAGATAGGAGTCAAAGATGACCACAAGGTTGCTTGTCAATGAAATTGGGAGGATGAGAGCATTATCCACCAAAATATAGAACATAGGGAGAGGAGAGGCAGGTTTAGGAGGAAAGATAAGGAGTTCCGTCTTAGCCATGTTTAGCTTTAGATGGTAGCAAGACATCCATGCAATGTCAGACAGGCAGGCCAAGACTCTGGTCTGGATTGCTATGGAAATTTTGGGTGTAAAGTGGTAGATTTGCAAGACGTAAGCCTAGAGATGGTACCGGAAGCCATAGGAAAAGATCAGAGCTCCAAGGGAAGAAGTGTAGATGGAGAAAAGAAGAAGTCCCAGGACAGAGCCCTGAGGTATGCTGACCGATAGTGGAACGGCAATGGAAGAGGATCCCCCAGAGCACATGCTAAAGGTGCAACAGGAAAGGTAGGAAGAAAACCATGAGATAACAGAGCCCTGAAATCCAAGTAAGGTCAGCGTATCAATGAGTAGGTGGTGATCTACAGTTGCAAACGCCTCAGATCAAGGAGGATGAGGATGGAGTAGTGCCCTTTGGATTTGACCAGGAGCAGTTCATTGGAAACTCTAGCAAGAGTCTCTAAGAGCAAGACACATGCACTGAACACTCATTCTAGAGTTTTACGGGCTTTAGACTGACTGAGGTCGGCTTCGTCCATGTGACATCATCATATTGTGAGGCTGAATAGATCAGCTGTCAAGGGAAAAGAGAAGGAGGGAAGTCACATGGTAGCTCAACTTATGGGCCAGTGATGTCATGTCCCTGGACCCCTTTAGCACTGGTACCCTGGACTTGAGACTTACCTGGTCTATAGGTTAAGCCGGCCCTGGAAGGAACCTAAGTCTTCTTCCTTTCAAAAAGTAAGACGTAAAAAGAAAGAGATGTGGAAGGAAGCAGAAAGAATAAAGAGAGGGAACATCACTGAGAGCTACAGCAGGTAATACTGTACTTCAACAGCATACAAGCAGAACCGAGAACAATCAGGCAGCACAATCAGCATGTTGCAGATGATGGGACAGAGCAGAAGATGAGAAAAGGACCCAGTGGGACAGTAGCAAGCTCGCATTAGCAGATGGTGTGCAGTAATATATGCAGGGAGGCAGGCTGCTGCTTCCTAAAAGCTGCGCTTTGGTGCCTGCATCTCTCTCACGCTTTAATGAATTCCTTCGGTGTGCAGCCTGCAATTGCCAGGTCTCGTTACAGGCCGATCCAAGTTTTAATGGCTGCAGCAGCCAGCCATGCGAGGAGCAAGTGGGCCCAGGTGCCCACAGTCCTTGGGCTCATTATATGGAGGACAGGAAGAATGTGGCATGAGACTGGCCAAGATGATACACTCGATGCATTAGGCTGGATTCTTGGGAGAGGGAGAAAGTATTATGACAGAGACAGAAAATAAACCGTTTGTGAAAACAAAATAAAACCATAAAAGAACCATGTATCCAAAAATGCATGAGCTGGGTCTTGCAGCTTTCCTTATCGCATAATTTGCTGGAGGAATTTTTGCCAGGGTATAGGGAATAGGAGCTGTACTATCGCCTCCTCCTCCTTTCGATAAAAAGCGCTAGATCTATTCAGACAAAACTCCTCTATTGTCCCCTTTATAGAAATGTCAGAGCCTAAAATCAGACCTCCACTACACTTTCTAGCTCACTAATAGGTTGACACTGGGATTTATGGGGAAGCTATTGGAAAACACTAATAGAAATGATTAGACTTTTTAACTATTAACTGTTTTTGTGACAATTTTCCAAACTGTCAGAAATGCATTTTAGAAAATAAAAGCTACAGGGAATATATTCAATTTTACCCATTTCTTTGCATTTCATAGTCACCCTGTAAGGAGAGACTAAAGAAAGTATGTTTAAAAATAAGAACAAAAAAATCATTTTCATACATTGCAAAGCATGAACACCCCCCCTCCCCCAGTCTCTAATCATTTTTATTCTTCCTGGACAAAAAGTTATATATTATACAGTAGTACAATGGAATAGGGATTTAAAACAAACAAACAGCCTATCTTGGACACCAAGAAACTCAAACTCCCAGAATACATTAGGAGGGATGTCATAAAGCACAAAACTGGAAGCAGCTTATAAGGAGCTCAGGTGTAGAAAGTGGACACTGGAAATATATGATTTTTGACACACTGAATTTCCTTTTCCAAAAGACGAAACCATGATGATGAGGAAAGAGGCTGCAAATCTGAGAAATGCAGAGCCTCTAATAGGTACTACTGCAATCAGTGGTAGAAAAGACTGGCACTAATGTTCATATGCACCAAACTCGAGCTGACGCGCTACCATATCAGAGAGATCAAACTACTATCTCTGCCCTGATGTTTCCATAAAATGAGATCATGCATGAATTTAGATGAACAACAAAAAAAAAGGATGATGCTGAGCTCAGTCATATGTATTGACATATTATTGATTAGAATATTTTCGAATATTTTAAAAACTAAATATATATTTCCGAACAATACAACCTTTTAAAGGAGTACAGAATATAACACACAGTTCTGTTCCCTACGTAGTAATAGTAACCCTTCCAATCTATCTCTGCCATCTAGGGCAGAGCACAACCAAACACTGCTCTTAAGCTGACACCTGGTGTCAGTTTTGAGTACTACACCCTGCTCTACAGGTGACAGCACCTGGCCTATGTTCAGAAAACAGTGAGGAAAATACCACCATATGGATTATCAGTTATTTTCACTTTAGAAATAGCTTGGTTGGAAAAGGCCTCATGATACATGACTTACTAATCAAACTCTAACATTGTCTAACTATCTCCTCAGTCACCACACACTGTGCTCATTAAAAGCATTCTTCAGGGTTGTAGCAAACTGCTACTAACAAGCATTTTTCTAAGGGAACACTTACATCATCCCCATAGGATTAATCATATTCAGGGGATTCAGGCTCAGGGGGAAAGGAAGGGAGAACTGGAACACCATTATAATACCATAGTGCCAGACTCAGATATACCAACCTTGAATTAACCCCTCTCCTACCAACACATATCAGATTCAGGCCATCTGTGGAGAATCTGAAAACTGCTGGGAACCTGCCCAGGTGTCCTGCTTCTTTAAATGAGATTGATTAATGGTCTCACTAATCTTACCCTTCATTCCAGATAGTAAAGAGAGAACAACCCAGAAGGGCTGATGCTAGACATGATGGGGCCCAGGGCAGATGCTAAGGAGGGGGGTCCCAAAACCTGCTTGCAGGCTGTCTCTATTTCAATTTCAGGCAGGTTTGGGGCCCCTGTAACAGGGAGGCCAAGGCAATTGCCCTGTTTCCCCTCCCCTAAAGCTGGCCCTGCAACCCAAGGGGAAAACATACACTAGCATTATTCATGGTACATATTTTGCACAATGCTTCACTACATGCAGTTACCGGTACTTGTTTTCCAGAACTGGTATACCTTAATTACTAACTGTGAAAGATATAAGTGCTTGAAATGTGTGTACATACAGCCACTAAGCATGATTCTATATTTAGCGGGAGTCTTTTAAAGAATTACTCTAAGCACCATTCTGATCAGCATGGATTTTGTAGGCACCATATATAAAATCTGGGAATAACTATGTATTAAGGGTTTAATGCCCTTCAGTAAAAGGGCCCAAACTTATCCAACACTCATATTACCTCGATGAAAAGATAACTACCCCCTACACTTAATAGCAGCAAGAATTACAGCCAAACACTTCTTATAATTTGATATCAGCCTTTCACATCACTGTTGAGGAATCATAGATCACTCTACTTTGCAAAACCATTTTACTTGAGACACCCTTTCCAAACTGATATATTTCAATAGTTTTTTTACTCATTTCTTCTGGACTTTCCTTTGATCGTGCCTTAGGCCTAGATTCACTAAACTCACCTTTCTGATCCGATCCATGGGCGATCCGTGTCCGAGTCGTGCTGGGTGTCCGATTCACTAAAGAGTCCCAATGCAAATGATCTGATCAGACACATGCCCACAAGCGATCCCATCCTCTATGCCTGGAGAGGCGATCGGTGCATGCGCGTGCTCTCCACACAAGCTTGAGGTCAAAACAGAAGGGGGGGGGAGTGGCTGCACTTGCTGGCCCCATGAGAATCATTTCAAGGGAACAGAACATGCTTTGCAGCCAGACTGGAACAACAAAGCAGAACACGCCGTACTGCAGCCCCACTATAAGCCTGAAGGTTAAAATCGCGGGTTAAAAACACGGGCTTTCAAAGAGGCAGGGCAGCAGACAGCAGGGCGGCAGAGAGCAGGGCGCTCTTTGCACAAGGGAGATGGTTTTTATTTTGATGGTTCAGGGCTGCAGGGCTGGGATTTCAGGGCGGCAGAGAGCAGGACAGTTGGCAAGGACGTGAGCGACTGGTCCTCAGCAGTCACTTCTTTTTGGATCGGCCAGTCCAATCAGTGTTCCTTCGTTGGTTTAGTGAATTGCTGCCTTCTTACTTTGCATGCCATTTCCCTTATTTGCATGTGCAGATCGGATCGGGTGCGGATCAGATCGGCCAGAAGGTTAGTGAATTGAGTCGGGCTCGGAGAAGGCTCACAAAGCTTAATGAATCTAGGCCTTAGTGTTTTTGTAGAAACAGTGTGGTTCCTACTTCAGTCTCATAAGTGCAATATATAGTGAAGTTTAGATTGAACAACAATCTAGCCTAGCTGTGTTCAATCAACTGAATCTAATTAACAGTTAAATTTGGTCAATTGGTTGATTGAGTTACTAAGTGGGCAGTTACTTTTTCACATGGGTTTTATGGGTGTTGGATAACTTGGTTCCTTACAAAAATGATGTAGCTGTATAAACTGTGTTATGTGTTTACTAAGATACCTTTTGTCTAATATTGTTTAAAAATCAGAAACCATTCAGTGTGAATTATATGCTGTAATAGAGGAAATCAAGAGAGGGAAAACTTTATCACATCAATATATCTATGTCTTTGGTAACTCCTGGAAGTTATTCAGGTATGGCCGATATTCAGTGCCTTATCTGCATAGCTAACTAGGCAAAGCAAGAGCTGCTCTTTAAACTTGCCCAGCTAGCTATGAGAGAACCAGACTGGAATATCACCAATGCCTGCAAAAACCCAGGTTGTCTATATGGATCTGGAATGTGTTATAAGGGGCCCATCTTAAATTAATCCACTTGTCCAGGTTTTAGCTTACCAAAATCTGGTAACCCTAGGTCTAAGGATCCTAACTTTCATATCTTTAGTACTTCTGCCTGTGCAATATTCAGTTCTAATCTACTTACCTCTAGGCTCTATCCAGCAGCTCACTGCTAACATACATGAGGTTAACCTAGATAATGCCTGTCTCGGTAGCACCATCAGCTTAACATTATTGAACGTGGCAGATACAGCCTACTTTACCCATCTTCTGAAAGGGATTTAGGGTTGTAACTGCTGCTCCCTAGTGCCTTCATTTAGGGGTGTAATTGCTTCATCAGTGTAGCTTGGAGGATATGGTGGGGCAGCATCCCCCAAATGTTCCCAAGTGTTATACTGAATTTACTCTCTGAAACCTCCCCTACCAACAATATGATTTCTCCCTGCCCCACCTCCACCCCATCCAAAGACTAAGCAAAGAAACTACACCAATGAACTCTTGCTTCATATAGCTTATGCTATCTTTCCTTTGAGATATAAAAATTATTTCACCATTGTTCGGAGCTGAGGTGCACAATTCTTGGTTTCCATCATGTTGCCGTTAAGGCAATATATGTATATCATCATTTGCATAAAACATATAACTGAAATCAAAAGTCCAGATCAGCTCCAGGAGAGCAACAAGCCCTGTGGCTCTCCGCTCTTTAAAGGTTTTTGCTGATAAGAAAAAAAAGATGAAGTTGGCTCCCTCAGAAATGGATCAAACCACAATCAAAGCCATACCTCAAATGCTTATTCCTTTAAGTGACTCTAGTAAAACTATGTGACTTGAGATGTCAAATGTCACACTGAGATCTAAAAGCACCATCGGTATGTCAGTCTCTTCATCCAGTTCTACTGTTAAAAGGTCAGAGAAGGTTCTGTCCCCTCTCCTCAAACCCTCGCAAATTCTGACTGCTAGGGATCTAAGACCACATAGGCCATATGATCCTGTGCTCAATTCAGAACTTTCATGAATGTTACTTGACAACGATCTTCCCGTTTTACATTGAATCTGCTTTAAAGTACACAGCTCTGTAGTATATCACAGAAAACTCTTCCACTGACTAATCCATCTAATTCCCAAAGGCGCTGCCAACGGGTCAAAAACAGAATAAAGTTATCAGTTCCACCACTGTAACTTCTATCCAAGGACAGGAATTTCAACACACTGTCCACTGATGGTACAATATTCTATACAATACTTTTTATTTCACAGTATTTAATTTTTTTTTATTCTGCCCAATGTACAATTTTTGGACAGATTACAAATAAAAAATACATATTTATACCATCAAAACCAAATCACATGACTAAAACAAAATAAAGAGAGCTCTAAATAAATCATTAGGTGTTCATATCACTCTGAAAATCAATCAGGTATCAATAGTGAGCAAAAACACTTTCCTGTACATGGCAGGGGTGTCACACATTAAGAAAGCCTGGCAAAAAGCCCAGGACTAGCCACTGTTAGGGGTTAGAGGTGAGACATGATAGAGGGAATGTCCTTGGAGCAGTCCAGATGTAGCCTGTCTTTATTTCTGCCACTGCCAGTGACCATCGTAAGTTTGAAGGGCTGCATTTGGTGGAGGGGGGTAGGGAATAATACAGGGAGAGATGCCTGGAGGAAGGGGAGGAGAAAGAGACTAGACCAGAAAGGAGGGAAGAGAAGGGGTATGATGTTGATCTGAGAGGAGGAAGCAGAGTAAAGAGAGAGAGGGAGAGACATTGGAAAGGGGGGGAAGGAAGAAAGAAGGACAGATACTGAACTCATGGGATGGAAGGAAGAGAGAGATCAGGCTAAGGGGAAGAGATACTGAACCAATGGAGAAAGAAAGGAGAGAGATGCCACATTATGGGAAGGAGGCTGAGGCAACAGGAAAGAAAGATGCTGGCCTGGGATGGGTTGATAAAAAGGGAAGAAGCTGGACATGAAGAGAGACAGGGTCACAGAAGATATGCTGAGCAAGGAGGGAGCATAGGGATAGGGACACAGGGGAGTGATACTGAATATATGGAGGATAGGGACACAGAGTAGAGGGTGACCAAAACTAGGGTTTTCGGTTTGGGCAGAATCCGAATCTGTAGCCAAAATTTGCTGCTTGGTGTCAGTCAAAACTGAAGCTGAATTGTTGCCCATCCTCCTCCCATCTGACAGACAGCAGGTCTCCTTGGGCCCCCTGTCAGAAATTGAGACACCCCACCCCCAGACTGCTCACAATCCGGCCACTTGGTCCACTCTCCCACTAAGCAAAGGCCATCCCACATCCTACCTTTAGAAGCCTTGGTGATCTAGTAGCCTCTTCAAGGCAGGAGTGATCCTAATTTTACTCCTGCCCATGCCGGCTTCAAATGACTGCTGTGGCTTCCCATGGCAGCCATTTTGTGATTGGAACCATCATGGGTAAGAGCAACTGGGGTGGTGAGAGGGCAGTACTTATGATTGAGGGGTGGCAAGAGAGTGGTCATATTGTGGTTGTATGTGTGTGGGGGGGGGCATTCCCAGTTCCAGCTGAAAATCACTAGCATTTTCAGCTAAAACCAAAGCATGGTTGAACCCAGATTTGGGGTTGGTTCCTGAAACTGAAATGGAATTCAGTTGGCCTCTGAGAGGGATGGGGTAGAGATAGAAACAGGGGCACAAAGGGGAGATTCTGGACAGAATGAATAGGAACATGGAGGAGATGGATGGGACAGTGGGACAAAAGCAATTGGGAAAAAAGAATGCTTAGACAACAAAGGTAGAAAAAAATATTTTAATTCTGGATTTATTAACTCAAATATATCAGCTTTGGCAGATGTTCATTTCTGATATCTTGCTTTTCAGTTTCTATTTATCTAGTATTACTGTATATGCAGAGGCTGATTTCTTGAAGTTTCCAATAGAGAATGACATGGGGATGGGAACCGGGCAAAGAGAGAGCCCGCGAAGATGGGGCAGGATCGGGGACAAACATTGCCCCCATGCCAGTCTCTAAAAGCTTGAGGCCAGCCTTAAAGAAGACAGAACAGCATCTATAAAATGCTAATATCAATATGTAAAAACTTAACACATCTTAGAAAACTAGGAACTGAATTCAAGTTTCAAGTTTATTAGGATTTTATATACCGCCTATCGAGGTTATCTAAGCGGTTTTTACAATCAGGTACTCAAGCATTTTCCCTCTCTGTCCCGGTGGGCTCACAATCTATCTAACGTACCTGGGGTTATGGAGGATTAAGTGACTTGCCCAGGGTCACAAGGAGCAGCGCGGGGTTTGAACCCACAACCCCAGGGTGCTGAGACTGTAGATCCAATGATTTAAAAAAAAAAAAACCACACTGCAGAAGTGTTTCTGGTTTTAAATGAAGCACTGTTATATGACATCATTTGCCTTTAATGTGGCAACCAGAGTCTTTCCTGCTGATCAGGCTCCTACCAACTGCAACATCCTTCCATCACGTGCGCAATTGCTCAAGCATCTTACTGCAACAGATTCATCCAATGTTACTGGCATCAAGGAGCCAAAGCATATTTTCCTGTTCCCCCAAGGTTAGCTCTCTTGTACAGCCATGTTTGAAAGACTATCCAGTTGTCTTCCCAGGTGATACAAAAGCACAGGCAACCAAATCTTTGGGAAGATTGTACCAAAACCAGATTGAAACGGAAGGATCGATTTATGATTTATTAGCAACAGTTGTACAGAACATTGTCCCTTTTTATACTTTAATACAAAGTTTTAAATATAAAATCATAAGGGTGCCCATGAGGACAGAACCTGCAGGGATGGGGACAGAGCTCAAGTAGTAGGGTGAGACTGGAGACAGAGCCTGCAGGGACAGGGACAGAGCCTGCAAAGATGGTGTGGGGATGGGACAGAGACAGGGACAGGGACAAACTGTCCCCAGGTCATTCTCTAATCACCAGTTCTGGTTTTATACCTTTGTATCCCTATTACTGTGGTCTCTTGTTTCATATTTATTGAAGGTCTGCCTGTATTGTGCACCTGACCAAGGTGAGGTAATGTAATGTAATGTAATTTATTTCTTATATACCGCTACATCCGTTAGGTTCTAAGCGGTTTACAGAAAATATACATTAAGATTAGAAATAAGAAAGGTACTTGAAAAATTCCCTTACTGTCCCGAAGGCTCACAATCTAACTAAAGTACCTGGAGGGTAATAGAGAAGTGAAAAGTAGAGTTAGAGGAAAAATAAAAATAAAATAAACATTTTAACAAGACAGCATTCAAGGTAGTCTCCTTGAATGTGGTTTCTGTGTAGCAGTCCTGTTTGTTCTGCTTCAGAGGACGAGCCGATGCTGGTACGAGCAGCAGGTTGGGGTGAATGTTAAAGAGATACGGGGTTGAGGAAGGGAAGGGGCACGCACGTGCGGTTTGGGGGGGGTAGGGAAAGAAAGGGGAGTAGAGATGCTGCCCAGGGCGGACCCCCCCCCCCCCTTACTACGCACTGTTCTGCTTACTCAGTAGATGGTGTTTTGGTGTTTTAGGGCCCAGTGTAAAATTTTCACAGATAAGGTTGTTGCTCTTCCAGTCTTGGGAATCAGTTTCTCCGGGGTTGCATTGCATTCAGATTTCATGAAGTTAGCGCTTGCTTATTATGATTTATAGTTTAACAATCTTGATATACCACCTCCTGTACAAATATCAAGGCGGTTTACAATGAAATATAATAAACATAGAAAGGAAAACTGGAATGCCGCCAATCCTTTTTAAAAGAGACCAGGACACAAAGGAAGGGGAAAGACAGGCACATGGTCAAGACCTTAACATGCTGTAGGGCAGTGTTCTTCATTTGACACCTATGGATCGGCGGAAATAAAATAATTATTTTATGGACAGGCACCGGTTTGTAGACCGGCAGTTGAAGAACACTGGGCTATGTCGTGGCCCAGACCCCGCCCCCATAATAGTACTAATTGTAACACCATTTTTTCCATTCATTTTCCATATATATATACACACACACACACACAATATAATCGTATTAACAACACATATTGGTTAACCACAAAGTTAAACTACACAAAGCACTCTGTATGCTTCTCAATATTCATTCCTACCAGAACACAGATAACCTCATGCAAATACAGGACCAAAAACTAAAAATACTAATATATACAAACAAACTCTAAGATGCAAGACTCTTCATGCAGTACAACCCCCGAGGAAAAGAAACAAATGCATTTCTTCCTGAATAGTGCAAAATACAGACAGCAGATGTAAATCAATCACTAAATTCACAAATAAAATCGTTCCCCCTACTGTTGTTGTCTCTGTCCCTCCATGCTGTGCCTTGCCTTCTTGCCTGCTCCTGCCTGGCCATTTTATGCCGCCCCTCAGTGTTATCTTTGTGCCGGCTCCCTCTTCCTCAGTGCTGCAGTGGGGCACAAAGCCGTGGGCAGCGACTCCTAGCACATCCCGCGCCTCATTTGGAAGCATTCCCTCTGACGTTGTGACGTCAGAGAGAAGGCTTCCGGTTAAGGCGCAGGACGCGCGTAGGAGCTTCTGCCCATGGCTTTGTGCACTGCAACACTGAAGAAGAGGGAGCCGGCCCGAAGACAATGCCTCATCGATCACACTGTGGACCGGCGGCTAAAGAACACTGTCTCGGGCCCAGTGCATGTGCTGGCCCTGTGGACCTGTAGGAAATTTCTGCGGACCAGCACCGGTCTACAGAGCACTACTGTAGGGGGCTGCGAGTAGCCCGGGAAGGCTATGTTAAAAAGGTATGTTTTTAATGCTGTTCCACACTCAGGGTACAAGGGCTCTATGCACAGGTCTCTAGGTAACACATTCCAGAGAGAAGACACCAAAAAGAAAAATGCAGATTGCCTTGTAGATTCAGACTGGGCACACTTTAAGATTCTGTATGTATTTTGCAGGAGTGCAGTGCAGTGGTTAAAGCTACAGCCTTACCATCCTGAGGTTGTGGGTTCAAACCCATGCTGCTCCTTGTGATCCTGGGCAAGTCACTTAATCCCCCCGTTGCCCCAGGTATATTAGATAGATTGTGAGCCCACTGACAGACAGGGGAAAATGCTTGAATAACTAAATAAATTCATGTAAACCATTCTGCGTTCCATTTGGGAGTATAGAAAAGTGAATATATAATACGACATATATTTTATCTATATGTTATATGATGATGAAAAAAATTTTTTAGTTATGTCATATTATGATGACTTTTTTGTTAAATATACAATTTATAGATATGAATTATATAATTGTTGTATTGATGTTCAATTCTTTCAAATGTAAATGTTTGTGTGATGTTTAGATTTAATTATCAATTTAATTAAAACATTTTTTTGTGTATGTCATTGTAGACCCCTATTGCAGGCCATTGGCCGAAACACTGGCTGTGTCGGGTCTTTGTAAAATAAAGAACGTTTGGTCACAGTTCTGTAGGCTTGTACACTTTTCTTGGTGTTATTGATAAACTATATTTAATCAATGTGTTAAAAGTGTCGGTTAGCCCAGGTGCCTAAGGCCCCTCCTATGGGCGAGGCCTTAGGTGCCTGGGCCAAACTAAGATTCCGGTTGGCCCAGGTGCCTAAAGCCCCTCCTATGTTCAGGGCCTTAGGTGCCTGGGCCAATCAGGCCCTAAGCCTTTCACTGGTGCATCCCACAATGCACCGGGAAGGGGCAGGCCTGCCATTCTGAGGAAGGTGGGCCTGCCGGATGGAGGGAAGGAGGACCTGGCTGGCTGGCCATCTGCTAAGGTTAGAGGGGGATATGGGGGGATTGAGGGGTTAGAGGGAGTCCAGGTGGGAGTGGAGGGGGTGTTCGTGGGGGGGGGATTGCATGGTCTGTTAGTGGTTCGGGGTTGGGACTTGTCCGGCAGGAGGGATTGGGCACCTACCAGCAATCGTGTGGGTGCTCATGGGGGGGAGGTTTGTGTTCAGCAGGAGGGATTGGGCACCCTCCTGCAAGGAAACATTCAGGGAATCACAGCAGGAGAGATTAGGCATCTCTCCTGCCGGGAAACATTCAGAGCGGTTGCGGGGGATCGCAGCAGGAGAGATTGGGCATCTCTCCTGTCGTGATCGTTGTGGGGGTGGAGGGGACGGTTCCAGGATTCTGTAACTGGCGTTGTTTATGACAGACGCCGGTTAGAGAATCCTGCTTTTAGGCGAAGGACTGGTCCCTCCTTCGCCTATAAAGTCTTGTTTTGGGCATTTGGGACTTGGGCAATTTTTTGGTCGGGAATGTATTGTAAGGATAAACGTAGTGGCGGACTGGGCAATTAAATTGCTGAACGTAGAGGTAGGCCATTCTATTTTAAAAATTCATTTTGGATGTTTTTTGGGTTTTTTTTTTTTAGAATGGACATTTCCCTGCTGCCTACTTCCTCGCCTAGGGACTTAGGCCAAAAGGGAACTTAGACGTTTCTTTTGATTATGCCCTTCAATGGAGACTATGTTGTTTAACTTACTTTTTTGCCAAACATTTCAAACCACACTCTTAAATGAGATCTTATTCTCACCAGAGTCTTATACAGGAGCTTTATTTTAAAAATTTCTTGCCCTCTTTCCAGTAGAATTTACAAAGCAATGACCCTCCTCCTCACCCCCCCCCCCCCCCATCTTAAAAAGGATCCTGCCTTGTATTTTCCAAGTTTAATACTTTCTAGCCAGAATGGGGGTGGAGAAATGAGTTCAAATTATTCACGGTGTACTTTCAATGGTTTGCACAAGACTTAGAATTGTGCAAATACTGGCACAGATCTAAATGGCCTCGGTCCAGGTTGTTTCAACAGTGAGGAGAGCATTTCCCAAAAGACAACAGAGGTAGCTGGATGTCATAATCAACTTCTGCCTTGGGAATAAAGCCTACAGGATTACTGGAAACTTTGGTGATAGGGAGAAGGCTCACTATATAAAACGCAGCCCTTACTGAAGACTGGACAGCTACTGCTCTTTGTATGAAACGCCAACCACAGGTAAGAAAAATCTCTCGCTATCCCTCCCTCAGCATCCCAGCCCCTCCTACTTTATCCCCACCCAGGGGTTTAGAGACACAAAATGAATCAGAAGGAAGCAATAACTTCCAGATCCTTTTTCCCAAATTCTCACAAGCACTTCTGGAAGGAGAGGTACAGATTCCTGAAACTGAGGGTTTGCAACAAATTTTTAGCATCTGAATTCCATCCTAGGGCACTTTTGCTCCTCAGAGTGCAGTAAAAGTAACAAGAGAAGCTAGTGGCCCATCCTTTGCTCTCTAGAGTTAATAGTGCAGGAAGCCTATTAACTTAAAGTGGGTAAGGATAAAGAGGTCAGAGACCAGCCGGGCATGTGGCTGGATATCTAGAATCTGTCTGCAAACTCGGTCCCTTTCCTTTCCAGCAGTGTGAGGTGGTGCCAGGGTATAATTCATTCTCTCATGGCATGGAGGCAATGAGCTCTCACAGCTGCCGTGTCTGTTGCTGTGTAACTAGCACAGAGTTGAAAACCCAGGCTCATGACTCCAGCGATCTCAGACCGAGGGGACTGCAGAAGTGAAAGGCTTCGATGCTGCAGACCCAGGGCAGATGGAGAGGGAGGAAAGGGGTGCACTGCCCTTCCCATAGGTTTACTACTGTGTCTCATAGGGCTGAGTCCAAGCTCATTCCATGGGACACTTAGTGAGAGAAATCTCACAGGACACAACCAGTCCTTCCTCAAAGGGATTCTAAAACTAAAAATCTTACATTATATTTATGATTAGATTTGTTTTTTTTTTTTATATCAAAAGGATGCACAAAAACAATGGGGATAATATTGAGCATGCATCAGTAAACATAATCCAGCCATTTAGCAGCAGTTTCCAGATAGTGGCTGCCGCAGAATATCCTCCACCAGCCCGATAGCCAAATCTGCACACATTTAGGATAGCCTTTCAGTCTGAAATTATGTGCATAGTTATCCAGATGGAGCATTGAAAACCACTTCCCCATATCTCTTTAATGTTCCCAGCATGAGCAGCCACCCTAAGCTGCTGCTTGCGCCAGTGTCGGCTCTTCCTCTGACTTCACTTCCTAGGGGCGGGTCCAGGAAGTGACGTCAGAGAAAGAGCCGATGCTGGTGTGAGCAGGAGCTTGGGGTTTCTGCTCGCGCCGGGAACGTTAAAGAGGTACGGGGGAAGGGACATGGCACGTGCGCGTGATAGTGGGGGGTGGGGAAGAAGGGGGGGCAGAGAGGAGGACGGGTGCCAGCGTCCCCACTAAGATGGCGCCCAGGGCGGACCACTCTCCCACCCCCCTTACTACACCACTGCCAGAGACCACTGCACTCATCTCTCATCTGGTGGCAACATTAAGAAGTACATGTCACACACTATCCAACATATATACAGGTACTCATCGACTTACGACCTATTCAAATTACGACGCGTTTACTACAGTTTCCCCCACCAACTGTTAGCAGCCCCAGTCTCCCGCACTCCCAAGTCTCGCTACGCAGCAGTAATAAGGGCCACAACGAATGTTCACCACAAAGGGATTGTGCTGTACTTGCCTTAGAAATAAGAAAATGTTGATAAAATATTACTTTAAGATGATTACATTATTATTACCCAGTCTAATACAGTATTCTTACCTTAGTCTAACATAGGCTGACTTAACATCCCGATCAACTTACGACCTGTCAGTCGGAACCAATTACGGTCGAAAGTCGACGAATACCTGTATTAGATTTCTAGTGCTGCCGCATTTGTGAGAGAGAAAAAAAAAAACAATAGTTGCCATGACTTATGAATCAACCCTCGTATTATGTAAACCACTTTGATTGTAACCACAGAACGTTGGTATATCAGCACCTTGAGGTTGCAAGTTCGATCCCAGTCTGCTCTGTGCGACTCTCATCAAGTCTCTTCTCTGGTGATTCATGTATAGCTGAGGCTTTTTCCCTTCCTCTGGGATAGGTTTTGTGGCTAATACCTCTGTGGCACTTCCAACTTCAGGGGCAGGAAGAGTAACTGTTTGATACCACTATTTTATCACTTGTTATTGTAGGCCCTTTTTTTTCTGTCTTAAAATGCAACATATTATCAACTTATATGGGAGGTAGAATAGCCAGTTATTAGAGCAGGGGTCTCAAAGTCCCTCCTCGAGGGCCGTAATCCAGTCGGGTTTTCAGGATTTCCCCAATGAATATGCATTGAAAGCAGTGCATGCACATAGATCTCATGCATATTCATTGGGGAAATCCTGAAAACCCGACTGGATTCCGGCCCTCGAGGACCGACTTTGACACCTGTGTATTAGAGGAAAGAGTTGGGAAGGGGGGTTCAAACCCCTCTTGTCTCATGTTGCTTCAGATACCTAATTTGATTGTAAGCTCTTCTGGGCAAGGAGTTATTAACATTGCAAAGTACAGTGGACATCCAGTACCATTATAAAAGTGTCAAGAATTCTATCTCTGTTTCTCACTAATAATTCTATTGTTTGTTATTTGATGTGGTTCTTTTCTGAATCTGGATAAACAAAATTAAAGAAGGGGTCTAACCCCCAATTTTACAAAACCAAAATATCGGTTTTTAGCATAGGCCGGCATGCTGAATGCTCTGCGCTGCTTCCAACGCTCACAGGAACTCTATAAGTGTCGAGAGTAGTGCAGAGCATTGAAAATGCTGGCCTGCGCTAAAAACCGCGATCATGGTTTTGCAAAAAAAAAAAGGGGGGGTAAGTATGCATTAAATCAGCTTCAAAGCTCTAATGTTCAAGTTAAAAGTGGTTGTTTACATGCACCTTTTTTTTTTTTTTTTTTGCTTATGAAGTTTTTAGGTACTAAGGATGAGCTCCCGGCAGCCTGCTGTCACAATCTTTCTGTCTCTGCTGTTGTGGCTACAACACAGTGATGCATGTCCTCCTCAGTGCCACTGCACCAACAGTACGAGCAACAGAGCCATAATCTGTACATCTGAAAACATCACTACCTTCCCCTCAGCTTTACCTACAGATTCGCTCATGATCACTGTTGAATTTACTAGCATCACTAGCATTGACTCTACCGCCTTTGTTGGTCTTCTCCAACTGGAAGGTCTCCACCTGTCAAACAATAAGCTTGCCAGTCTTCCTGAAAACCTATTTCAGGACCTCACCCAGTTGCATACCTTGGATTTAACCAATAACCTCTTGGAGGCTCTGCCCCCCCAAATCTTCAGTACCATCCCTGCTCTCCGTTTCCTTGTGCTGAGTAAGAACCATTTGGCTGCCTTGGACCCAGAGTGGTTCCAGGAATTAAAACAACTAGAATGGTTGGATCTATCTCTGAATAGGTTGCAAAAGATACCTCCTAACTCTTTCAGCAGTCTCACCAATTTGACCACTCTTGACCTCTCTCACAACCAGCTAGAACAACTCCCGGTTGAATTGCTCTGTAACTTGTCCATGCTGGAAAAGCTCATACTGGAAGGCAATCAGATTTGCTCCTTTGCAGACAACTTCTTCAAGTCCCTATCCAACTTAAAGTTTCTATTCTTACAGAACAACAGCTTGGAGAAGCTGCCCACTGAACTCTTCCTCCCCTTACCCCTTTTGGACACTTTGGATCTTTCCCACAATAAACTGCGCTCCATTCCTCCTGGGCTGTTTGAGAAGAATCTGAATCTGGGGCACCAAAGCACCAAGGGGCTAGATCTCTCCTGGAACAGGTGGCACTGTGACTGCCATTTGGTCTATCTTCATGAGTGGGTGGCCACCAAAACTGCCATTCTCTATTCATTAGAGGAAATGGTGTGCAGTACACCAGACGAGTTAAAAGGTCAGCCAATCTCCGCTCTCACTCAGAAGCAGTTACAACATTTCTGTTGACTTGCTTGCACCATAGCTATATCCATCATGGTCAGAGGACACAGAAGGGAGTCTTAACTTTGTTAGAGCAGACAGTGTGAAAGGCTAGTCCTGATTTTCCAGCTGCTCCTTTCTCTCCTTTGCTCTACAAACAAGTGGCTTGCATAAAAATGCTTTGATCTCTGTACCTAGATAAGAAGACATCTGGTAGGGTTAGCCTTTGGCCAAAGCTGCAATTTACTGGAGCTAAAACAACTAGAAATATTGTTGAGAGCCAGTTGTGGAAAAGGACTCCTCTAGCCCTGGGGACTCTCGTCAGCAGATGAATGCATTAGTCATATCCAGAATTTCTACAATCAGCTGGGAGATGAGTCCTTTTATTCTGGATATCTGTACCATCCAGTGACAGATGAACCAAGCAAGTCACACGCTTTCTGAAAAGAGGACTTTGGCCATTCCTCATTCTAATCTTTTTTTTTTTTTTTTTAAACTTACATCTCAGTGCTTTGAAGTATTTACTATGCAATCCTGGCTTTTCCTTTGCTCCTTTAAGACAAAGAGATGAATCAGAAGAGAGGTATCATTCTGTTATTAAGTCTCTATCCTCAAACTGTATTCTCTATTGTCATGTACCATCCTGGAAATGTCCAGTTCTCTTCTTATGTAATCCGCTTTGAACCGCAAGGTACAAGCGGAATAAAAATCACTAATGTAATGTAATGTAATGTAAGGTATGAAAAATCCAGGGCTGATCTAGTTTTTCTCTCTATAAAAGCCAGGTCAAACCCTATCAGGGACACAATCAAAAAACTAAAACGTCCAAAAAAAAATCGCCTAAGTCAGCACTTGGACATCTTAATTGCCAGGATCCAAGTGTTGATAATCGAAACCGTTTTCCTAGACATCTAAGCAAGACATTTCACCTGCTGTGCATCTAGAGTTCAAGGGGGCATGTTGAGAGGCATGTTATAGGTGGGCATTGGATGTGCTAAGCTTGGACATCTTGCGGGGATAATCAAACCTTTTGCTAAATGTCCCGGATGGAACTTAGATATTCGGAGCTAGACATGTCTAAGTGCCACAAAAGTACCCAAATTGCCAGATGATCATGGATACATGAAGGTATGACACCCCCCTACATACCCCCAATGCTCACTGATTGCCTCCCACCCCTCAAAAATCTGAATGAAAGAGTACATATCTGTCTGTAGAACAGCAGCACCTAGTTTGGGAAGGTCTAGTAGAACATCACACAGTCTCTTAAGTAACCTGGTGGATGGGGTAATGAACCATAGAGAGGAGGACCCAGGCCCATAAGCCACTCTAACCACCACATTTATGATGTTAAGAATGAGCCCACCAAAACCCTACTATATTGCCATATAGGTGCCACCTGCAGCCATAAGGGATTTTGGGGTGGCAGACAGATGGATATAGTAGGTTTTGGAGGGCTCACCATGAATTATAAGGGGGTTATAGTGAAACTAGTGTTTAAGCCCGTTACATTAACGGGTGCTAGAAAGCAGCCCCCTTTCCCTCTCCCCCTCCAGTTCCTCCCTGACTGTCCCAGCACACGCCTCCCCCTGAAGCAGCCCCCTTTCCCTCTACCCCTCCAATTCCTCCCTGACAGTGTCTCCGTGGCCCCCCTTCTGTCTCCCCTTCCAAGCAAAGCTGTCTGCCTCCCAGCACACCCCTCCCACAAAGCAGCCCCCTTTCCCTCTACCCCTCCAGTTCCTCCCTGACTGTCTCTCCGTGCCCCCCATTCTGTCTCCCCCCCCAAGCAAAGCTATCTACCTCCCAGCACACCCCTTCCCCAAAGCAGACCCCTTTCCCTCTGCCCCTCCAGTTCCTTCCTGACTGTCTCTCCGTGGGCCCCCTTCTGTCTCCCCCCCCAAGCAAATCTGTCTGTCTCCCAGCACATCCCTCCCCCAAAGCAGGCTGCTTTCCCTCTCCCCCTCCAGTTCCTCCCTGACTGTCTCTCCGTGGCCCCCCTTCTGTCTTCACCCCTAAGCAAAACGATCTGCCTCCCAGCACACCCCTCCCCCCGAAGCAGCCCCGTTTCCCTCTACCCCTCCAATTCCTCCCTGACTGTGTCTGCATGGCCCCCCTTCTGTCTTCCCTCCCAAGCAAAGCTGTCTGACTCCCAACACACCCCTACCCCAAAGCAGCCCACTTTCCCTCTCCCCCTCCAATTCCTCCCTGACTGTCTCTCCGTGGCCCCCCTTCTGTCTCCCCCCAAGCAAAACTGTCTGCCTCCAAGCACACCCCTCCCCCAAAGCAGGCCCCTTTCCCTCTCCCCCTCCAGTTCCTCCCTGTCTCTCCGTGGCCCCCCTTCTGTCTTCCCACCCCTAAGCAAAACAATCTGCCTCCCAGCACACCCCTCCCCCCGAAGCAGCCCCCTTTACCCTCCTGTGAGAATTTTTACCTGCATGGGCCACCTGCAGCACCCTCCAGCCTTTCCTCTGAGCTGAAACTCCTTCACGCCCTCCCGCCTACACACTGTTGGAGATGCACGCCATCCCCACGGTCTGGCCAGCTCCCCTAGTCCCTTACCGCCACCGCCACCCCCTTCCCTTCCTGCAGTTGACAAACCTCCTGGCTCCAGCAGCGGCCGCAGCACTGTAAACACGCTGCTTCGCGGCCTCTACTGCCCTGATTTGCTCTTCCGTATCCCTGATGACATCATCAGAGATGCGGCAGAGCAAATCAGGGCAGTAGAGGCCGCGAAGCAGCGTGTTTACAGTGCTGTGGCCGCTGCTGGAGCCAGGAGGTTTGTCGACCGCGGGAAGGGAAGGGGGTGGCGGAGGTGGCGGCAAGGGACTAAGGGAGCCGGCCAGACCACGAGAAGGGAAAGTCGGATGGGAGGGTCAGACCGTGGTGGGAGGCTCAACGGGGATTCGGGTGGGGGGGGAGCGACGACGATGACGAACTGAAAAGAACCCTAGGCGCGCATGCGCACTCCTGTGGCCACAGACCTACATCTCACAGATCAGGGAAAACAGAAGCACGCAAGTAGGAGTGCGCATGCGCAGCTAGCGTTTTATTATATAGGATGTATGCATATTTGGCACCCTTTATGTGAAGTTCACAGCAGTGCCCTTTAAGGTGCCCTATTGCTCTGTTGGCATGTCTATGTGGACAGTCCATTAGAATGGTGGGCCCTCCCATGTCTAAATGATTCTGATTTGGACTTTTCTAACTTGGACATTTTTGTGTTGAAAATGATGAATAAAGTTAGATGTCCTGGCTGCTTAGACGTTTTGGTGGCCAAGACATCCAAATGGGTGATTTTTTAAAAATAAATAAATAAATAAAAGTATTTGGATGTCCTGTTAAAAAATAGATGTTTAGTGGGAAACAACCAAGTCGGACATAGATGTCCTTTTAGAAAATGCCCCTCCGCATGTCTGCAAAGCCTATGAGCAATATGTTTAACTTCTATAGGTTATCAACATCATCTAGAATAACAGAATTTAATATAATAAAACCCTAAGCCGCGCATGCGCACTTCCACCTGCGTGAGCCCGTTTTCCGTGAGCTGTAGGGACCCGCAGATAGGAGTGCGCATGCGCACGGTGGCGTGGAGCCTGTCGGCCGTGGCGGCTCTTGCCGTCGGAAGGAAGGAAGGAGGAAATGGGACGCGATCCCCACCTGCATCGGAGGTCTGCAGTTGGGGATCTTGAGAGGAGCCACCACTGCGTCTTTAGAGAGACAGCCGGAACCGAAGGAGCCAACGGCAGAAATCGTAGCTCGGGGAGCTGCAACTCCGCCTCTTCCGACCCCACCGCTCCTCCTCTTCGGGCAGCAGCAGCGTTTAAAATTTGCTGCTGTTGCCGGCTTCAGGCCTTCCTTTCTGGCAGGTCCTGCCTACTTCATGTTTTCATGAAGACAGGACCAGCCAGAGAGGAAGACCTGAAGCCGGCAACAGCAATTAATTGTAAATGCTGCTGCTGCTGCCCAATGAAGTTCAAGGAGGAAAGGGAGCAGAGGGGGAGAGAATGGTAGGGCATGGAGGTAAGGAGGAAGTTATGGGGGAGGGGGAGGAAAATGCTGCACAGGGAAGAGGGGTGGGAAGGAAATGTTGCAGCACAGGGAAATGGAGGGGCAGAAAAAGGAAGGGAGGCATACTGCTGGACAGGGGGAGCAGGAAAAAGGGGTTGATGGACAGGGGAAGAGGTGCTGATGGACAGGTGGGGAAGAAAAAGGAAGGGAGGCATACTGCTGGACAGGGGGAGCTGGAAAAAGGGGTTGATGGACAGGGGAAGAGGTGCTGATGGACAGGGGGGCAGAAAAATGAAGTGAGGCCTACTGCTGGACAGGGGGAGCAGGAAGGAGGTGATGATGGACAGGGGGGAGGTAAAAACAAAGGGAGAAGGGCTGCTGCTGGATAAGGTGAGCAGTGATGGGGTGGTGGAGGACACAGGGGAGGTAAAAGGAAGGGAGAATGGACAGGGGGAGCAGAGCCAAGGAAAAAAAAAAAAAAGAAAGACAGAAATACAGAAAGTGGCTAAGGAGAGAGAAAAAGAAATAAAGACAGACACACACATATATTCTAGCACCCGTTAATATAACGGGCTATAAGACTAGTTTTAAAATAAAGAGATACAAAAGAGAAGTGGCTGGGGGAAAATTCTTTCAGGGGGGGGAACACTCTTAGCCGCCTCACCTTCAGAATGTTCTTCCCCTCTTTTCCCTTTTAATTCGAAACAAAATGTTCTTGTGCCACACCGATAAGTTTATGACATGACCAAAAGCTGGCGCAGTTTTTTTATTCAGTCAAATTGCTCTGACTCTTAACAAAGTCTATCAAAAACACTGCATGCAAATATGTCTTGAGTCTTGTCTGTATAGTCCTAATGAGCTCTACTGGTCTTGGTGAGTGTGAGAAAGAAGTTGGGCAGACAATATGAAGTGGTGGGAAGGGGCAAGTGTAAGTAGGGTCAATACTTAATCTTAAATAGGGAGTGGGGCCTTAGCTGTCTGGCTGGCAGCCTGAGCTGCCAAAAGACTCTGTATAGTTAGATTGGCTGAGAATGAAGGGAGGGCAGAAGTGAAGGGAAGAGATAAGAGAAGCTCTGGAATGAGAGGGCATAGGATGAAGTTAAGGGTCTTTTCCAGATAAGCCCCGCCACTAATGCAAAAAGAGCATGGGCAAAAACTTAAGCCCCGCCACCACTAATGCAAAAAGTGCATGGGCGAAAACTTAAGCCATGCCACCTTATAAATTATTAAACTATTGAAGCCTTCCGAGGAAATTATTCACATGATTTGAATAATGACTCGGGGGGGGGGAGTTCAAGGGGGGGGCGGAGCCCCCCTTGTATATCACTTTCCCCAAGTATTCACTTAGCATGGTGTTAGCTAAAACTGTGGCGGGGGTTAACTTTTTGGCGGGGCTTATCTGGAAAAGATCAGAAGTTAAGAGGTGATAGGCTCAGGAGTAATCTAAAGAAACACTTTTTTTACAGAAAGGGTGGTAGATGCGTGGAACAGTCTCCCGGAAGTAGTGGTGGAGACAGAGACTGTGTCTGAATTCAAAAAAGCGTGGGATAGAAACATAGAAACATAAAAAAATGACGGCAGATAAGGGCCATAGCCCATCAAGTCTGCCCACTCCACAGACCCACCCCCTAAGTCTGCTCTAGAGATGCCCCAAATGACTCCACCCTCTCAGGGATCCCACATGGGCATCCCATCTACGCTTAGAGAGAGGAAGAGATAATGGTTACTGCGGATGGGCAGACTAGATGGGTCATTTGGCCTTTATCTGCCATCATGTTTCTGTGTTTCTATTTAGTGGGAGGGAGGACTCCAGTAGGGGAAGAATCAGAGTGGAGAGTCTCCTTTCCACAAGTATTATAACATAATATCACAGATTCTGTGCTTACAACACAACCTGTATACTGAGAATACAGTCCGAGTACAGCAGTGTCCTACACACCCACACCACCACCCTGGGGAGCTGAAACCAGGATGTACATTAAAAATGTAAAACAATTAAACTGCTCTAAAATCAAATGGTTTATTCAGAAGCAGAATCAAAGAACTGCTGTCTTGTTTTTCCCTCTGCATCTCAACAGAGGTCCATCATTCAGCCTCTGATCTGGCCATCTGCAAGATCACCAGCACTAACACAGCAGATGGTCCTCACATGGGCAGAAAGCAGGTTCAGAGCCTGCTAATCCTAATAAGGTGACTATGTAGAATGATGTTCAGCTGGAACACTGCTGCAGAGCAGGGAATAATCCCTACAAATGCCCCTTCTGGTCCTGTTTCCCAGAGTACTTATAATGGTAAACCACATTGTGGAGAGACCCACGCAAGTCAGTGGAACCCAGAACAGCAACAATGATGATAGAAACTTAAGGTACAGGAAGCCAGACTAAAAAAGCATGTTACAACCATGAAAACACAACAGAAAACATCCTCTAAGCAACTTCTGAACTGTAGACTATATTGAGCACTACTCCACCCAAAAAAGAGCTCATAGGTTTAAACTGGGCAATTTCTCTAGCAATCTGTATCAGACAGAAGAGAGAGGGGAAGAAGGAGTGCATATCATAAGAGATATTCAAATACCTCCCAGGAATGAATAATGTACACACAGCAAATCTTTTTCCAAAAGAAAGAATGCCCTAGGACAGGGGTAGGCAATTCCAGTTCTCGAGAGCCACAGGCAGGTCAGGTTTTCAGGATATCCACAATGAATATATATGAGATGGATTTGCATGCACTGCCTCCTTAAGATGCAAATCTATCTCATGCATATTTACTTTGGATATCCTGAAAACCTGACCTGCCTGTGGCTCTCGAGGACCAGAATTGCCTACTCCTGCCGTAGACTATGGCTGCTAACTGGATCAGATTTGCAGGACAGGTTTGATCCTGTCTTTGATTTACCCCAGTGAATGCTAGGACTTGTAGCCTTGGTTGTCATGGGTTGTTTTTTTTTTTTTTAGATAATACAATTGGGAAATTTATTTATTTAATTATTTATAACCCGCTTATCCACAAATCTAAGTGAGGAACAAAATCACATACAAAATCACATTAAATAATACAAACAAATTCAAACTCAAATAAAACAACAATGCAAAACAGGAAACATGGAGTGTACCGTTACTTATTACTTGTTATCTGGAGTAAAAAAAACAGCCACAACTCGCACCCAAAAAGCGCTCAAATAATAGTTTTCACCCCTTTTCTAAAAGACCAGAGCATTTTAGATTGGCGCAGAAATCAGATCTACAAGTCCCTGTGTGCAATGAGGTATCTCCAGGACTGGTTCAACCCATGGTCCTTGCCCTAGAACAGTGCTTCTCAACCCAAGTCCTCAGGACTGGAAATCCTGAAAACCCAACTGGATTGCGGCCCTCAAGGAGGGACTTTGAGACCCCCTGATCTAGCCAGTCAGGTTTTGAGGATATCCACAATGAATATGCATGAGATACACCTGCATCGAATGGAAATAATACATGCATTCAAATGCATTCATTGTGGATATCCTCAAAACCTGACTGGCTAGATCAGGGGGTCTCAAAGTCCCTCCCTGAGGGCCGCAATCTAGTTGGGTTTTCAGGATTTCCCCAATGAATATGCATGAGATCTATGTGCATGCACTGCATATTCATTGGGGAAATTCTGAATATCCGACTGGATTGTGGCCCTCAAGGAGGGACTTTAGATCCCTGATTTAGACCATTATATAGCATAGAGACAGTGCTGGCATCCTTGGTAGATAATGTATGTAGTCTTTTTAGTAAAAGTGCCAGTGCTTTGATTTTGCAACTGGACTTGAGTAGTGCGTTCGATCCTGTGCATCATGATAAATTATTGGAATGTCTGGATGCTATAGGTATACACGGCCAAGTTTTGAAATGGTTTGAGGGTTTTCTTAAATTTAGAACTTATCAAGTAAAACTTAATAATAAGCTCTCAAACAGTTGAAGTAATCCATGTGGCGTACTCCAGGGGTCTCCGCTGTCCCCATTGCTTTTTAATGTTTATTTGGCCTCTTTGGGCAACAGATTATCTCAGTTTAAAATTAAACTATTCGGTTATGCCGACGATATTACTATTTTAATCCCTGTTTATACTTCTCTGTCTCAAGTAAATCAAACTGTAGTAGATATTTTACAGATAATTGAATTTTGGATGTCAGAATTTAAATTGAAAATTAATACAGAAAAAAACCAAGTTTTTCTTTGCATCACCAAATTTAAGTGAAGATGTTACATCAATTGTTGTAAATGATACAACTTATAGTATCCAGTCGACCAAAAAGATACTTGGCGTAATTTTAGATCGTACTCTTTCAATGAAAAATCAGGTTGACTTGTTGGTTCGAAAGGGCTTTTATACTTTGTGTAAACTATTAGAGCATTTTTTTATATTAATTCCTTTCGATTGCTGGTTCAATCACTTATCCTTAGTCAGTTAGACTATTGCAACATTGCTCATCTTGTCGGTACCCAGAAAAACCTCCATAGACCGTGCATAATTCAGAATGCAGCAGTCAGACTGATTTTCAACTTGAGGAAGTTTGATCACGTTACTGATTCTTATCGTCGACTGCATTGGCTTTCAGCTAAGGTGCGGGTTAAGTTTAAGCTTGGCTGCATTTACTTTAAGGCACTAACAGGCTCAAATCCTGAGTATCTCATGGAATCTTTTATTATTACAAGTTCTAAACATTTTAGAAAATTGCATTCACTGTTTTCATTCCCCTCAGTTAAGGGATGTAAATACAAGAAATTTCAGGAACAACTGCTATCTTTTCAGGCAGCCTCATGGACTAGGACAGGGGTGCCCACACTTTTTGGGCTTGTGAGCTACTTTTAAAATTACCAAGTCAAAATGATCTACAAACAAAAATTTTTTAAAAAACACAAAGCACACTGTACGCATAGAAAATGTTAATTATCATTTATATTGCGGGTTTTTGTCAAAGAGGTCAAGGCAGATGACTTTATGCAATGTCACCTCAGTAACAACTATACAAAAATAGACAAATATACCCCCTCCCTTTTTACTAAACCACTATAACGTTTTTTAGCGCAGGGAGCTGCTCTGAATGCCCCGCACTGCTCTCGATGCTCATAGCCTCCTCGCGCTAAAAACCACTATTGCAGTTTAGTAAAAGGGGGCCCTAATGCAAAATATAGACAGCAGATATCAATTCTCAAAATGGAAACATTTTGATCACTAAATTGAAAATAAAATCATTTTTCCTACCTTTGTAGTCTGGTGATTTCATAAATCTCTGGTTGCACTTTAGTCTTCTGACTGTGCATCCAATATTTCTTCCCTTCTTTCAGCCTGCTGTATGCTTCCAGACCTCATTCCCTCCACCAACTTTTTCTTCCTCTCTCCCTGCCGTCCTCCCCTTTCTTTCTTTCAGTCTTTCTTTCTGTCTATCTTTCTCTCTCCATGCCCCCTTTTTTTCTGTCTTCCTGTCCCCCCTTTCTTTCTTTGTCTCCCTGCCCCTATTTCTTTCTGTCTGTCTTTCTCTCTCCTTGCCCACTTTCTTTCTGTCTCCCTGCTCCCAAGCCACTGCCACCATCGGGGAACAGGCCTCCAAACTGCCGCCACCATTGGGGACCAATGCCTCCAAACCACCACCTCCCCTCCTCCCCCTAGGAGTCACAAACACTACCTGTCGCAAACTGCTGCATGGAACGGGAGTTTTCTGCATGTATTTGTAAGTACGGTTCCCCCCGGGGACATCAATGAAGCTGAAGCCAGACCGATGTTATCAACGTCTACAAGTGTGCAAACAAGCATTCGATTGGTTCTCCCCCCCCCCCCCCCGCACCCTGAATCCATCCTTCCTCCCACTTCCACCATTTGCACTGCTGTTTCCAAGGCCGCTCATGACCGCCCCCCCCCCCCGGAGCTCGCGCTCTCTGCCGCTTCCTGACCCCCAGTCCCGTTCCCCCCCCCCCACTTGATGAAACTTCTTACTTCTGGTGGGGCGGCCTATGGCAGAGGGGAAAGCTCCAGGGCTGGCCTGGGAATCCCTGAGAGAAGATAGGATGGGGGGAGGGGAGGGAGATTGACTGACTGACTGGTGCCGTTCCGTGCAGGTAGTGAGAGGAGCTGCCAGGCGCGCAAGGACCGACAGGATGCTTTGGGTCCGTCTGGCTCTTGGGAAGCAAGTAGAACGCGAAGGCAACGCGATCGACTCGTGTTGCCTTCACGATCTACCGATCAATCGCGATCGACCTTTTGGGCACCCCTGGACTAGGGATTTAACTCATATATTTACATTTCCAATTTCATACCAACAATTTTGTCGTGCCTTAAAAACGTATCTTTTTAGGGAATCTTTTGGAAGTTAGAATCTGGATCCTTATTCATTTGTATTACTAATTTTTTGTGGACCACATAAAACTTAATGATATTTGTGGTATACAAGTGAGTTTTGTGTTATGTTATTATGTTATGTGGATACAAATCAGACTATTTGTTTTTCTTATGTCCTCAATTATTTATAAGCCATCTTTCCTTAACCAAAGGGAATGCCACTGGCTTTAAATTTTCAGGATAAATTAATCCAGTTCTGGTTGTACCCCATTACCAAGTGGGCAGGGGTTCACAACCCAGTCAGCAGGACACACCCAGCTCGTCAGAGTCTTAAGATACCCACGATATTGCATAAGATAAAATTAGCATGTATGCAAATTTATCTCATGCATGTTCATTGTGGATATCTTGAAAACCTGACCTGCTAGATGTGTCCTGAGGACTAGGTTGTAAACCCCTGCCTTAGAGAAATCAAGAGCAATAGCAGCTCTAAAGATCCTGTAGGGTAAAACCAGGCTTGGATCAACCTGTCCTGAAAATCTGGAGGTTGTTGGCAATAGAGAATAACACGGGGACAAATTTTCCCCATCCCCGCAGGAACTCAATGTTCCCGTCCTGTCCCCATGAGTTTTGTCGCTATCCCTGTCCCTGCCCCATTCCTGTAAGTCTGCCTTAACCACATAAGCCTCGAACACTTATGATTTTAAAGCGTTTGAGGGGTGACAGATCAAATGCGCGCAAGACAAAAGAGCGCAGACAAAAACGCCAAGACAAATCAGCGCAAACATAATAGTGCGCAAATATAACAGCACGCAAGACAATTGAGCGCAAGGATAACTCAGCGCAAGACAATTGAGCGCAGGGATAACTCAGCGCAAAACACTCAGATGTCTCTCGTTCAGATGTCTTGCGCTCACTTGCCGGCGCTCAGATGTCTTGCGCTCAGTTGTCCCGCTCGTGCTTGTTACTGAAAATGATTTGTGCTGAATTGTCTTGCGCTCAAATGTCTTACGCTCAGTTGTCTTGCCGCTCAGTTGTCTTGCGCTCACTTGTCTTGCGCCCGTTTATCCGCGTGCTGTTGTCTTGCGCGCATTTGACTATGAACCGTTTGAGGCTTGTGCAGATGAGAACAGAGCTTGAAGGAATGGGGCAGGGACAGGAAAAGAACTCGCGGGGACGGGGAAAAATTTGTCCCCATGTCAGTCTCTAGTTGGCAACCTTAACCCAAAGCATTAAACATTATAGCAGCTGTCCCTTTCTGGGTTCGAATCCCCATTGAAGAGAATTTTCACAGGCTCAATGCATGTTTTAATTTTTTTAACTCCTTTTTATTTTTAAGAACAGCCCCTATTATTTGTAAATATCTTTATTAAAATGCTTGGAATCACATTCAACAGTAGCAAAATAGGCACTGATAAAACAAGTGTGATTTGTATAAAGCAAAAGTTGCATTAAATTTAACACAGCACGCTCCTTTACAAAGCCATGTAGCGTTTTTAGTGCCACAGATAACAGGGGAAACAAATCCACAAGGAACAAAGCAGCAAAAAAATGAGTGGAATTGTCCAATCAGAAAGGTGCACAAATAAAAGAGTCTTTCAACTCATCTGATTGATCTTTATTCATCCAAAGTCACTCGACCCGACATGTACATGTTTCGGCCCTAAGGCCTGCGTCAGGAGTCTATAAGTCATATACAGAAACATCAGTGAAACATATAAACACATATAAAAATATAATAATTATTAAAAACAAAATAATTAATAAAAACAAGCACAACGAATAGCAATATATAAAAAAACAGCAAATTCCATCAGTAAAAATATATATAAATATATGTAAATATAAAAATGAAAAAATGGATACAGACATACATGTTATTTAATCAATATAATTAATATTATCCATATAAAAAAATATAATTAATATCATACATATAAAAAATATATCATATATATATAAAAATGGACAAAAAATGCATATAATTCGATAAAAATATAACTAATATAACATATATAAATCATAAAATATTCCATAATAAATAATAACCACTGTGCAGAAGAGACCACAAAAAATAAAGACTATATAAGACTTATGTAAAAATAAAAATTAAAACAATCAATGATATACTATCAATCAAACGATAAAAAATAAATTTAATTGTGAAACAACTGAGAAGACTAAATGTCTGAAATGTATAAAGACAACTACAGTACCTTGAAGATCTTTGGGTATATGAACTATGATGTAAACCACTTGAAATGCCGTATGTGTCCAAATAAAGCTTGAGATAAAATACAAAACAGAGACTATGTCAAAAAGCAAAAAACAAAGACACAAAAAACTAATGAATATGCCACACAAGGCAAACAAAAAGAAAAAGAAGACCTTAAAAACACAAAAAGAGGTCAAAAAAGAATGGGGTAAAAGGAAGGTGTACAAAAAATGTGGATAAAATGCCAGAAAAAATGAATACTGAACATAAATACCGGAAGGAACACAATTAAAGTATGTAGATAAAATACAGAAAAAAATGAATATAAATACCGGGAGGAACACAATTGAAGTCGGAAGAATAAATACTAGACAACGAGCTTACCAGAGCAACAATGTGCTCAAACTTTGCGATAAATAAAATTCTAAGTAAAAATACAGTGACAGAAAGAACGGGGAGGGTGCATAAAATCTTAAGAGATAAAAGTATAGAAAAAAACTTACCAAAACGTCGTAGTGTCGCAACCTTGCAGTAAATGAAAATCTAAAAAGCAAGTAAGTCGCAAAGTACTGTGCATAAATAGAGAACTACGCGAAACGTGATAACATCATATAAAACTTGGGACGCAAAATACAGTGCATAAATGGAGAGGCCACGCAAAACGTAATGACATCATCTTGGAACTTAAAAACGTACATAAATAAAGAAACCATGCAAAACGTAATGACATCATCTTTAAACTAAAAAAAGAGAGGAAGGGGGAGATACAGAAAAAGCATCATGTAAAAGTAAAATGAGTCAGATAAACCTTAAAAAATGTGGCAAACAAAATATGCTATGAATATATGTGTAGAAAAAATATATGGAGAAAAGAAAAAAAACATCATGTAAAAGTGAAACGAGTCAGATAAACATTAAAAACATGTGGCAAACAAAATATGCCATGAATATATGTGTTGAAAGAAACAGACTGACTATAATAGTAGTAATAATGTTTAACAGTGAGGAGAGAGTAGAACTACTGGTATTCAAAAAATGCTCAGAGAAGTGAAACCCTGAAGAGGGGGTGAAAACCACCTCTTGGGAGGAAGAGTTTACCATCCAATCATTGCATTCACATGTAGAAAATCACTCTCTGGTCACTGGTAAAAGTATAGCTTCATAACTCTTATGCAGTGTTATTCCAAAAGTTATATCAGAAAATTCTCTATATGGACAAAATGAGATGCACTTAGCTTGCAAAAAGTCTTAGAAAGATTAACAGTCTCAGGGGTCCCTTTTAACGTGGCCCCGTTTCGAGATCTTCTGCTTCAGGAGACCCAAACGTGATTTGTTTAAAGCCCTCTGTGCAGATTTAGTAGATACAATTTTTTGCCAAGAGAAATCGGTCTTAAGATTCAGAAATTCCAAATCTTAAGACCGATTTCTCTTGGCAAAAAATTGTATCTACTAAATCTGCACAGAGGGCTTTAAACAAATCACGTTTGGGTCTCCTGAAGCAGAAGATCTCGAAACGGGGCCACGTTAAAAGGGACCCCTGAGACTGTTAATCTTTCTAAGACTTTTTGCAAGCTAAGTGCATCTCATTTTGTCCATATAGAGAATTTTCTGATATAACTTTTGGAATAACACTGCATAAGAGTTATGAAGCTATACTTTTACCAGTGACCAGAGAGTGATTTTCTACATGTGAATGCAATGATTGGATGGTAAACTCTTCCTCCCAAGAGGTGGTTTTCACCCCCTCTTCAGGGTTTCACTTCTCTGAGCATTTTTTGAATACCAGTAGTTCCACTCTCTCCTCACTGTTAAACATTATTACTACTATTATAGTCAGTCTGTTTCTTTCATCATTTAGTAATTTTCTGACTACATTGATATATATCCCTGTACCTTCCTAACGTAGATGAATATATGTGTGGAAAAAATATATACAAAATGAAAATGAAAAAGGGGGGGAAAAAACTGACATGTGGCAAATGAGAAACATAAAGGCTCACATACAAGATCTCAAATTTAAATCACTATTTAGACCATGTGGAATGATAGTATTATAATTATGAATAAAACGCTGTTCTTCCCTGACAAGAAAATTATCAGGATTGCCTCCTCTCCATTTAGTTTTAATAACTCTCAAGATGAAAAACTTTAAATCAGCAATACAATGTCCTTTATCATACCAATGTTCAACGATCGGTGCAGACTGTACATTTCTGCTAATGCAACTCCTATGCTCAATTATTCTAGTCTTGATCATACGTTTTGTCTTGCCAATATACCATTTATTACAAGGACAAATGATAGCGTAGATGACTTGTGATGTCTGACAATCACTATATTCCTTTAGATTAATTTTAATTCCGGTGACTGGATGTTCATAACTCACTACAGTCATACTGTGTTTACAAACGGAACAATGTCCGCAAGGTATATGTCCAACCGGAACATCACTAATAGATGGAAATTCTGGTAAAGCAGATGGTACTAGAATATCTCTCAGATTTCTATTTCTAGAGTATGCTATTACTGGTTCAATTTTTCTAAAACAATCATGAGACTGTAGAATATGCCAGTTTTTTCTAATGATACTTTGTATATCACTAGAGAGGTATGAAAACCTGAGAGTGCAAACTAATTCAGGTTTGGATCTAACAGCAACTTGATGTAATAATTCATCTCTATGTTTCATTTGTGCTTTCCGGTAACACTCATCGACACAATCTTTCGAATATCCTCTGGCTATGAAATTATTACGCATTAGTGGGGCCTGTTTTTCAAATTCTTCAATATCTGTGCACAGTCTACGTAATCTTAAGAATTGTGAGAAAGGAAGGTTTTTTTTAAGACTCCTATTATGAAAACTTGTAAAATGTAAATTGGAATTCCTATCGGTATCTTTCTTATAGATGGTAGGTTTTAGTCCATAAATGGTTTAAAAAATTTTTATGTCTAGAAAAGAGATAGATTCTCTTTTGTATTCCATTTTAAATCTCAAATTCTCGTCACAAGTATTTAACCACTGATGAAATCTGTTAAGTTCTTCACTTGTTCCTCTCCATAATATAAAAACGTCATCAATATATCTTTTATATAAAACCACGTTATTCTGAAAGGGATGTGTTTGTAAAAAAACTTCCTCAAAATTTGCAACGTAGAGGTTAGCAATATCCGGAGCCATTGACGACCCCATAGCTGTACCCTTAATTTGTTGAAAAAATTGACCTTGAAAACAAAAATAATTATTCGTCAATGCTATACTCGCCAATGTTAATATGAAATGATTTGGTTTCCTTTTTTGTGTCTCTCTTTTTCTAAGTGTCCTTTCAATGATCTCTAATGCAGACAGTTGTGGAATATTTGTATACAGTGATTCAATGTCCATAGTAACCAATATAGTATTTGACAAAATTCCTTCGTATTCTTCAATAATATTTATCATATGCGAGGAATCCCTGATATATGATGCGATGCATGGAATAAAAGGTCTTAGAAAGAAATCGACAAATTTTGACAGGGGTTCTAAGATAGAGCCATTCCCAGAGATAATAGGACGACCAGGAGGATTTGTGTTAGATTTATGTATTTTTGGTAAAATATAAATAGTTGGAATGGTAGGATAATCAACAGTCAAAAATAAGCTCTCTTTCAGAGTTATATATCCTGCATCTTTTGCTATTTTTACCAGGGAATCAATATCCATTTTAAGTTGTCCAGTGGGATCTGTCTGTAAAGGTGCATAGTATATTTGGTCAAAAATCTGTCTTTCTATCTCAGAAATATATAACGTACGATCCATGATAACAATGCCACCCCCTTTGTCTGCAGGTTTAATAACCATATCAATATTTTCTTTTAATTCCTTGATTGCAGATAATTCTGGTTTTGAAAGATTGTGAAATATTTTCTTCTTATGTTCTTTTTCTAAAATAGAAACATCATGAGCAACACATGATTTAAAAGCTTCAATTAATGGGTCTATAGGGCCCGGGGGAAACCATTTAGATTCCGGTTTGAGAACTGACATGTCTGTATAGGATGGACTATTTGCAAAAAAATGCATGATCTGAAGTTTTCTCTGAAACTTAAAAAGATCAATTTTGGTCTGAAATGGATCGTATGAAGTTGATGGAACGAAGGATAATCCTTTACGTAAAACATTTATTTGAATTTGGGATAACGTGAATTTAGAGATATTGAATATAGGAACCTCTTCTCTCTGATGACTATTAGTAACTCACACTCCCTCTGCTCCTTCCTCTGCCTCTTCCTCTTCCTCTGTTTGGAAAAAAGACCTGCTTGAATATTGTTGAGGCTGCAGGTACCTGCTCTGTTGGTAATACTGATAAGGGCCTCGTGTGTTTGAACCTTGATATCTCACTGACGGTCTGTAATTGTTTGGTTGTATTAGCCCTTTCTCGGGCCATATTTTTTCTAAAAAATTATCTGTATGAGAATCATGATTATAGGAAGGAATAATGGGGCTTTTAAGTGGAGACTCAAAAAGTTCATCTGAATCACTTCTAATTCTTTTTCTCATTTGAAAGCCCGAAGTTGACGGTCTATTGATGGTGGTTCCATTTGGAGACTGAATAATTGGACCAGGAACAACTGATCTATCTATCTTACTCTTTCCTTGGTTTCCTTGATTCGTATGGTAAACCCGATCTTGATATCTGACAGTTGATAATTTCCTTCTTTTCTGAAACTCTCTAGGTTTACTCCAAGGGTAAATACTACCTTTTCTGTAATCTTCTAAATCACGTTGCATTTTGGCATTCTTGGTTTTCTTAATCTCTATTTTGAAGGATTCTAACTTCTTCTCCACTCCATCCATAATACAATCAAAATTGTTATCTTCTTCTTTTAACTCATTACATTTCTCTTCTACTTTTATTTTCAAAAAATCGTTTTTCTTCTTTGCTGTTTCAACAATTAAAATCATAAGATCTAATGCGCACTTGTTTAAAATAGCGCACCAATCATGTAGAAAGGCCTCATCATCTAAAAAGAGACGAGGCTCTTTCATAATCCTAAGCCCCCTAGGAATACGTTTCACTCTACAATATTGTAAAATAGTAGCGTAATGTAGCTCATTTTGAATAACATTTTTCTTAAGATCAATAAGATCAGTCCATTTATCAAAAATAGTATCTGAATCAGGAACATCAATTTCCGGTTCTGGAATCTCTTGAAGAAGCCGATGTAGACGATCCTCTGTATAACTAAGAACATTATCCCATGGGGCGAAGGACATGGTGACCCCAACAAAAGGAGCACAGATAACAGGGGAAACAAATCCACAAGGAACAAAGCAGCAAAAAAATGAGTGGAATTGTCCAATCAGAAAAGTGCACAAATAAAAGTGTCTTTCAACTCATCTGATTGATCTTTATTCATCCAAAATCACTCGACCCGACATTACGTTTTGCGTGGCCTCTCCATTTATGCACTGTATTTTGCGTATGTACTGTATGTACGTTTCGCGTAGTTCTCTATTTATGCACAGTACTTTGCGACTTACTTGCTTTTTAGATTTTCATTTACTGCAAGGTCGCGACACTACGACGTTTTGGTAAGTTTTTTCCATACTTTTATCTCTTATGATTTTATGCACCCTCCCCGTTCTTTCTGTCACTGTATTTTTACTTAGAATTTTATTTATCGCAAAGTTTGAGCACATTGTTGCTCTGGTAAGCTCGTTGTCTAGTATTTATTGTTCCGACTTCAATTGTGTTCCTCCCGGTATTTATATTCATTTTTTCGGTATTTTATCTACATACTTTAATTGTGTTCCTTCCGGTATTTATGTTCAGTATTCATTTTTTCTGGCATTTTATCCACATTTTTTGTACACCTTCCTTTTACCCCCTTCTTTTTTGACCTCTTTTTGTGTTTTTAAGGTCTTCTTTTTCTTTTTGTTTGCCTTGTGTGGCATATTCATTAGTTTTTTGTGTCTTTGTTTTTTGCTTTTTGACATAGTCTCTGTTTTGTATTTTACCTCAAGCTTTATTTGGACACATACGGCATTTCAAGTGGTTTACATCATAGTTCATATACCCAAAGATCTTCAAGGTACAGTAGTTGTCTTTATACATTTCAGACATTTAGGGGTAAATTCTCTATTACTGCGTTTACCTTAGGCGTGCTTTGGACGTCAGAAGTAAGTGAATAATTACGGAGTTAAGGGTCTTAATTAATGTTAATTGGGAAATAAACGACACATAGACATCCCTAAGAGGTAGTTGACGGACTGACGTCTATAGAAAGCATAGTCCCGTCTCCAGCTCTGGACGTGGGCGTTCCGTGGGCGTGCCAAATGGGGACGCTAGATAGGCGCTACCTGAGCGAACACCTGCGTCTAAATATCGTGTATTATGTAGACGTAAGAAACCCTGGTCTATCTTGGATTTCAATGCCGTTTCAACTTTCGTAATTGCGGCTCTTTGTTAGACGCAAGGCAGACGTTCGCTGTGTTTTTTCATCAATAATTCCAATAGTGAGTTTGAATAGGTAATTTTCATCTTTTCTCTGTCCTAATAAATATAATGTCAATGGAACACATTATATTGCATGGATAACAAACCACATTTCTGCCCAAACAATAATATAATTTACACATGGCTTTTACAACCCCCTTTTTTTCTCAACAAACAGCACTGCAATCGGCTCTCTTTTGAAAGCAAAGAAAAATCAGCACACATTATCAGCACTTAAAAAGAGAATAAACAGATACACACCTTAACATTCAGCTTCCCTCATTGCAAAATGGAGGTCTTCAGTTGCACAAAACTGACCTCATTGTGACCTCATCAATCTGCACCTTCAAAGTAGTATGCCACAATTAAAAGATGTGCTGGGTGTAGAACTCACAACCTCTGGATGTTAGGAGCACAGGCTGGCTCCTAACACATAGAGCTACAGCTGCTTCTACTTAGGTCCATCTCACCACCCTTTCATATCATACTTGACTGAGCTGTCTATGCTTATTAGCTATCATATCAGGATGAACTCAAATAAGTTTAAGCAAAGGAATGCCTAAAGATTTGGAAGGTTTTCAAGTAGAAAACAAATATCAAATATGTATTAAAGAATTGCAGCACAAATGACGCTGATTGGTAAGGGCAAAAAAACACCACTTTTCCGGGTATGACGCCTAAACGGAACAGATTACTTGCAGTCATATATCCATTAGTACAGTGCTTAGAATGAAGATTAGCGTGTGAGAAAAATGGAGCTCCACCTCACATGCATTCAAGCACACTTGGGAATATGGGTTTGGGGCTCAGTGAAAGCAGCGCTTTTAACCATTGAGCTACCACTCTTTTGTCTCAGCCTACTATGACATTATAGCTAAACTCCCTTTCCCTTAGCACTTCACTAAGATATGATATGACAAGGGAGCCAGAGACATTGGAGCAATAGGTGCTGTAGCTCAGTGAGGAAAGGCACTCTACCAATCTTCTGGGCTTTGAGGGTTCAAATCCCAGCCTGTATTTTACTTGTGGCATATCTACCCTCCAGGTGCACCTTGATGATGTCACAATGAGGTCAGCATTGTGCTGCTGGCTACTTCCTCTTCCTGTGAACTAGAAGCCACATTCAGGTCTGATCTGTGTTTTGATTCTGTTTCTAAGTTGGGCCAGTGTAAGTTATGGGATTTACCTTTGTTGTGAAGAATGAGCTGATTGTAGGAATGTTTTAAGACCAGGAGAGTATTCTTTCGAGCAAAATATCACTTCTAAACTATCCTCTCTGAAATAATGTCTCTGGGAAATCGAGAGAAAGCTTATTGGATGGCTTAGGGTGCCTTTCCTGCCAGTCTTTGTGGAACTTAAACGAAGTTTATATGGTGTTCAAAGTCCTATCCTTTCCACTTCTAATAGGAGGTGAGTATGACATTCCTGTACAGCTTTCTGTGTAGCATACATCTACCGGTTCCCACCTTCCATACTGATAATGTAAGTTCAACACCCACTCGGTACATTTCATCTTCTAGTTCTCCTTTGAAACATAACATATTTTTTTTCCTTGTATTAATGGTAAACTGTACAATTCTGATATCCTAGAGGAAAAAGATACAATACAGCAGTGTTCTCTGTCTGCCATTCCTTACCTCACTGATATTGCCAGATCAACTAATATATAGTTTATAAAATGGTATACTGTGTTTTCATCATCCTATACTTAGAATGCTGAATGACTGATAATAAAGAGTATAAAAAAAGTATAATCTAAAAAAAAAAAACATCGTACCGACGACTATCACGGGTCTATTGGAGACGTCTTAATGACGTTTCAGAAACCTGCGTCTATCTTGCGCCAAGCGGTTGTAGAGACATCTACCGCACGCCTAAGTACCGTTTGATTGACACTTGCGTTTGCCGGACGTCTAAAGCACGCCTATGTTAGACGTACTAATAGAGAATTTACCCCTTAGTCTTCTCAGATGAAATATTTATTATGGAATATTTTATGATTTTATATATGTTATATTAGTTATATTTTTATCGAATTATATGCATTTTTTGTCCATTTATATATATATATGATATATTTTTTATATGTATGATATTAATTATATTTTTTTATATGGATAATATTAATTATATTGATTAAATAACATGTATGTCTGTATCCATTTTTTCATTTTTATATTTACATATATTTATATATATTTTTATTGATGTAATTTGCTGTTTTTTTATATATTGCTATTCGTTGTGCTTGTTTTTATTAATTATTTTGTTTTTAATAATTATTATATTTTTATGTGTGTTTATAAGTTTCACTAATGTTTCTGTATATGACTTATAGACTCCTGACGCAGGCCTTAGGGCCGAAACATGTACATGTCGGGTCGAGTGACTTTGGATGAATAAAGATCAATCAGATGAGTTGAAAGACACTTTTATTTGTGCACCTTTCTGATTGGACAATTCCACTCATTTTTTTGCTGCGTTTTTAGTGCCAGACACCACGGTAACAGTTCTGACACTCACAGAATTCCTTTGAGCGCCCACACTGTTGCCGGCGCTAAAAACACTAGCGCGACTTTGTATAAGAGGGAGGGGGGGCGGGCACTGCAGCCACACCAGGTGCAAGGGACTTGGGGGCTCCAAAATTGTGTTCTGTCCATTGCCCTCCCTGTTTGGCTGCGATGCAGTGGGAGGGATAGGAGCCATAGAGGGCTTATCGTACAGGGCGCGTTTCTGGCTCAGGACAGTCTTGAATAGAATTCTGCCTATGAAAACCAAAAGACTTGTTCCCAAAGTAGGATCCACCCCCCTTTTTCCCCCCAACTGGAATAACACAAACACTTGTGAAATGTTGATTTTTCAGAGTGAAAGCTGAAGGATTAAGGCCCTCCTTTACAAAGCCGCGCTAGCGTTTTTAGTGCCGGCCGCAACGGTAAGAACCCCAATGCTCATAGGAATTCTATGCACACTAGAGCGCACTCGCTGCAACAAGGGATCCAGATCTTCAGAAAGTGCTTTTTTTGCTTTACATCCCCGAGTCTCCACTGACATATGATCTATCTGAAGGAGCTCGTACTCCATTGTAGTAAGGCTGGAGGATCAGAGGTTATCCACTGTAACAAGATACATTGTTTTGCCACAAGAGATGCTTTATGAAGAAATAAATCAGAAATTTGTGTGCCCTCCACAATATCTGACATGTCATCAAATAATGTTGTGGTGTTGCCAGGGCAGGATTAACCAATAGGCCAAGTAGGCACGTGCCTAGGGCCCGAAATGGTCAGGGGGACCCGATGAAGGAGGGCATCAACATTGTTTTTTCCAAACAGCGATGGGCTCCTCCAGCGTCGATCAGCAACGCGGACCCCCCCCCCAATCGATGGAAAGTAAAACAAGCAAGCAACGCGGGTAAGAAAGGCAACAGGAACTGTAATTGTGCAAGCGGTACTGCTTGCCCAAAGCTTCCCTCTGACGCAGCTTCCTGTTTCTGCCTGGGCGCATGGTAGGGTGGGGCGGGGCAGGGGGGCCCAGTGTACTTGTGTGCCTAGGGGCCCTCAACGAATTAATCCTGCCCTGCTGTCACCTCCATTATATGCAAATCCTTCTCATGCATATTCATTAGGGCTGTCCCAAAAACCCGACTGGTTGGTGGCCCTCCAGGACAGAGTTGGAAACCACTCTGGCATAGACTGACTTGAGCAATGCATTTGTGAGCTCAGTGGTTAGAGTAGCAAGTGGGAACTGGGGGAATATAGACAGAGAACTTAGAGACAAATCCCTGAACAAAACCACTCTTATTTTAGTTATTGGTTGGTATACTCTTCAAATATAAGTTTCAAATATTCTTGGTGGTGCTCTGCTTTCCTCCCCTACTCTGTTTCCCCCTCCCCCCCCCCCCATTCTGGGACTAAGGAAGCCTGAGTTGAAATCCTGCTTCTCTGATCTGATCTGAAGAAGGGTTACCTTCGCAAGCTGATCATAAAATGCATTGATAGTCCAATTTGGCAGCTAAGATTGAATGCTAAGAAATGCAAGGTCGTGCATTTGGGCTGAAAAAACCTGAAGGAATGGTACAGTTTAGGAGCTGAAGAACTTTTATGCATAAAAGAGGAGTGGGACATGGTTATGATAGTATGCAATGATTTTAAGGTGGCCAAACAGGTTGAAAAGGTGACGGCAAAAGCTGGGATGCTTTGGGTGCCTAGGAAGCGAGAGGTATAGCCAGTAGGGGAAAGGAGGTATTGATGCCCCCGTATAAGACTCTGGTAAGACCTCATTTAGAATATTTTGTATAATTCCGGAGATCACACCTTCAAAAATATATTAAAAGGATGGAGTCGGTCCAGAGGAAGGATACTAAAATATGCAGTGGTCTTTGTCATAAGGCATATGGGGACAGACCTAAAAATCTCAATATGTATATTTTGGAGGAAAGGCGGAAGATGGGAGATACGATAGAGATACTTAAATACCTATGTGGCATAAATGCGCATGAGGCGAGTCTCTTTCTTTTTTTGATTTTGAAATTTCAAATAATGTTTACAAAGAAACATAACAGGATATGGAAACATAACAAATCATTTTACATAATTATTATCATTACAAAATCAGAAATTCCATCTAGCCCTCATTAAAAGAAGAGGTGCACTATTTAATAACAGAAATCTATTTCAAAGGAAAATTAAAGGAAGAAAACATCTTCCTTCTATATAAGCATCTTTTTCAAATCAGGCTCCTCAATTTGAAAATCGCTATTTCAAGCAACAAAATATATAATCCCCCATTATTTTTGATCAAGAAATTGTATCAACTGAGCCAGATCCCCAAAAATATAATCTGTACTTTGAAAAGTCACCAAACATTTGCAAGGAAACTTCAGAAAAAATGTGGCACCCAGTTCCACAACTCGAGGTTTCAAGGCTAAAAAGCCCTTCCTTCTGAGTTGGGTCGATCTTGCCACATCAGGGAACATCTGAACCTTAGCTCCACAAAATAAAGCATTTTTGTTTTTAAAATAAAGTTTCATCGTCAATGCCTTATCGCTCTCCCTCAACTATGTAATGTAAATGCCCATGAATCGAGTCTTTTTCATTTGAAAGGAAGCCCTGGAATGAGAGGGCATAGGATGACGTTAAGAGGTGATAGGCTCAGGAGTAATCTAAGGAAATACTTTTTTACAGAAAGGGTGGTAGATGTGTGGAACAGTCTCCCGGTACAGGTGGTGGAGACAAATACTGTATCTGAATTCAAGAAAGTGTGGGACAGGCACCGCAGTGGTGGAGCGAGAGTGAGGCGCCCCTCCCCTTGTCTTTGCCCCCTCCACTCCTTCCCCAATCCCCCTGCCGTACGCACACCCCTTCCTTTTACCCATACCCGTAGTCGTTCACCGCCTTAACAATTTCATCATGCTCCTTGAGACCCCGGCGGCTCTCCCTCTGATATTTCCTATGTGCAGCACCTGGAAGTAACATCAGCGGGAAAGCTGATGCAGTCGCGAAGAACATGAAGTTGTTGCTCACGGTGGTGAACAACCCGAGGTACGGGGGAAGGGAAGTTGCACGTGTGGCAAGGGGAAGAGTAGGAAGAGGCAGAGGGGGTGGAAAGGTGGAGGGGTGCCGGCATCCCTATCAACATGGCACTCGGGGCAGACCTCCCTTACTAGGCCACTGCAGGCACATGGGATCTTTTAGGGAGAGTAGGAGATAGTGGATGCTGCAGATGAGCAGACTCGATGAACCATTTGGGTTTTATCTGCCATCAAGTTTCTAGGTTACATTATATTACATTAGAGATTTCTATTCCGCCATTGCCTTGCAGTTCAAGGTGGATTACAAAAGAATTACAAAAAAGGTATTACATGAAGAAGATATCTGGTAATTTCTAGGGGAGATACGGAGTAGATAAGGTTGCTTTGGGATGGTATTAGGGAGTGGGATTGGGAAGTGGGAAGGAGCTAACGGTATTAAGTCGTAACTGTTCTTAATTCCTGTGCTTAGAACTTCCATTACAAAGACCAAGTCACACAGTTACATAGTCGCATAGTTAAGCGGGCATAAGCCAATCAAGCCAACAGCTTCAAGTCCACAGCTGTGAAACTACTATCACTCTACAACAGTGGTCTCAAACTCACAGCCTGGGGGTCACATGCAGCCCACCAGGTACTATTCGGTGTTTTTATCATAATCACAAAAGTAAAATAAAACAGTTTCTTGATCATATGTCTCTTTGCCTATAAATTACAATATTACAAACTATAAAGAGTTTTTCCTCATGAAAAATTGTTATTTCTTTAAAAAGACATTAACTGAGTTTGGCTGAGGGGGTAGGAGTGATGACTGTTGAGGGCTGAGTGCTGGTCACGGAGGTTTTCAATGGTCTAGTTGGTCTCATTTGGCATAAAGATGTTTTTCATTGAGGCATCTTGTGTGCCTTATGTATTTTATTTTACATTTTGATGTAGGATAGGATTGGTTAGTATGTTTTATCAATCTGATTTTATATGTATGTATGTATGTAGTTGTTATATTGTTGGTCTTGATGTGTTTTGTATGATAAATATTACATTTTATTTTGTATGTTAACGTGTAACTTGCCCTGGATAAGGGCAAGCAATAAATAAACAAACAAAAAACTATTTTTTTCTGAGGCCCTCCAAGTACCTACAAATCCAAAATGTGGCCCTGCAAAGGGTTTGAGTTTGAGACCTCTGCTCTACAATGCAGATTACAAACTGTATGGGCACCGGCTATGCTTTCCATTAATACCAGCAGGTATGCTCTGAAGATTTTTGCTTCTTACATGGGATACTGGGCCCATAATTGGTTTGATTTCCCACTCGATAAATAGAACCGTCAGCTTTGGTTTTAGATGTGACAAAGCTTATGCCAGAACCGTCATACCTACAGAAACACAAAGGGGGAGGGGAACCCTAACCTTTACCCAGTAACCAAGGAGCCTGTTGAATTACAGCTCCCATAAAGAAAAACCAGGCAGACTGTAGACTCAGCAAGTATGACTGGAGCACATCCACCCATTACTACACATCTAATTTACAGCTCTAATCAGACCTCAACTATTGTTCCCCCTAGTGAGATATCACAGTAGTGATAAGACTGGAATTCAGAAGAGAAATACAGCAAAATCCTAAGGAACCTTGAAGAAACTCAAAGCATTTCTGGTCAGAGTTGTTATCGCAGTTAATGGTCTCTAAATCTGTTTTAGGGCTTCTACCTCAGAAAAAAACCCCCAGATGATTATCTTTGGGCCAGTACGGCAAGGTCACGAGCTCTCCTAGATTTATATTAAGTTTCAAGTTTCTTTATTTTTTTATAGACCGTTTATCATACAGGTATCTAAACGGTTTACAATAAAATGAAATATATATAAAATATTACAAAATTAAAATCTTATGTAAACTAAGAAAAAGGGAAGCATTTACGTACATGATACATTAGGAGAGAATGGGAAGGAGAGATTAATAAATACATTGAGATGTAATGTAATGTAATGTAATGTAATTTATTTCTTGTATACCGCTATATCCGTTAGGTTCTAAGCGGTTTTAAGAAAATATACATTTAAATTGAAAGTAAGAAGTTAGAAAGGTGCTTAATAAATTCCCTTACTGTCCCGAAGGCTCACAATCTAACTAAAGCACCTGAAAGTTGATAAAGAAGTGAAAAATAAAGAAGAAGATTAATGTTAAACATTTTAACTAGACAGTATTAATCTGAATAGTACTTTGGTAATGGAAGAGAGGAGAAAAAAGGAATAGATGTAAAAGGGAGAACCGTAGGAAGACAGAATTTTGGAGAGAATTTAAATAAAGGAGATATAACATAATAAAGGCAGAATTAAAAACAATAGATAAGGTTAAAGAAATTCATAATATGAAAAGAAAAATAAAGTAAAAATAAAAATAGTGTCTTTAAACACAGTTTCAGTCATTGATGAATGTGGAGCAAGCAAGTGGTGTTGAAAGACTATGTGTGCCGGTGCCGTTGTTGCTAGGGTAGATAGGGTACTCCTGTCCTGTATTTACTGTGCCAACCTGGGCCGACGGACAGCGGGACACTAGGGCAGAAGTCCTCCGAAACTCGGGTAGGCAGATGACGATTAGACCAACGCTGTTAAAGTCCTGCATGAAATAAAAATGAAAATAAAAAGAGGAAAATGGGGAAGGGAAGTACAATTAGGTTGGGGAGGTCGTTTGTTTTAAGATTTCTGCAAAGGATGATCAGTTTTCATAGATGAAAGAGTTTACAGAGTGAAGGCGTCGTTAAAGAGGAACGTTTTAAGTTTGGGATTTAAATTTATCTAAGGAGTTTTCTAAACGAAGGGCAATTATGGATAAGTCTGTGTTAAACGTCGGGAGATCTGGGTGAGGGATAATAAAAGCTACAGAACTCTGGGAAACTTATTACAAATACTTTCATCCTGTCCGCACCAGAAAGCGATCATGCCATTTGTTCGGTACTCAGAGGTTTCATTTCCCGACACCCTCTCGTTTACCCCCTCATCATTCCCATAACAAAAGGAGTTCCAAAATGCATGAAGGGTCTGTCGCTATCCCTTCCTCACCAGCCCCAGGGTGGAGCCTCCTCCCCCTCCTCCAACCAGGTGCTTCTACCTAGCTCAGCTGTCAGCATGGAGCAAAGCAGCGCAAGCGAGCTCGGCGCACCCAGCCCACGTCACGTCACTCAGCCAGGGAAGAGGCGTGCTTAGCACATAGCCCCGCCCTCTAACGTCATAGCGGGTACTTATGGGCTGGTTTGGCTCTGTAGTCTCACACACCCGAGAGTAGAGGAAGCTAGCTAGATCGGTAAGTTGGAGCTTGACTCGCTTGTAGGTCTCTGGTGTGACTGCTGCTTTTTTTGGGTGGGGTGACTTTGGTTGTATGAGTTTAGTTCCTGTCCTGCTGTGTCTCTCTGCTCTGTAAGCGGTGGGGGGGGGGGATTCCTGAAGTTGATTGGGAAACGGGGTTTCTTCGGTCTCATCCCCTTCAGGGGATAATAGAGAACCCTGGGTAAGGTCACAATGCCCTGTGGAGACAATGGGGTCTTTAATGTCACATGACACGCTTCTTTGAGCTCTTCCTTTGCCAAGTGGTCGCCCTTGGCTCCCAGCTTTCGACTTCCTGCCCAAGGTTAGGTCCATAGAGAGTCGGCTACGATCGCATTCTTATTTCCGTGCTGGGGCAACCTGATCTTCTTAACTCTAAACTTTTTGGGCCTCCCAAAACTAACTTGTGGCTGTTAATAGCGCAATTCCTATCTCTGGGAGCGGAGGGGCAGTTCTGGAAGGCTGGGTCAAGGTTCCTTATAAGTGTATTATCTATTCTACTAGGTCTGTGGGTAGCTTAGAAGGGGATTTTTATGCTCTAGGTATCCCTGAGTACTCCCTACCGGTTTACAACTACTTAACTTGCAGTAATGTTATGTATTTTAACTTAACACTGGACCCAACCTAGCAGTCTTAAAATGTTGCAATGCTTACTACGTGGTTAGCGATAGTATCCTTGACTTCTGAAGTCTCAAATCAGCAACTGACCTTTACCCGGGATATTCTCTGAGAGATATGCGTTAAGCTAGTTTACCTCCTTCCCGGTTAAAGCTCTAACCGAAGGCGACTTAAGTGAAAAGTCAAACGTTACAGTAAGATAAAATGTCCCCCCTTTTCTACAGGGGGGGGAGTAGTAATATTTGAGTGCTAATCTCCTGCTTTTAACACACTAAAAGAACGATAGTAGCGTTATAGACTTAACTAAAACTTTCCCTAATGGTCTGTAAAAGTGACTTGTGATGTAAAATGACGAAAGCATTTAAAAGCTGTCCTTTTCACTTTCAGCTTTTAGCCATGGATTCAAACGAAAACGGATCAGACAAGCCCACTGCTCCAGAAAGTGAAGAGCAGCAGGTAAGCCTGACAAAGAGGTAGAAAGGCCTGAATCTGTTCAAGACAGAATGGTGTGATGTCCCCTTAGTCTGCCAAGTACAAATATTCAGTTTCTCCTTTAATGTCACCACCTGAGACGGAAAGCTTTTAGAACTTGTTACTTTCTGCACAAGATGAGCTGTAGTGTTATACTTCACAGAGACAGCAGCACCAGCCAGATCTGTTGAGTCTACCCAGTAGTTTTCAGTTCCAAATAACTTAACCTGTAGCTGACTTCTGGCATGTAAAGCCTTCTCTGCTAGGCATGACCCAACTAAAGGGAAATTTCTAGTGGCTTTTATTTTCTGTAGAGAACTTGTGTGTAGGTCTGACTTTACACAGACTTTAGATTACTTAAGCTAACTGCTCAGATGGTAACTAATGGATATTTTAGCTAAAACTTTCTCTGCTTTTTTTTTTTTTTTTACTTGGTGGAAAAATGAGCTGGGGTGTGGTATATCTTGAGGGAACTGGGAAGACTTGACAGGGGATGTTAATGGCATTATCTGCAATACAGAAAGAACATACTGTATCATTCCAGTGTTTTAGTATATTAAAGGCTGCTTCCATCCAGTGGCGTACCTAGGGTATGTGGCACCCGGGGCCCATCATTTTTTGACACCCCCCCCCCCCCCCTCATGTAAAATTTTTTTTTTTTTTTTTTTTTTTTTGCAATAACCATGAAATGGAATAAATGGTCAGAATAGAAACAGGCAGTGAAAATTTTCTTTTTTTTTTTTTTTTTTTTTTTTCCAAAGTATTTTTATTGAGAATGGCAAAAGGTCCAGACAAGCAACCATGGTCTGTACAGAAACTTATACATTATCAAAAAGAACACAGAATGAGAGTAACAGCAACAACAAGCATGAACAAGCCTCTCCCAAGAGAAAATTGCCAATGAGAGGCATAGCAATACACAACAAAAGGCCAAAACTTGGGGCAAGCAAACAAATCCCACCCCAGAACCCACAAGAATAATAAGCCGGACTAGACCCTCAGCCATATTTTATAATGAAAAAAACCCCCACAAGCAACAACACCCAGACCGCTCACCAGACACACCAATCCGCACAACAAGCACCCAAGAAACACCCAGCCACCACCCAGACAAAACTACCAGACACACCTACCCCACCAAGCCCAGACCCAACCCCCCCTCCCCAGAGAGTGCAAGCGCAAAGTGGACCGTGAAAAGGGCAGCTGCAGAAGTGGAAAGCCCCAGATAAGTAGGTTAGCTAAAGAAAGCCCACAGATAGAAGAAATCAGGATAACAGAAGTTCCAACAAATGCTCCCACAGAAAATTTTCTTTTATTGAACCTCATTTATGTAACCATTATTCCAAACATAACATAACATAAATTATGTCTGAATTGTCATGACATCAGAAGTACATATGGAGTAGTTGCAGGTGATGCTTGGGACAGTTCTGATTATGTTAGTTTGGTTTTATGTGTTTTTTTAATAGAAGGGTTTTTATTTCTTTTTTTAAGGTTTTGTAGTTTGTGGTCGAGGTCAATAGGTTGTAGAGTTGGGGGTCAAGTGTTGCAGCTCGAATGGCTAGGAGGTTGTCGAACAGTTTTTTTCTTTTGACGTTTTTGGTTGGAGGGTGTGTGAATGGTGCGTGAGTTCTCCTATGTCTGTTTGAAGTGGATTGAATTATTTAGCTGAAGAAATTAGTTACCCCCCCCATTCCACACACATTAATTCTCTTCCATTTTTGTTCCCATTATAAAAAAACACTGATAAGTTCCCAGGAAAAAAATACATTAAAATAAGAAGTGAAAACAAAGGCCCCTACAGATGAGAACATAACATAAGAATAGCCTAACTGGGTCACACCAATGGTCCATCATGCCCAGTAGCCCATTCTCATGGTAGCCAATAGTGCTGCCCGATTCAGAGAAAAATATTTCATTCGATCCGATTCACCCTGTTGAATCGATTTTTCGATTAGATTCACTGTTAATGACACCGCTTTTTAAGTTTAAACAAAGTATAACAATAAATTTCACAACAACAATAAATTTCACAAAGTACTTAAAAAAAAAAAAATCACATTTTTCCATTAAAGCAGTTCTGGAGACATTTGCTTGAACAGTCTTTTTTCCCAGTCCATAAGCAAGCAATATGAAAAAGATTTCCTTAATTATCTACTCAAACATTTTTGCTATTTACTTTCATTGTACCTATACTATTATTCAGTAGAAAAAATGGACTTAACTGTGCAGGAAATGAATCTCCTCATACACCCACCATATAGTGCAAAAATGTGCAAAGGTCTTTTTTTCTTTCGATCACTACATAGCCTAATGCCACACAAGCAGCGCTGTTACAAACATATTCTGAAGGTCAATGCTAAGGTTGACAAAGTTTCCTTCCTTGGACCAGAAGGAGATACTGACAAACCACTGGAAGAGATTCTAAAACAACTACCCAGAAATAACACCCAAAGACCCACTCAGTGTGTGAACCAGTTGAGTGGAGTGGACTAACTGGGGGTGGAAATGGGCCCAGAGTTTGCTCAGCAGAATTTCCCAGACTACCTCTTCCTCTCAACACACTGACATGCTACCACCACCACCAACACTAGGAACACCTCACCGAGTATGCCAGCAATGCTTATAAACTTTATAAAACACATTATTATATTTTCTTATAAAGCATATATTTTAACTGAACTCAGCCTTGCCATTCACAAAAATAGAAAAGTTCCCATTTCAAGCTGTCTCATGTACACTTTTCAAATCTAACATATTGTAATCACAAAACAGAAAATAAAATTATTTTTCCTACCTTTTGTTCTCTGATCAATATTCAAATCTTGTTGGTCCCAGGCTCTTGTTGTCTTGCTTGCCAGGGTCTCCTTTCTCCGTGCTAACCATCCGTCTGCCATCTCTGTTCTCCCCTTCCGTTTCCCTTCCCTCTCCCGGAGATCTGGCATCTTTCCTTTTTTTTGTCTCCATCCACAGATTCACCTTTTCTCAACTCCCCACCACCCCAGGATCCACCATCTCTCCCTTTCTGTTCCCAACTATCCTCCTATCCAGTATCTCTATCCCCCCTCCACACCATCCCCTGTTTCCAAGTTCTCTCCCTTTCTGTTCCTTCCCTCCCTAAATCCCATTATGCACCATCTCTCTCCCACTCCTCTGTTTTTAGACCCATTATTTCTAACCCCCAAAGTCTGGCATATGCATGTATCTTTGAACCCCCCCTTCCCTCTCTCCCTCTGTGTACTTTTACACCAGGACCCCCCTCCCCCGAAGGTCTGTCCCCCCTCCGAAGGGCTACACCCCACCCCTGAAGACCTGCACCCCCCGAAGGACTTTACCTCCCACCCGAAGGTCTGTCCCCCTCTGAAGGCCTAAACCCCACCCCTGAAGGACTGCACCCCCCCCCCCGAAGGCCTGCACTCCCTTGAAGGTCTGCACCCCCCCGAAGGCCTGTCCCCCCCTTGAAGGCCTGTCCCACCCCCTTGTAGGCCTGTCCCCCCTTTAAGGCCTGCCTGCCTGCCTGCACCCCCCCTTGAAGGCCTGCACCCCCCCTTGAAGGCCTGCACCCCCCCCCCCGAAGGCCTGCACCCCCCCCCGAAGGCCTGCACCCCCCCCCCGAAGGCCTGTCCCCCCTTGAAGGCCTGCCTGCCTGCCTGTCACCCCCCTCCCCCTTGAAAGCCTGCTTGCCTGCCCGCCCGCCCCACCCTGAAGGCCTGATGCCCCGACCCACCCCGAAGGACCGCTCGCCCCCTGGCCTCCCCGCACCACCTATGAACAGCCGCAGCAGGATCGCGAAGTCAGCGTCGGGTACCAGCCCTAAGGGGGTGTTCCCGGCCTTGCCGTTCAGTCCCCCGCCACCCCCGAAGGACCGCTCGCCCCCCTGGCCTCCCCGCACCACCTATGAACAGCCGCAGCAGGATCGCGAAGTCAGCGTCAGCGATCCCTGCTGCTTCCTGCGCCACGGTCCCGCCCCTCCTCTGACGTCAGAGGAGGGGCGGGATCGCGTCGTAGGAAGCAGCGCAGGGATGCTGACGCTGACTTCGCGATCCTGCTGCGGCTGTTCATAGGTGGTGCGGGGAGGCCAGGGGGGCGAGCGGTCCTTCGGGGGTGGCGGGGGACTGAACGGCAAGGCCGGGAACGCCCCCCCCTAGGTACGCCACTGCTTCCATCTCAGTTGAGTGCATCAGTAGCTCTAATACATGTCTCAGTTTATTGGCTTTAGCATCCTATAAAATGCATAATCTCTAGTAAAAAATATTTAGACTAAGCAATAGCTAGAACTCTTTGCTGTGATTAACCACCTAGGTGAGTATTTGGGGTAGTCTCTGGAACACTTGTTTGGTTTGTGTTTTTTTTCCCCTCCCAGACTGCAGTTTCCAGGGTAGCCAATATGCCTCTAGTCAGTTCTGCTTACAATGCTGTGTCAAGCGCTTATGCTTCAACTAAGGAAACCCATCCCTACATCAAAACGGTCTGTGATGCAGCTGAAAAGGGAGTAAAGACAATCACTGCTGCAGCAGTTGGTGGTGCCCAGCCAATCCTGAACAAACTTGAACCACAACGTAAGTACAATGTCTGGGAGGAGCAGAATGCATGAATTAAGCTATTGGAACACTATCCTTCCAAGCCTTGGCTTGTGAAGCTTCTCTAGCCAAATATTCTGCAGGACAAACTTGAAACAGGGAAGAATGGCTGTAATGCTACTTGGTTATAATATTGACAGAAAAATGTCTCTGAATTAATTTGCAAGAAAATGGTATGTGCTGGGAGCAGGGTCCTATTGGAGCAGTGCTTTAGGTTTGAGACCCCAGAAGTAGGATAAAGCAGACACTTAACAAAGCTTGAACTCTGAAAAGGCAAAATGCCAGACAGGTCTGTAGCCACTTACTACCTCAGTCAGATTTAACCTGAGGGGAGAAAAAGCACACGTCTAAAATGTCCCATGTTGCAGAGGGAGCATCAATTAGAGAATGAAATGGTGACAGAACTTGTCCCTGTCTCTGCAGATTGCCACAGGCAACATCCCCATCTCATTCTTTAAGAAGAGAGAAGAATCGGTATAAATGAGCACAACCACTTACCCTCAAGCCTTGCATTGAAGAATGCTGGTGTGGGACTGAAGTTGACATACATGAGATGATTATCCACATCTAGTGTCAATTGACTCTTGGTAGCCCAGGAAACTGCCAAGTTAAACATGGTCTAGGAGGAGGGGTTGGGGGAGGGTTGTAAACTAGAACCTTTAGCTACAAAGCTGGAGGTAGCAGTCTACTGCAGGCCTGCACAAATCAAAAATGATCCAGGGCCAAACCAAAGTTGGAAAATGTAGCGAGGGCTGCAGAGGATGGCCCGGCTCAAGGCACCCAGGAGTGTGCGGATGTTGCTGTGATATCCATCACGTCGACATCATGCATGCGCAGAGGCCTTCCAGACAGGCCCTGAGATGCCAGTAGGGGTTGCCAGCAGGAAAGAGGCACAGGCTACCTACAGCAGTGTTTTTCAAGCTAAGTACTACCAACCACATATCTCCCAAGCTCTGCCCCAGGTCCTGCCCTCTTTACTAATTGTGATGCAATTTTTTTCTTTCACTTTTCATATACACACAAACACCAGGAAATACTTCACCGAAAGGGTAATTGATAAATGGAATGGTCTTCTACGCCAGGTAGTTGAGGCCAGTACAACGCTCAACTTCAAGGGACGATGGGACAGTCAGGTGGGATTGCTCCAGAGCATGGGTCTCAAAGTCGCTCCTTGAGGGCCACAATCCAGTCAGGTTTTCAGGATTTCCCCATGAATATGCATGAGATCTATGTGCATGCACTGCTTTGAATGCATATTCATTGGGGAAATCCTGAAAACTCAACTGGATTGTGGCCCTCAAGGAGAGGGACTTTGAGATCCCTGCTCCAGAGGAATGCTTAAAAGATGGATTCTCAGAGGGAGGGTTCTTGAGTGGGCAGACTTGATGGGCTGTTGGCCCGTTTCTGCTGTCTGTTTCTAAACACAGCAGATATAAATTCAACTGAAACATTTCAATCACTAAATTGAAAGGCATTTTTCTTACCTTTGTATGGTGATTTAATTAGTTTCTGGTTGGACTTCCTTCTGACTGTGCATCCAACATGTCTTTCACAATCCAGCCCCATCCCCTTTGGGTCCAGGTTATCTCTTTTCCCTCTGCTTACCCTCACCAGATCCAGTGTCTGCTCCCCATTGTACCTACTACTACCACCTTTATTCCAAGCCTCTCATGATCTTGCATTGCTGTTCTTCCTCAGGGTCTCCCCCCTCTGTCTGTACCTTCCATAGTCCAGCACCTGCCTTTTTCTTCTGCTTACAACCCCACCTCCATGTCCAGCTTTTGTTCTCCTTTCTTCCAGGTCTCTCTGCCTCTCTCCTTCCTCCCTTGTCCAGAATCTTTCCACCTCTCTACAGTCTCTCTCTTCCCTCTATACACCCCTCCCTAAGTTCAACATCTGTCCCCTCTTCTGTCTCCCCTCTGTTCATGTTTCTCCCTCTATCTTCCAACATTTTGAGTGCTCCCACCTTTGTTCTCATCTCCAGCTGCCCTTCATCCATAATTTCTCTCCCACTGATTTAGTGCTTTGCATTCTAGACATCCCCTAAAGTCTAGCACCAATTAGTGCATGGCACTTACCAGCTTCAGTAAAATACTTTCACATAATACAGCCAAACAATCTCAACCCAGTCCTTGGACACACCCAGGCAGTTAAGTTTTTTTTTTTTTTGTTTGTTTTTCAGAATGCCTATAAAGGGTATGCATGAGACTTGCTTTTGCTGCCTCATGTGAACATAACTGATTATCTACAGGTTGTCCTGAGAACCTGACTGCCTAGCTATGTCCAAGGACTGGGGTGATGACCCCTACCTTAGTATGCTCCTGATACCCTTTCTAGAAATCTTGTTAGTCACCACCTAAACAACTCATGACATAAATGCAGAGCTCTCCTGCCTGTCTTCCAAAGTATGTATCTTTGTCCCTTGTACCTCAAAGACCATATCTAGTAGCTGCCTTCTGGATTCATTCCATCCTGTTACTTAAAGATGTCTCAAACCATGTGACACTGTCTAGTAAATGGCCCTACTCTAGATCATATATAAAGATTAGAACGGACAACTTCAATATATTGGTAACATGACAATCCAAAAAATTAAGCTCCAGTCCATGAACATAAGTCTCAAGACCTCCCATAGGGTGGGAAAAGCCAGTTTATGGATTCATGGATGACTAATAGTCCATACTGCACAAAATAGGTAATTTGTGGAACCACAAACTTCAAAATTGTAGTTTAAAACTGAGGCTTTTCCATTCTTTTAAAGTGGTAACTTGTGATATATTCAGAATTGAGCCATCCAGGTTGAAACATGCTCCATTCAGTGGTCTTGTACAACAGATCGCAACAAAGCATCTTAAAACATAACTCTGCAGACTTTCATGCCATTGGACTTCAGCAGGAATATCCATTAGTTACCAGGGTTATGTGTTTTGGGTTTTGTTTTTCTTCTTGGGTAAAAGCCTTGGCCAAAAACAAACTGCCTTGAGCTGGTGGTAAGCTCAACATACTCTAGGGCAGGGGTGTCAAAAGTCCCTCCGGGCTGCAATCCAGTTGGTTTTCAGGATTTCCCCAATTAATATGCATGAGATCTATTTGCATGCACTATTTTTCATTGTATGCTAATAGATCACACTGAGGAAATCCTGAAAACCTGACCAGATTGCAGCCCTTGAGGAGGACTCTGACATCCCTGCTCTAGGAGGAATAACATGTAAATTGGCTTATCCAAACATTCATTCTATCCAGTGGCATAGTTTGGGGGTGTTCAGACAGCCCAAAACAAATCTAAGAAAAGGACATATATAATCCCCAAAAGACTAAATTTATGTTCTATTGGAAACAGGGGAACCCACCCAGACACAAGGTACACTCACTGCACTCATACAACAACCAAGAGAAAGAAAAAGCCTCAGTTCAGCTTCATATGGCAAAACTCCACTTAAACCACAAGAGGTCTGAATTGTATCAATCAAATCAGCAGTAAGAAACAATAGTAGCCTTCATGGGAACAACCTAAACTTCAGCATGCCAAATTTCAAACATCCAAAGGTGTGAGCACAGCATACAGCGCATATTAACATAGTAGATGACTGCAGATAAAGACCCGAATGGTCCATCCAGTCTGCCCAACCTGATTTCAATTTAAATTTTTTTAAATTTCTTTCCTTAGCTATTTCTGGGCAAGAATCCAAAGCTTTACCCAGTACTGTGCTTGGGTTCCAACTACCGAAATCTCTGTTAAGACTTACTCCAGCCCCATCTACACCCTCCCAGCCATTTAAGCCCTCCCCAGCCCATCCTCCACCAAAACGGCCATATACAGACAGACCATGCAAGTCTGCCCAGTACTGGCCTTAGTTCAATATTTAATATTTTCTGATTCTAAATCCTCTGTTCATCCTTTGAACTCAGTCAGTTTTACTCTCCACCACCCTCTCCGTAAAGTAGAATTTCCTAACATTGCCCCTGAATCTACCACCCCTCAACCTCAAATTATGTCCTCTGGTTTTACCATTTTCCTTTCTCTGGAAAGTCTCAAACGGTCAAAGGCAAGCAGGATAAACAAAACCACTTAGCTGCAGACGTTATCCAAGCTGTCTGCCTTGCACACAAACAGCACCAGCCTGCTTGGCCCTGCAGCCACTCCTGCCCAGACTGCCCCAGGTGCTGTCTTGGTATGGATGCTGGCACCTCTACTCCATGTCACACATGCCCTCCCTTCCCCCTCTGTACCTCTTTAAATCTTTGCCAGTGCAAGCAACTTCAGCCTGCTGCTCATGCTGGCCTGGCTTCCCTCTAAAATCACTTCCAGGTCACTGGACCAGGAAGTGAAGTCAAGGTTGGAGAAGCTGCTTGAGCTGGCAAAGATTAAACAAGGTAAAGGGGAGGGTGTGAGGATCCACCGATTCAACCTCTGCCTGTTGTAGATCTCTTAAATACACATGTATTCTGAAAGCTACTACCATTGCCACTTGCAAATGGCACCCACACATGGCTTTCTAAAATGGCATTAATGATTGAAAGCTAACAGGGTATAGTAATGACATCTGGTTAATAAAATCATTAATGTTTGAGTAGTTCAGGGTCTCTAGCTAGTGTACAGCAAGCCAAAGGGAATCTGTCAAATCTATTTTTATGGCAATGTGGGTTAGGATCTATTTTTTTTTTTTTTTCCTTGCCAGTTTCAACTGCAAACGAGTATGCATGCAAAGGTCTGGATAAGCTGGAAGAGAAGCTGCCAATCCTGCAACAGCCCACAGAAAAGGTAATGCCATCTTGAGAACAAGAACATGCTGCACATTTCCCCTCCCCAGCATAGTATGTCATGGTCTTTAATATGATCTGTCCTGGCCTCAATTCTAGGTGGTAGCAGATACTAAAGAACTGATGGCTGGTGCTAAAGATATTGTGTCTAGCAAAGTTGCAGGCGCAAAGGATGCTGTGAACACCACAGTCACTGGAGTGATGGACATGGCCAAAGGGGCAGTGACCGGCAGTGTGGAGATGACAAAGGCTGCAGTGACCGGCAGTGTGGAGATGACAAAGGCTGCAGTGACCGGCAGTGTAAACACGGTCATGAGTTCAAAAGTAGGCCAGCTGGTAACCAGCAGTGTGGACACAATGCTGGGGAAGTCAGAAGAGTGGGTTGACCACTATCTACCTATGACAGACAAGGAATTGGGTAAGATCCAGTTGGTATAATGCTTATACGTACTCCCATTATGGGTGGCTTACAAGTAAAACATTGTCTATGCCAATGATATCCAGCTTTTGCACCCCCAAAACACTGAACAAAGATTTTTCACCTCCTACTGATAATGACTTAAACTTTCTTACCTCTCAGTTCCTTCTCTAATTTCAAACTACCGTCTCTAAGCCAACTATTCTCTATTTTACAATCTATAAACTCTTCCAACAACATTATTGAAAGTTTTCCTCTATCTTCTCAAAAAATTATTTTCTTTCTTTGGTCCTTATATAAGGGAAATGATTTCCAAATCCTTCTCTGATTGCTGTGTCCCTACTGCATGGAAATCAGCTCTAGTTTTCCCTAAACTTAAACAACACAACACTGATCCCTCTATTCCAAATAACTATCGTCCCATAGCCAATCTGCCATTTATTTCTAAAATTACTGAAAAAATTATTCATTCACAATTAACCGAATTCTTTGATCAAACACATGCTCTACATCCTTATCAGACTGGTTTTCGAACTTCACACTCCACAGAATTATCATTACTTGGTCTCATTACAACTATACAATACTCCCACGATCATTTAAAATCAGTAATACTAATTTCCCTTGATTTATCCGCAGACTGTAACATTACAGGTCACGCTCTCAACTGGTTCATATCCTATTTTCATCAACGTTTTTTTAAAGTTCATGCAAAAAATCAAACTTCTTCTCTGATAACTCAAACTTTGGGAGTACCTCAGGGCTCTATTATCTCCTCTACTATTCAATATCTTCTTTCCCCTCTCCTTTCTCTTGCACAATCACTGGGATTCTCTATTTTCGCATATGCTGACGATATACAGCTACTCTTTCCGATAAATACTTCAAACTCTTCAGAAATAAATGATCTAAATACCAAATTAGATATTATTAAGTGATTGGCTTTTCTCCAACAAACTTTCACTCAACATTGATAAATCTTGTGGTCTTCTCCCCATCAAATCTGAAACATTACCAGGAACTATTTATATCAAATCCACACCCTTAGTTATGCATACTAAAATAAAATTATTAGGAGTAACCATAGATAGAGATCTTACCTTTCATGACCACATAAGCTCAGTAGTAAAAACTTGTTTCTTTAAATTACGCATCATCCGTTCACTCAGTTCTATTCTAAATACTGATTCAATTAACATCTTAATTCATTCCTTAGTCATTTCCCACTTAGATTACTGTAATTCTTTGTTAAATGGACTACCTCAAAGAACTTCGACGGTTGCAACTTATACAAAATACCGCAATTAAACTAGTCTATAAAATAGGTAAATTCGAACATGTCACCCCCCCCTTCTTAAAGAGGCTCATTGGCTCCCAGTCACGCACCGTATAATCTACAAAATCATACTGCTCACCTTCAAAATCAAACATTCTCACTTACCTTCATTCCTCGATAAATTGTTAATACCCCAAAGTTCTCCCCGATCTTTACGATCCACCGATCAAAAACTTCTTTTTGTTCCGTCTCTAAAAGAATCCTACTATACTAGGAAAACTAATTTTGCTATTACTGCCCCAACCTCATGGAATTCTCTCCCTCAATTTCTTCGGGATGAAATTCATTTACAAAAATTTAAAACTAATCTTAAACTTTCCTATTCCAAGATGCCTTTGACAAATCCTAATCTTTACCTCATCTATTTAATTTCCAACACTCTCCTAATACTAATCCTTTACATTAGCGCATATCATAACATCATGCACAATTATCCTTCATGTTCCTTCCCTTCCCACTATATCATTTCTTCTAATATTATGTAACTTTTCCCTTCCTTCCCATTCATCCTCACGGTCGTGTTTGTCTGTATATGTTTAATATGTTTTCTCCAACATTCTTTAATACACTTTTAACCAGTTCTTATTCTCCTATTAAATTTTTTATTGTTAACCAGTCAGATATTTGTTATGATCGGGATATTAAAAACTAATAAACTTGAAGCTTGAGAGTATTTTAGACAATGGCTAAACTCCAACAAGCATCTTTAAATATACAAAAAACAAAGTTCTACTGCTCCCATGGAAGAAAAGAATAAATCTAAGCACCCCATTACTCTTAATATTCATCTTGAAATAGTAACCTTATTAAAAATTCTCAAGTTATCGATGATAAACTCTACCACAAGTACATAAGCAGTATAATTAAATCTTGTCTGTAGGCAACAATGATTTGTTACATTTCCAAATTCCTAAACATTAATCCATTCACTAATGACAAAAACTTGACTACTCTTATCTTTAATAGATATCGCAAAAAAGGAATCTTCAAGTAATTCAGAATACTGCTGTTACACTTTTTTTGGCATTATGAATAAGTTTACACCCCCTTTAGTTAAATCTAACTAATTACTAATCGCCCATTATATCAATTTAAAAATTTTATTTCTCATTCAAAGCCCTCAATTTATTGATAAATTGCTTATCCCACACAGTACTTCCCACTCAAGTCTTTGAACCAACTTAAACAGTCCCCCTCCTTAAATCATAAGGACGTGTTGGCCAGATATAATCTCAAGTGATGGTGCCACAGCTATGGAATGCTTTTACCACAGCATCTGAGAGGAAGGTTATCTGACTAGTGTTAAAATCAAGGACGCTTTCAACCCTTATACCCATGTTCTGCTCTCAGAGAATACTTTTTGGATCTATCTAAATCATACATAACTTCTACACCTTTTTCTTCATTGCCTCTATCTGCTTTTTCCTCTTCCTCTTTTCATTCCCTGCCCCACTTTTTCTATACATGCTTCTCTACTCTTTGAAATAACAAATTGTAGTTATATCCCTTTGTACCAGTTAATCTGGATATAAATGCCTCCCATATTTTACAGTTTCTGTATTGTAAAAATGTTAACATTATCTCACTTAATACAAAATAAGCAATTATCAAATTTTAATAAAACCTTGAAAACATAGCCAAGACTACACTTAATGCATGTAGGATTTCAGAAGAATCTCACTTGAAAATAAGGATCATTTGTACTTGTTGACAAGAGCTTAAACCCTACAATCAACTTTGGCATGACCATTAGTATATTAATAGCCTTGGGACCAGATAACCCTGAGGCATCTTGAGCTGAGAAACTTCTCAGTTCGAACATTTGACATAGTTTAATGTGACTGGCCTTATTTTGCTGCAATATGGACCTGGTGCTAAGTCTTGGAAAATGAGAAACTCTTGACATTAAAAGAAACTTGGCCCTTTCTAGGTCCTTGCATCACTTCTAGCTAGAGTTAAATTGGGTCTTAATGAACTTTGGCTCTTGTGCTCTACAGCTGACCTGGCCTCATCTGTGGAGGGTTTTGAAGGAGCCTCTCTGCAGCAACAGGAAAGTGAACAGAGTTACTTTGTGCGTCTGGGCTCCCTATCATCCAAAGTGCGTCGTCGAGCCTACCAGCACTCCCTGGGCAAGGTGAGACATGCCAGGCAGACTACTCAGGAGGCGCTCTCACAGCTTCATCAAACCATCGACCTGGTAGGATCACATCTCCATGTCCCTCTAAAGCACTCTCCTGGAGCTGTCCTTCAGGGCACTATCTTGGCAAGAATTTCACATCTTTCTATGGTTTTGCTTCATCACTTTCGGGTCTACAAGTATATTAACCCAGTGATATTACATGGGCAAGATGTTCAGTACCAAATAATTTCCTTTTCTATTTGGTGGAGGTAGGCTGCTTTTGGGTGGATCTTTAATCAACTTGCATACCATTGCTTAGAAGCCTGGCAATAGATTAAAATCTATGCAAAGTACTTCCTGGCTAGAGGTGAAAACATCTAAGCCATTGGTTCCCAACCCTGTTCTTGGACCACCAGCCAGTCAGGTTTTCAGGATAGCTATAATGAATATGCATGGAGCAGATTTGCATGCCTGTTACCTTCATTTTATGCATATTCATTAGGGTTATCCCAAAAACCAATTGGCTGCTGGTCCTCCAGTGGTTCCCAACCCTGTCCTGATCTAAGCTACCCATTTGAACTTAGGTCAATCTGTAGTTGCTTTCTCAGACATATGGTGAGGGACTGTTAAACAATATCCATATAACCAGTTTGGGCATGGTCCAGCTAGCAGCATGCTTTCAATGTAAGCTATATTTTTTGAAGTGGAATGCATGACAAACTTATCAAATCTAATGTTATAAAACTGTTAGCATATCTTGAACCACTAGCACCTGGTAATATCTTCAGCTACTCAACACCTGGTAACGCCCCTGCTCTTGGGCAATTATTCGCTTAAAACACTCTTCCTAATTCAATCTTTGGAAGGCTTTATGGATCAACAGTACACATAACATGCCACTTCAGGAGTACACAAACCCATTAAATTTCATAAATGGGTGATTATAGTTGGAACATTACTAATTCCACTAGAGTCTAGACCAAGTTCCTTTAGCTGAATTGGCACAACTTTGTTCCCATGCTGTTAACTATACCTTCATGTTCCAAGCTAACAACAATCCTGGCTGGGAAACTACATAAATAAAACCAGACCTACAACGCACTCTGTTTGACAAATTCATCACCTAAACAGACTGACCTTAGCTCACCATGCTTTCCCCCTACAAACCAGAAGCAATCTCTCAGGCAACCCCTCTCACAACCCCTTTTACTTTTCCTCCCCTTACTACTCTTTTCTTCTGTAACATTCCCCCTCATGCATTTGTAATTTGCTGAATGGCCAGCCTTCTTTCAATGTGAACCACCTAGAAATCATCTGACTATGGCGGTATAGAAAAATAAAGTTATTACTATGTTGGCTTGGGACTCCAGACTAATGTTCTAATGTATTTTAATACTAAAATTCAAAACAAGCTGTAGACCTTATCTGAACCTGACATTCACTCTTAATTAGTATAAGATTTGTCAAAATGGCACTTTTTTAAATTCTGGTTCAGACTGAAGTGGATTTTTCTCTTTCCAGATTGACTTGGCCAAGCAAAGCATTCATGGTGGCCAGGAGAAGCTACAAAAGCTATGGACAGAGTGCAGCAAAAAACAAGCTGGAGAAACCAGTGACAATGCCTCTGAACCAGAGGTAATGCAACTGAGGGTGGGGGGAGGTTCCTAAAGATTTTCTAATTGTCGGAGGCATAGTAGGGGGGCAGACTTCCAGGCACTGTCTTGGTGGGGACATCAGCACTTGTCTTCTGTCCTTGCCCACACACTAGCTCAACCTGCTGCTAGCACCAGCATTTGCTCTTCAATAACATCACTTCCTAGGCATGGGTCCAGGAAGTGACAGAGGATGAGCAGATACTAGTGCAAGCAGCTGGCTAGGGTTGCTGCTAGTGATGGGAACATGAAGGGGGTATGTGGGGCAGGGGAGGGTGCCTCACTTCACTATGCCATTTCAAATATAATTGAGGCCACTAAAACTGAGCTATTCTGTCATGCCAAGTAGGTCATGTAACCTAGATACAAGGGGTATATATATACTGTTGGTGGTGGCTTTTAAGCTTATTGATGAAAGTAATTGTGTGTGATAACTGCACAATACATAATTCCACAGCTTTCTATTAGACAAGGTGCTATGAAGGAGACGCATGTATGCTAACACAATCTGTTGTAAAATAGAATGTCAGTCAAGCCTTATGAACTTGGTGGGCATTGATTGATCTTGCAGTTGCAGCTCTGCATCAATTCTAAAGCCTTGCCAGCTGAAGTACAATGATCTTTAAGGAGCCAACAATGGCATGTTAGTCTAGCTACTCAAATGACCCAAGTGTCTTAAATTTCATTACAGAACATAGGATCTGAAGCTTTGGCTATGACCCAGACCCTGACACAACGGCTTCAAGCTACTTGCCGGACTGTTGTGTCAAGTGTGCAGGGTCTTCCAGTTAACATCCAGGAAAAAGCCCAGCAGTTGCGCCAGACAGCAGAGGATCTCCACCTTGCTTTCTCCACTACTCACTCCTTCCAAGATCTGTCAAACAGTGTCTTAATACAAAGCAGAGAGAGGGTGAACAGAGCCCGAGAAAATATGGATGAACTACTCAACTATGTGGTAACAAACACCCCTCTTACTTGGCTGGTTGGACCCTTTGCCCCTCAGCTTGTGGAGCGTCCAGAAACTCCAGAAGAGCAGGAAATGGAGAAGTTTCAGTAACAAGTCCAACTTAGCTTATGGACACTCCTTTAATATAAAGTATGTAACTACTCAACCAATATTTTCTAAACTAAATGTTGCTTTCAGCTTTAAAGGAGCTTGACAATCTGATAACATTATATTAATTCCTCTGAATATCTAGTACTTGTGGCTTGTTTTGGTGGGGTTTTTTTGGGTTTTTTTTTTTTCTTGAAGTACTAAAGCCCTAGTTTAAACTTGGGGGTAAACTAGCTCCCTCCTACTTAAACTGTGGCTTCCCAGTAGACTTCTAATTAACCTATTTGAATCTTAGTACTTCTGGGAAGACTAAGCAGTAAAGTTCTGAGTACCTAAACACTTAATGCCAAAGGTTGCCTTATGAAAACAGATTTGTAAGATTAAGAATAAAATTAAATTGCATGTTAATGAGTTTGAGTGCTTAATTGCTAGTTAAAACCTTTACACCATTGACTTGATCAAGTTCTAGATTAACTGACATTGTAGGACAATCCCTATAGCTAGCTTTTTCCAGAGTGGATAGTTGGGAAAAAGTTGTAATTCAGCTGCTACAGAGGCTGTAAAGGCTAATATTGTAGAAGTCTAAAATCTAGTGGCTGTTGCCAAACTGCTAGTTAGTGTGAGCAGTAAACTACAAACAACTTACATCTTCTGCACAATGTAGAACCTCTTAAATTCTACTTTGTGATGACTTACTGCAAGCTGAATAGCCAACTAACAGGATTGAAGTAGTCAAGCTGAATCCTGATACCAGTTAGAAATCTGCTTTGTCCTGATAGTGTAAGCATTAAATGAAGTATTAAAGTGAACTTTGCTCCTCCCTATTTACAGTGAGGACTTCAAGAATACCTTATGAATATGCATGAGATCCACATGTACCGCCTCCTTGGTTGACAGATCTCTTGTGCATAATTTGCAGATGGCCTGAAAAGTGACTGGCATGGTAGGTAATCTAGGGAGGATACTGAGATTTTCCTAATTCTAAACTGCTCTGGAAGCTACTGCCAGCTCCCAACAAGGGTAGTTCTTGTATAATCTCTGGATGCAGAACGGATGGGATCTTGTAGCTTTAGCTGCAGGCAACTAAAAGATGATTCCTCCCCTTTCAGCTACCTGCCCGGGAGCTTCCTGTCCTGCCCAGTTTGTTCTGCAGTTTCTCTGCATGCTATCATCTCAGTTAGTTCTGCTTGTGATTTGATCTGCCTAGTTTTGTGGGGGTTTTTTTTTGGGGGGGGGTTAGCAGGTTTGTCTGTGCTGCAGATCAACTCAGTGCAAGTTAGCCTTCAGCAGGAGATCGCAGACATTTTAAAGTTTATCTGCTTCCAGAGGGTGTTCTGTAAGCCTGAAATGGCAGTAAGCAATCTGGACAGCCTGCAGGTTGGATCGGGTCTCCAGGTTTGGGAGCCATCTCTCCCCCCAAGGCTCAAAGGACAACAGAGGGGATGTAACTCTTTCCTCAAAGACTAAAGGTTAGGGCTCTTCAGTTTGGAAAAGACAACTGAGGGAAGATAGGATTGAACTACACAATCCTGACTGGTATAAAATGGGTGCAAGTGAATTCTTGTCAAATTACAAAAACTTGAACTCGTAGTTAGGAGGAAGTTCCTTCTATGACTTTTAATAACTCAAAAGTTAAGCTCTGCAACATGCTGCCAGAGGTTGTAGTAATTGGTTTAAGAAAGGTTTGGACAACTTTTTGTGGAGCAAAAAGTCAGTGTGAAACCTGGGGGAAAGCTACTGCTTGCCCTCTATCAGTATTGTGGAATGTTTCTACTATTTGGGTTTATGCTAGGTACTAGTGACCTGGATAGGCTACGGGGCTAGATGGAAAGGCTGGTATGTATGATTTGTCAAAATCTTTCTATAGATCCAAAAAGGATCAAACATCAAAACATGATGGCAGAAAAAGGCCAAATGGCCTATCTAGTCTGCCCATCTGCAGTAACATTCTTTCTCTCAGATCCCACAGACCTATCCCAGACCCTTTTGAATTCAGTCTCGTCTCCACCACCTCTTCTGGAAGACTTTCCTTAGACTACAGAGCCACCCTTGCTTAGTGTTTCCCCTCTTCTGCCTTTTCTCCAAAGTATACAGAGGGAGATCTTTAAGTCTGTCACCATACGCCTTACCATCGCATATCATTTTAGTAGCCTTCTCTAGACCAACTCCATCCTTTTTGAAGGTGCAGCCTCACCAAAGTCTTATAAGGGACATCAATACATCCTTTTCCTAGCCATACCTCTCCCTATGCAACCTAGCATTCTTCTAGCTTTCATCACTTTTTCAACCCATTTGGCCACCTTTAAGATTATCACATACAATCGCATCAAAGTCCTGCTCTTTACTCCCTAATATTTAGCATTCCCTCTGGTTTTTACAGCCCAAAAATGCATGACCTTGCATTTCTTAGCATTAAATTTTAGCTACCAAATTTTAGATTCTTCAAACTTTAAGTCTTCATGTTCACACCATCCAGCATGTCTACTTTATTGCAGATTTTGGTGGTAGCTGCAAAGAGGCAAATATTACCTGACAACCCTTCAGCAATATCATTTATAAAAATGTTAACAGAACCTTGAGGCACACCACTTGTAACATCCCTTTCCTCAGAGCATTCTACATTGATCACTACCATCTACTCGCCTTCCACTCAATCAATTCTTGACCCATCTAATCACTTTGGGATCCATCCTGAGGGCACTGTTTATGTATTGAACATTGTCAAAGGCTTTGCTAAAATCTAAATATCGCATCTAGCACACATCCTCTATCCAATTCTCTGGTCACCCAGTCAAAGAAATGGATCAGATTTGTCTGATAAGACCTACCTCTAGTGACTCCATGTTGCCTCCAGTCCTGTAATCCACAAGATTCCAGAAACTTGACCATTCTGTCTTAAAGTTATTTTTTTTCCCCCATTAATTTGCTTACCACATAAGTCAGAATTACTGGCCTATAATTCCCTACTTCTTACTTCTAGTTTTGTGGAGAGGGACCACAAACACTCATAGCCAGTCCTCCAGTACCACTCCTGACTCTAGAGACTCATTGAAAAGGTCAGTCAGCAGAGCTACCGGAACTTCCCTAGTTCCTTCAGCACCCTAGGTATACACCATCTGGCCCCATTGCTTTGTCTATCTTTATTTTAGCTAGCTCCTCAAAACACAACCCTCTGAAAAATCGATCAGGGTCTTATCCTCCATCCCTATTCACATTGTCTTTTGCAATCCCACTCCCAGCACTTCATCCATGAACAGAAATATCTGTTAAGCAATTCAGCCTTTTCTTAATCAGCTTCTACATATTCCTCCCATTCACATCTCACAATACCACTTTTGCACTTCTTCCTATCACTAATATCTAAAGTCTTGTCTACCTGTTTTACTGTATCGGCTATTTTTTCTTTTTTGTATCTTTGCTTTCCCAACTACAAGACCAGCCTCAACTTTTCCAGATTTTTGCCTACGATTGCTCCTTTCAGTTTTGCCCATCACATTTCCATTCCTTCCTGATGTTCCCATCTAGACAATTCCTTGACAAACTCCCATCCAAACAATTTTTTTGTGGAGACTTTTTTTAAAGTCTAGAAACTTTGCTTTTGAATGAGCCCTCTTTACCCATATTAATATATTAAACTGTTCCAGGCAGTGATCACTGGATGCCAGATCACCCACTGTAACATCAAACACTTTCAGTTTGTAAGCACTGAGTCCAGTATGACCCCCATCCTGTGTGGGTTCTATTACCAACTGCTGGAACAGCTCTCCTGGTAGAGAATCCAGAATCTTCCTACTTCTAGAAGACCCCCACAGTAGGGATACCCCATCAACATCTGGCATGGTAAATCACCTAAAGACTTCCCCCCCTTACATAGATGTAATAGACATTCAGAATATATGTATTCTGTCTGAAGGAGACTTTATATCACACAAATGTAAACATTCACCATACTCTTTATCACAACTTAATTATATGTAAGAAAAACTACATTAGAAAATAGGAAAGACAGGAAAAATTACATTTCTAAAACATCTACTAAAACTTATATGAAATCCAAATCAGTACAAGTTAATACAAATGGCAGTCTCAATGTCATTATTAAATTCAAGAGACATTTGAAGAAAAATGTGCTTAGATGTTAAAATTTTGAAATGATTCTTCCTTAGTTCTAATATTGTGGCACAATTTAGAAGTAGAGTTAAGTAGAAAAATGCACCATTTCTGGTTGAGGCAAGGTGAGCCTTTGAGAAATGAGGAACAGCTACTCTATTGTCATTTAAGATATCAATGAGCAAGTAAGTGTTTAGAATAACACTAGAAAGAATGTCCTATGTGCCAGCATCAGGATTTTAAATGTAATTCTAAATTCAATTCCTTACCAATGGAATTTCAAATATAATGGTTACAAGGTCATAAATGTGTGCATGACCTAACAGCCAAATTGCTGCATTTTGTACTGTTTGTAACATTTCAGTTAAAACTGTTCCCACATATCAAGTTGCCATAATCCAACTTGGAACAAAAGTATGCAACCATTTCTCATCTAGGAAATTATCAAATAGTTTTCAGTTGTCTTAATGCCCCAAATCCTTTTGCAACTGTAGATACTGCTTCTCAAAAGTCAAATGAGTCAATTAATTCCCAAATACTTAAACTATCTTACTATCTCTCTACACTGATGGTGTAGTGAAAGATCTAGTTGTGATATTACCTTATCACCAGAAATACAACATGCTACTAAGATTTAGTTATTCTTTATCTTTTAAATTCTGGAATGCTTTACTGCTTACATAAGTTAAGTTCTTTTAGCTTTATTCCAGAAAGTTCTGAAAACTTGTTTGCTAAACATTTTGGAAATTATTTCTGTCTACATTTCTTGTCAAATTTGTATTTTACATTATTGTAAACAGTCAAGCTCCTCTTGGTTGACTCAGTCTAAAAAAACTAAGTTAGTTTTTTTTGACATTCAACACTAGTCCCTGTTCCCCAACCATTCTTCTATCCTATCCAAAAAGCTCAGATCCAATGTTGAAGGGGGATAAATCATAGACCAAGCATCTGCATAGGTAAGTACTGATTCCTAATTCCTGAATTCATCTTGCAAGAGGACTCAAATATATATATATATATATATAAAAACAGAATAGGTGAAAGGGCTGAACCTTATGGTAACCCGCAGTCCAATCTATCTCTGGATGTTGACCCATCTGTAACTACACTAAAGTATGATCCTGGAGAAAGCAAAGCAATCACAAACCACTCCTGTTTATCTCATAGAGCAGGGATAGGGAACTTCAGTCCTTGAGAGCTGTATTCCAGTCAGGTTTTCAGGATTTCCCCAGTAAAAATGCATTGAAAACAGTGCATGTAAATAAATCTCATGCATATTCATGGGGGAAATCCTGAAAACCCAACTGGCATACAGCTCTTGAGGACCAGAGTTCCCTACACCTGTCAGAGCAATTGCTACAGAAGTTCATAGTCAACCAGCTCAGAGCTAAAGATATTACCATAGCAAAGTTCCCGTGATCCAAGATAGAGTGAATGTCATTAAGAAAACCTGCTAAAACTGTGTATAGTTCAAAATCCTTCCCTTCTTGGATTTAGAACCTTTGACTCAGTATGCTCTAAAACTATCTGCTCTTGGTCAGTTTTGCTAAAAAAAAAAAAAAAAAAAAGCAGATTTGCAACTGGCCTATAACTAGCTGGATTAAATATCTAGATCCTTGTTCCTTAAAATAGGTTTAATAGATTGCCTTTTTCTAGCATACAGGGACCTCACCCTTATTTAAACTGTTATGTAGCATATTTAAAGCCCATGTCTAGAGTAAAATAGCCATTACAATGGGATCTATCTCACAAAAAGTAACATGCATTTTACTCAAAAGATTTCTCTAGTTTTGTCAATGTAGGCAGTAGAAAAGTTGACCAATTTTTTTTCCTAGTTAATACTTTATTTTGATTCATCCTTATCTAACTTAAACTTTATTTGAGCCACTTTTTTTCCCTGACCATAAAACTAATTTTTGAGAGGGAAAAAAAATCAGCTAGCACATCTGCCTCTGGCATTATTCTAGTTCTATTAGACTACCCCTTTTTTAAAGCTGATAGTATAGAAAATAGTAGTTCAGTTGGGAATTCTTGTATTTTTTTTCTGTAGAAAATTATTTTTGCTTTCTTTATCTCCCTATTATAAATGCTTTCAATATTCTTACATTGAGCAAAAGCTGAACTAGTTCTTTTCTTTTTCCAAATTCTTTCTGCCCTTCTTAAACTGTCAAGTAACCGCAATCCCTTATGAAACCATTTATTTTGAGTTTGATTTTCTTTCTCTCAGTGGTGCTAGTTCATATAAAACCACCTTCCAAATATCTACCTGCTCCTCTAATAGAGCTTCCAGAAAATCTGAGGAAACTTAAGGAAAAAAAGGGGCTACCTCATTACTTGAATAGAATGCAATGACCTACAATATCTTATCAACTTGATTACCAAACATTATATTACAACTGACTGCATTATGATCACTCCACAAAAGAGGTTCAGTCTCTATCCCACTAAATTATCAGAAGTTAAAACTAAATCTAATGTATGTCCCTTTTGATGAGTTCCCAATCAAACTAACAAAATATTAAAGTTCAAAATTTTTTCAAAAAGTATAAAGATTTGCTAGTGTGCAACCTCAAGGTCTTCAGAAGGCCACCTGGACTCCTCATTAGTCCCATTGAGTTTTTTAAATCCTTTTAAGTGTTTAAATACTATTTCAATTCACTTATCCTTTCTTCATGCTTATTTTTTTCTTTTATAAATATACCTTATTTAAGTTATTAGTAAAACTACTAAATATACTCTACCAAATGTGCACTTAACTTGCTTAGCAGTAACACCTCTCCAATGGACTATCCATTTCAACCCTTTCTTCAGGAATTATGTAAGCTTTTAGAGTAGAATGCTGCAAAGCTAACATGGAAATCACATTGGTGACCCTACTGCTAACAGTCCTCAAAACTGTTTTGTATAAAACTTTACATATGAAAAAAAACAAACCTGTACTTATTGCATATTGATCATAAAACTCAATTCATAAAAATCAAATTCTTCATGTTCAGCCACTGAATGCTAACAAACTTGCTGCAGGCATAACTAGTGAATAAAGATGGCCTGTGGTGTCTCTCCGGCTTGTCTTAAGAGTCTGCCTTTTGATGAGTTGCCATATTAACCCATTGTTTCAATTTTGAATTGGCTAATAAAGATAAGAATGATCTAGTTCTTTATTCATTTACCATGTCAATCTGAACATTAAAATATCCTACTATTAATAGCCTAGAACATTGTACTGTTAAAAATCTGCTATCATTTGAGATATATATTATTCCAAGTTTTTAGAAGTAAGCCTGGGGGTAGTAGAACACTGCCAAATAGGTTGGGCACTGCTGATCTGAACCAATAATAGTTGGATCCACTGAAGTAGGAATGCTATACCAGCTGTCTGCTAGGAGTGACATCAGGACTGAAGGACTGGCTGCTGCTTTCCCTTAGATTTGGCCCATGTGCCACCAGGCATCTGGCCTTACAGTCTTCCTCAAACAGCCCACTGGGCATTATAGCTTTCTCATAATTACCAAATGGGTCTTATCAAAAGTTCATCTAAGTATAGCATCCATTTCCAACAGTATCCAATCAGTCAAGTACCTGGGCAGATCTTCATTATCAAACTACAGATCCAGTGATGGGATAGGCCCAGGGAAAGCTGTTGGGTGTGTGTTTTCTTTCTCCTCTCAAACCATTTTAACACGGCTACCTGAACTGCCTTTATTACAGCCTCTATTCCAATATAAATAGTCCCAGAGGGTTATAGAATGATACAATGCTAACAATCCCTCTATTCCAATTTAGAGTGGTAGGTAACAAGATTGTATTGCCAAAAAGGTCAAATAACCTCTACATAATTCTGGAATCTCTTTGGGGCACACCACTGTACCTGGGCATACAATTTGAGAGACACTGGTCCACAAATAACCTCTACATATTAACCATGGACACATTATGGAGGAGTAACAGCAGTCATTTTTAGTACACTACAAGCACGAGATAATTTATTCACCGCTGAGGATCATTATTGGGATCAAACCATCTGATTGACAGATAAGTTTTTTCAATCTGTATCTATATAGTAGTATAAAGTTGGATGGTAAGGGGACAGTGAAAAACGATGATGGTCCCCCAATGAACCCCAGTTTGGTGATATCACCAGTCACGGGTTTAGGGTCTGAGATTTTCACAATATTTATTTAATTATATAAAAAAAATTTTTAGTGAGTGCAACTGTGACTACAGTAGGTATTTGTTTAATTATATTATCACAGTTTATTAAGCAATTTATCTCTCCATATAGAAGTGATCTATTCTAGTGTATGCTTATGAAGGGAATTTTTAAAAATAAAATTCTGGAATCTCTTTGGGGCACACCACTGTACCTGGGCATACAATTTGAGAGACACTGGTCCACATATTTATATTTTTAGTTTGGGATTACTTATTCCATACTGGGTGAGGGTGTTTCTGTTTTCTGTGTGTATGAAAGACATCATTTTCTGCTAGCATTGACTGTGCATTATTGAGTTGTACTAATCTGGCTTGTTTTACAATGGGTGTACTGATGTTCCAGTGCTCACTGCAGTGTTTAAGATGCTGCCTTTTCCTAAGTGCACTCTTGTGTAGCTCATGGATTATTACTAAAAAAAAATTTCATATATAGGGGTCATTTAAAAATGATTGTCAAATATGCTAGGTATGCCACTGGGGCAATTTAGATTTGTTAGGAACTGGACAATATTCTGGGGAAGGAAGAACCTATTCCACAAGGATGGGCTCCACCATAACTGGGATGGAACTAGGCTGCTGCCACTAATACTTTTTGAGAGCAGCTTCTCGTAGAATGATGGGGGTTGCACATATATCACATATCACATTTGAAGCATATGCTACATACATGCCTATGAGGTAGAGGGTCAGAATCTAAAGTTAAAATTGGTGAATAAATTATGCTAGTCAACAGTGGGGGAAGGGAAGACATTCTTGGGTTTGCAATCCTGGCATGTATTACCAATGCTTTCATCATACAACACAAAGAGAAAGAGTGGGAATGAACGAGATGCTTCCATATGGGATCTGTATTGAAAGAAAACCACTCTATGGCAACAAAATTCTTCTATATGAAATCTTTATTGATAGAGAATCACTTAGTGGCAAGACTCATCATACAACTAAACCAATGAGGTTGGTAAGACCAATTGCCAACTGCTCTGTTGATGATGCCAGTGTTTAATCATGAAGAAGTGAAATGTGTGCAGAAGGCCAGATACAGTTCTGGACATCTTGTTGGGCAAACAGCATGGACTATACAGTTCTTTATTTGCCAACATATGTTACTATGTTAGATATAAGCAGCAAAAGAAATTCACCATAAAAAATTTCAAAGATGAAGAGGAGAAACCAACACAAAAGGAAACTGGAACTAATGATCTTGATGTACAAGCTTATTAAAAAATCTTCACATAAAAGGATGCAGAGCAATAAAACTGTCCAAAGTTACACAGTAAAGATGTTGTGGTGTGGACCCGACACGGTCTGTGTTTCAGTCAAAAGACCTTCTGGGGTCCTTCCTGGCCATTTTAATTCATTTGGATATCGAGGCTTTAGATGCCGATTTCCCTTTCTTGGCATGATTGTTCAGAACAAAGTCGTGGTCCAATAGGTGAAACTCATTGGAAGTTTGAGGTACTGAAGCAGCACTCATTCAGCAAATGCAATGTTCTGTATTTTTTCTTAGACCCCCCCATGGGGTGAAAAGTGGGCAAATAGACTTTCAGATTAATGCGGAAGGCAGAGACTAGGTAAGAAAGATGGAACCGTATATAGGGAGAGCCCAGCTTCAGTAATCCTATGGAACAGCTCCCTGCAGGAAAGAGCGTGTAACTCAGAAGCTCGCCTCGCCGACATAATCGCCACCAGGAACATTGCCTTGACTGTAAGATCCAAAAAGATAGCCTCCCATAAGGGCTCATACGGAGCAGTAGCGAGCTCTTGCAACCAGATTCCAGGAAGGGAAAGAGAAACGCACTGGAGGGTGCAACCACTGAGCCCCTTTAATGAACCGGGTGACATCAGGGTAGGAGGCCAAGGAGCTCCTTCTACTCTTCCTCCCCCCCGAGCTTGGAAACAGGAAAAGCCCGTTACCTGCACTTTCAGAGAACCTACCCAGCCTCCTGCAAAAAAATCCAGGACTACTGAAATCTGAGCTCACCAGGGCTCCACATCCTTCACTGCATGCCAGAGCTGAAATGACTTCCAAGACTAAATACAGGTTGCCACCGTGGACAGCTTCCTAGCTCTGAGAAACATGGTAATGACCACCTCTGAATATTCCTTGCTTGTCAGAGCTGCCTGCTCAAGAGCCAAGCTGTAAGCACAAAGTGTTCCGGATTCTCAATAGGAACCTATCCCTGAGTGAGAAGATCCACTTGGATCAGAGGCCTTCGTCCCTCTAGAGATGGACTAGTTTTGCATACCATGGTCTATGAGGCCAATCGGGCATCCCTAGGACTACCAAGTTAGGATGTATCGCAATCCTATGAACAAATCAACTGTGCATGGGCCATGAGGGAAATGTATACAAGAGCATGTTCTCTATCCATGGTTGGACTGTGTCCAACCCCTCTCTTTGAGCTCAAATCTTTGGCTGTAAAAACGAGGCTTCTTGGTGTTAACTGCCAAAGTTATCAGATCCATCTGTGGAGGCCCCCACTGTCATACTATGAAATCAAATGCCTTTTGACACAATGACCATTCCCCCAGGTGGAGAGTCTGCTGAGTGAGAAAGTCAGCTTGCACATTTTCCACTCCTTTTACATGCGTGGCTGAGAGAGCCTGCAAATAAGCTTCTGCCCACTGGAAGGAGTTAAGCTTCTAGGCGCAAAAGGACACTTCTGCTGCCTCCTTGCCTGCTGACATATGCTACCGCTGTTGCATTCTCCAAGAAGACTCTGACTGCCTTGCCTTCCAGAGACTTCTCAAGCACCTGAAGTGCTAGATGGATGGCTTTGAGTCCCATGTGATTTATGGACCACTTCTGTTAAGCTGGAATTCAACACCCCTGGACTGGGTATCCGTTGCAGTAACCCCCTGTAAAGACTAGCATCGATTGTTGCAGTAACCCCAACCCGTAAAGGCTAGTATTGATTGTTAGTATCTCCAAGGAGATGCAAAGAGGCATAACACTGGAAAGGGAAGCCGACCACAGCCACTATTGCAGGCTGCTCTTCGCTATAGATAGCCAGGGGAGCGGCTGCTGTAGTAAGTCCGACTGAGGAGACCAGTGAGAAAGAAGAGAGCCTTGGAGAGGTCTCATGTGTGCTCTGGCTCAAAGAACCACCTCTATGGTCGCCACCATCGACCCCCAGGACCTACAGATAATGCCACGTCATGGGAGCTGGCCTCTGGAGCAGCTCCAAAAATTGCTCCTGAAGCTTCCAGTCCGCATGGCTCTGGAAGAAACATTTGGCAAAAGGCCATGTTGGATAAGACTCCCAGGTACACCAGGCACTGAGTCGTTTCTAGCTGACTCTTCTTGAAGGTGACTATGCAGCCCAAGTCTTGGAGGAGTTGCACCACTTTCAAAACTGCCAGCTCATCTTCCACCGTGGACGGAGCTCTGATGAGCCAATCATCCAAATATGGGTGCACTTGAATCCCAGCTTTACGGAGGTGCGCTACTACCACTAACATTACTTTGGTAAAGGTGAGGCATTGTGGCCAGGCCAAAGGGGAGCACGGAGACCTGAAAATGCTGCTCCAGTATATAAAATCGCAAGTTCCTTCTCTGGGCCGGGAAAATGGGAACGTGAAGATAGGCCTCCGTCAGATCAAGAGAAGCAAGACATAGAACATAAGAACATAAGAAATGCCACTGCTGGGTCAGACCAACGGTCCATCATGCCCAGCAGTCCGCTCATGCAGCGGCCCTCTGCCACTATGACCAACCAAACAGTCTCCATGCAGAAGTGCAGAATCTTCAGAGCTGCATTCACCAACTTGAAGTTTAGAATCAATCTGCAGTCATCCGAGCCTTTCTTTGTCACGACAAAGTATATTGAGTATCTGCCTGAGCCCAAGTCTACATCCAGGACTGGCTCTATGGCCTGAAGAGTCAGTAGCCTTTTCACCGTAGCCCAAGGGTCTCAAAGTCCCTCCTTGAGGGCCGCAATCCAGTCGGGTTTTCAGGATTTCCCCAATGAATATGCATGAGATCTATGTGCATGCACTGCTTTCAATGCATATTCATTGGGGAAATCCTGAAAACCTGACTGAATTGCAGCCCTCAAGGAGGGACTTTGAGATCCCTGCCGTAGCCTGAACTTTGAGGGCTCTCTCCAGCCAGCCAGCTGGCCCGAGACATTACAAAGCAGTCTGGCAGGAAGGCATAGAACTTGATTTTGAATCCCTCCCAAATTATGTCTAGAACCCAGTGGTCTGCACAAATCTGAGATCAGACCGACCAAAAGGCTGACAGCCTGCCCCCATATCTGGGGGAGCTCAGCCTCTGGCCTGGTGTCATTGTGCTTTCTTAGTGGCTGGGGAGGGGCAAGAGCTTGGGACTTGCTGTTTTCTGCCTCCACTGAATTTCTGACATGATCCCTGAAAGGGTCTTTGCATTGATTGGCCTCCCAAATATGTACAAAATCTTTGGGAGTTTTGAAAATTGTGTCAGGTCATCCAGAGTCTGCTGTCCAGTAAGGACTTGGGAAGACAATCTATCACACTAGCCATCGAGTCATCTAGGCCCTTGCCAAAAAGCATCTGCCCCTGAAAGGGAACAATGTTTATTGTAGTTTTGGAGGTAGCATCTCCTACCCACTGTCTGATAGCCAAGTCCTTGCTCATAATTCTGTTGAGATCAAACAGAGCATCTGCAATATAATTCACCCCAGAGAGGAGCATTTGGAGGATCTTGCCCTGCTCGCAGGTCTGAGGCCTGAGACAAGCAAGTGTGACATGGCTGCAGCCTTAATCCCTACGGCCAAAGCTTCAAATTGATACTTGAGGAGCAAGTCCACTTTGCGATCCCAAGGATCCTTTAACATCACCCCTCCTTCACTAAGGAGGTTCATTTAGTGACCTGCACCACCAGCGAATCCACTTTCGGTTGAACAGCCAGCTGCTGAAAAATCTGGCACCATTGGATACAGCTTGGCTATAGTCTTAGCCACTCGAAGGGATCTCTCTGGCAACTTCCAATGGTCAGTGACCAGCTTAGTGATGTCTGGATGGGAGGAAAAACATGTGGTCGGAGTCACAGAACTGCTCATCACTGAACATTGAGAAGAAGTTGGTAGGTCTTCCATTTTTAACTCCTACAGTGAGGTGGAAATAATGCTCGAAAACCCAGAGGTCCTGAACCAGCACACGGTGGGGTCTTCCCCTTGATTCAGTGTCACCACCACCTCTGCACTATAGTCCTCCTGCATGGAAATACACTCTGCCAGGGAGATTTCATCCTGGGATAAAAGTGGTATGGAATCATACATACTATCCTCTCAGTCCATAATAGACCAATCTTCCCAGTCCAAGTCTGCATCCTTGGCTGGTTAGGGCACCTGTCAAGGGGAGAATCCTTGCGTCGCTACCACTGGTGCACTGCTTACAGCCACTGAGAACCCTTGGCAGTTCAAATAAGCATTCCACATAAGGCTCACAAAATCCAGTGTGAAGCCTTGTACTGGAGGTCTCTCCAACCCCAGCAAGGTCTCCCTGCTGGTCCTCCTGCACTTAGCCAATACAGATTCAGAGAGTCCTAGAAGGGGTGTCTTCCATTGGGGACACACCTCTTGCAGATCCCCAGCCTTGGAGTACTTGTAGGCTGAGCCCGAGGTTCCCATGCACTCCCTCGCACATGGGACATGGACACTCCTCAGTTGACCATCCAGCTCAAACCTGGCATAAGGATTAAAAAGTCCGAGGAGTCCATCTTTTGAGCAAAATTGAGGGGTTTTGAGGCAGATGGAAGAAAAAAAAAAGATAATTTAAAACCAAAGATAGCCACTGCCAGAAAAAGTGTGCCAAAAATTGCCCATGGAGACCTTCCTGAAGGAAAAAAACCACATGGAAAGGGGTTTTGGAGGAGGGGGACCTGGGCTCTGGGGTCATAAACCCTCAAAATTATCTTTTAGAGATCACCCTGATTTTCCCAATATGCTTCAACGTTTCATTGTGCCATGTGGTGCCTACCTACTTCAGCATAGGATTTCAATTGAAATCAAAGGGAGATGACATCTGCCTCACAGTTTCACTGAACAAATCTGGTCTTCTGGCTGCCAATCAGACTGAACCTCAACCCCCAAAAAAGCACGCTGCAAAAGGGAGGAGGTCCATGCAACTGGCCCTCTGTTAGTCCCACACTTAAGCTCCTGACTGAATCAGCAATACGAGCAACTACACAGGGGCTGGTCCCTGAGCTCTAAAAAAAAGTTTCAGCAGGCTTGCTAGCTAGCTATCCTCGAGGGGCTGATCCATCTTCTCCCAGGCAGAGGTCCCACCAAGTGAGAACCTCCGGGCACTGAGCCTCCAAAGATCACTGAGCAAAAAATACATGAAAACAATAAAATGGTAGAGCAGATAAAAAACAATTCTGAGCAAATTGCTTGCAGAAAACTAACCAAGGGGCAGAAGTAGCTCCCTGGAAAGGTGGAGTTGGAAAACATGATTGACAGTTTTCTGCAAGCAACTTGCTGGCTCAGATACAAGACCCTAGCGTTCATGACCACTAGACACATTGCACTAGAAAAAAGTCTTGGTGAACCTAGAAGACATACTGAACTCAATTTATAAATAAATAGTATATTAAATTTCTGATCTACTCTTAGTGATCTGTAACCTATCATTAAAAACATCTGTGGTACTTGAAGATTGGAGGATGGCTAATGCAATGCCAATTTTTAAAAAGGGTTCCAAGAGTGATCTGGGAGATTACAGACCGACAAACCTGATGTCAGTGCCAGGCAAAATTATAGAAACTATAATAAAGAATAAAACTGACATACATGGCTTAATGGGACAGAGTCAATATGGATTCAGCAAAGCATTACCTCACCAATTTGCTTCATTTCTTTGAAGGAGTAGATAAAGGTGAGTCAGTTGAAACAGTGCAAGTAAATTTTCAGGAAGCTTTTTGACAAAGTCCTTAATGAGAGACTCCTGAGAAAATTAAAAAGCCAAGAGCTAGGAAGCAATTTTCTGTTGTGGATTGGGAACTAGTTAAAAGAGGGAAAACAGAGGATAAGGTTTCTCTCAATGGAGGAAGGTGAATAGTGGCATGCTTTAGGGATCTGCTGGGACTGGTGCTAATTAACATATTTATAAATGAAATAGAAATGGGAGTGATGAGTGAGATGATTAAATTTACAGATGCCACAAAACTATTCAAATTTGTTAAATTGCATGCAGCCTGTCAGAAATTGCAGGACCCTTAGAAGATTGGACTACTTGGCATCTAACTGGCAAATGAAATTTAATGTGGACAAATGCAAAGTGATGCAGATTGGGAAGAACAACCCAAATCTTAGTTACTTGATGCTAGGGTCCACCTTAAGAGTCACCACCCAAGAAAAAGATCTAGGTGTCAACATGGAAGATGTTGAAATCTTATGCTTTCTGTGTGGTGGTGGCAAAAAAAGGCAAAAAAAAAAAAAAGCAAACAGAATGCTAGGAATTATTAGGAAAGAGATAGAAAACAAGATAATTATAATGCCTCTTTATTGCTCCATGGTGTTACCTCACCTTGAGTATTGTATGCAATTCTGATCACCATATCTCAAAATAAATACAACTGAATTACAGCATAAAAGGTTCTGGCCAAATGATTAAGAGGGTGGAACTTCTCTCATATAAGGAAAAGCTCAAGAGGTCTAACGCTCTTGAGTTTGGAAAAAGAGACAGTCAAGGGAAGATATGATAAGAGGTCTACAAAATCCTGAGTGGAATAGAACAGTAAATGTGGATCGTTTGCTCTTTCAAAAACTATGAGGCATTTTATGAAGTTACATAGTAATACTTTAAAAGGAATAGGAGAAAATATTTTTCACTCAATATATAGTTAAGGTCTAGAACTTGTTCCTGGAACATATGATAACAGCAGTTAGCATATCTGGGTTAAAAAAAAGATTTGGACAAATTCTTGGAGAAAAAATTCATAATTTGCTATTAAGACATGGGGAAAGCCACTAATTTTGTACCTCTGTTATTTTTAGCATGGAATTGTGCTACTCTTGGGATTCTGCCAGGTACTTATGATCAGGATTGGCCATTGTTGGAAGCAGGATAATTGACTACATGAACCAATGGTCTGATCCAGTATTACTATCCTTATTTTTAAGCTTTCAGCTTTTTCTATTAGTTTGAGAATATATGTTCCTTTTTTCTTGGGGAAACTGCCTGACCAAAGTTCTGAATTATGAAGCCTCTTTACACTTCTTCCTGACCAGAGTTTTCTGGTGTCCCTCTCTTTTTGGGGGAAGGGGGTACCATTTTATCCTTCACCTCAGGCAGCAGAGTGCATTGGACTTCTGTGGGATTAAATGCTGCCAGGGGAGCAAGCCAAGAGAAAGCAAGTGCTACACTGACCATGGACATCCAAAAGGAGTCAATTGACAGCTTGAATTAGACCTTTATGGTCCCCATATTCTTCTCCTAAATCTCTAAAATGTACAGTATTAAAAAGTCTAAAAATAATTAAGATATATTATCTGGCATTTCACAGTCAAGTGGTCAATTACTAGCAAATAGGAAAAATAATTGCAAGATTGGTTTGTTGTGCTTTGATGATCAAGTAAGCTGACAGTGTGTCTCAAAAAACAGGGGTGGGCAAACATGATCCTCGAGGACCACAACCCAGTCTGCTTCCCATTGTATGCAAATCAATCTCATGCATATTCATTGTAGAAATTTTGTAAACCCAACTGGGTTGTGGCCGCCTATCCCTGTCCCAAAATAATAAAAGTTGAGAAACACTGGACTACTGCAATGCTATAGATTTAAGAGCTCTTGCAGCTGTTTGTAACCCCTGCAAATAGAGTTCTGCTGCTAGAAGATGTGTTGGATTAAGCTGGATTCAGGGCTGGTCCAACTATTAGATAAGACTGCAGTCACCCAGGGCAGTAAACTTTAGCTGCAGTAAAATCAAAACAAGTCCTAACAGCCACACAAACTCAATGAACCATTAGCACATACTTTATACAAGTTTCATTAAAATCTTGGGCTGCAGGCCAGGCATATGAGAGTTAATGGGGTGGGGGCAGGGGATAAAGCTGAAGGTAGGTCTAGGACATCTACCACTTTGACCAGCTCTGGCTAGACCATATCTCCCTAGTAAGATTCCAATAGCTTTGGATATCAATTATGTGGTGAATACAATGTAAGGCGCTTATGTGTTTATTGCATTACTTCTTAAGTTTTCCTTAATTATGTTTGTACTGTAGTTTGCTCTCTCAAGAGTATTTTAATCTGCATGTTCCTTCATCAATGGCAATACATAATATGCCAAAATATAAGTTGCTAAAACATAATATGCCAGCAGGCAGAGTAGGATGATGGTCATTAACTTCACGGTCCTGCGGTATATAAACTGTTATTATTATTACGGGCACAGATTTTTGGAATGCTTGACTAATCAAAATTAAATGAGAGTATGATCCACTGTGTTTCAGGAAATTGCTAAAGGATTTTTATTTACAGCAGATTTTTTGAGAATGAGATGAGATTTCAGGGCATAGCTATAATTTTAGTCTAAGTGTTAATATCTTTTAATGTCCTTATGTATGGGTAAGGTTCATTTTATATTCTTGTATATCCTTTATTTTGAAATGTTTTATTGGATCATATAGAACCATTAGATTATGAATATTTATAAATAAATAACCTGTAGAGTCAAAAATTACCACCAATAGAAGTAGTACAGCTACCTCAGACTTTCAAAAGTCCTACAGTGATCCCACAGCCCAGAATATGGTTAACCTACTAATAATTAACATAGACAGTTGTAAGATGGTAAAGGCAATTCTGAGCCAATCAGCATAGCAAACACTATGTACCAGTATGTTCAGCAATACCACCAATCTCTACAATCCTCCCACCTCAATGAAGCCAGGCCAGAGCAAAGGTGCTGAACATAAGAACATAAGAATAGCCTTACTGGGTCAGACCAATGGTCCATCAAGCCCAGTAGCCCATTTTCACAGTGGCCAATCCAGGTCACTAGTACCTGGCCAAAACCCAAAGTGTAGCAATATTCCATGCTACTGATACAGGGCAAGCAGTTGCTTCCCCCATATCTTTCTCAATAACAGACTTTTCCTCCAGGAACTTGTCCAAACCTTTCTTTAAAACCAGCTACGCTATCCGCTGTTACCACATCCTCTGGCAACGTGTTCCAGAGCTTAACTATTCTCTTAGTGAAAAAAAAATTTCCTCCAATTGGTTTTAAAAGTATTTCTCTGTAACTTAATCGAGTATTGCCTAGTCTTTGTAATTTTTGACAGAGTGAAAAATCAATCCACTTGTACCCGTTCTACTCTACTCAGGATTTTGTAGACTTCAATCATATCTCCCCTCAGCCATCTCTTTTCCAAACTGATGAGCCCTAACTATTTTAGTCTTTCCTCATACAAAAGGAGTTCCATTCCCTTTACCAGATGAGGTGATACAGGGGCATTATAACATTCTTAGTCTTGTTAACCATTCCTTTTTTTAATAATTCCTAGCATCCTATTTGCTTTTTTGACCGCTGCCACACATTGGGCGGAAGATTTCATATTGTCTACGATGACACCCAGATCTTTTTCTTGGGTGCTAATCCCCAAGGTGGACCCTAGCATCCGGTAACTGTGATTCAGGTTATTCTTCCCAATGTGCATCACTTTGCATTTGTCCACATTAAATTTCATCTGCCATTTGGATGCCAAGTCTTCCAATTTCTTATGGTCCGCCTGCAATTTTTTACAATCCGCATGTGTTTTAACAACTGAACAATTTAGTGTCATCTGCAAATGTAATCACCTCACTCGTCGTTCCAATTTCCAGATCATTTATAAATAAGTTAAATAGCATCGGTCCCAGTACAGAGCCCTGCGGCACTCCACTGTTTACTCTCCTCCATTGAGAAAAATGACCATTTAACTCTACCCTCTTTTTTCTATCTGATAACCAATTCCTAATCCACAACTGTACTTTGCCACCTATCCCATGACACTTTAATCTTCCAGATTCACTGAGATTTCTTTCATTTCCACCGCATCATCATCCTTGAAAACCATTTCCGGTTCAGGTAGATCTCTTACATCTTCCGTAAAGACCGAAGCAAAGAATTCATTCAGTCTTTCCACTATGGCCTTTTTCTCCCTGAGCACCCCTTTCGTTCCTTGATCATCAAACGGTCCCACAGATGCCCTCACAGATTTTCTGCTTCTGATGTAAGCCTGTTTTCTCTCTTCCTCCTACTTGGAGACTTCTCAAATTAGCTCCAAATGACAGGAACAGATAACAAATCTGTACTGGTAAAAGATTGTAAAGGACTGCATGTACAAAGTCTACTTTTGCTATTGCCTGGCTTCATCAAGGTGAAGGATTGGAGAAGCAGCAGCACTGCTCCTGAAAGTGCCTGCTGTGCTGATCTCATTTGGTGGTGGTGGTAGGATTGTGAAGAAAAAGAGGTAATTTTAAGTCAAAACTATGACCTGTGCATGAGTTCGGGCTACTGGGCTTGATGGACTATTGGTCTGACCCAGTAAAGCTATTATTATGTTCTAAATTCCTCAACTTATAAAATCACAAAATGGCCTCATTCAGTGTGGCTATTGGGATTATACAACTTGGTAAAAATGTGCAGAAGGGAAGTGTTAAGTAAACAGTCTTATAAGAATTAAAGTGGAAGAACAAGCATGAGGTAGCTGCCTGAGGCCAGCATGGTACCAGAGTTTGCAAATACAGAAAGGAATTAAGAGGTCTACTGGAAAATGTAGAGAGATAAGAACATAAGAAGTTGCCTCCGCTGAGTCAGACCGGAGGTCCATCGCGCCCAGCGGTCCGCTCCCGCGGCGGCCCATCAGGCCCATTGCCTGAGCAGTGGTCCTTGACTTATTTTTATAATCTATCTCTACTCCTATCCCTATCCTTTCTTATCTGTACCCCTCAATTCCCTTGTTCTCTAGGAACCTATCCAAACCTTCTTTGAAGCCATGTAACTTGTTCTGGCCTATCACAGCTTCTGGAAGTGCGTTCCACATATCCACCACCCTCTGGGTGAAAAAGTACTTCCTAGCGTTTGTTCTAAACCTGTCCCCTTTCAATTTCTCTGAGTGCCCCCTTGTACTTGTGCTTCCCCATAATCTGAAAAATCTGTCCCTGTCCACTTTTTCTATGCCCTTCAGGATCTTGAAGGTTTCTATCATGTCTCCTCTAAGTCTCCGCTTCTCAAGGGAGAATAGCCCCAGCTTTTTTAGCCTGTCAGTATATGAGAGGTTTTCCATACCTTTTATCAGTTTAGTTGCTCTTCTCTGGACTCCCTCGAGTACTGCCAAGTCTTTCTTGAGGTGCGGTGACCAATATTGGACACAGTACTCCAGATGTGGGCGCACCATTGCGCGATAAAGTGGCAGGATTACTTCTTTTGTCCTGGCCGTGATGCCCTTCTTAATGATTCCAAGCATTTTGTTTGCTTTCCTTGAGGCTGTGGTGCATTGTGCCGATGCCTTCAGTGTTGTATCCACCATTACTCCCAGGTCTCTTTCAAGGTTACTTACCCCCAGCAGTGATCCCCCCATTTTGTAGCTGAACATCGGGTTCTTTTTTCCTACATGCATGACCTTACACTTCCCTATGTTAAAACTCATTTGCCACTTATTGGCCCATTCTTCAAGTGTCGTCAGATACTTTTGGAGATTTTTGCAGTCTTCCGTTTTTTCAACCCTGCTGTATAGTTTGGTGTCGTCTGCAAATTTAATGACCTCGCATTTTGTTCCCACCTCCAGGTCATTTATAAATATATTGAAAAGGAGCGGTCCCAACACCGACCCCTGCGGCACCCCGCTCGTGACCCATTTCCAATCTGAATAGTGACCCTTCACTCCAACCCTCTGTTTTCTGCCTGCCAGCCAGTTTTTGATCCATCGGTGGACTTCCCCTTGTACCCCGTGGTTCCATAGTTTCTTAAGCAGTCTTTTGTGTGGTACCTTGTCGAAGGCCTTTTGAAAGTCAAGGTAAATAATATCTATGGATTCCCCTTTATCCACCTGTCTGTTCACCCCTTCAAAGAAGTGTAATAAGTTAGTGAGGCATGACCTACCCTTGCAGAAGCCATGCTGACTTGATTTAAGCTGTCCATTGGCTTCGATGTGTTCACAGATGCTGTCCTTGATCAGCGCTTCCATCATCTTTCCCGGGACCGAGGTCAAGCTCACCGGCCTGTAGTTTCCCGGGTCGCCCCTCGAACCCTTCTTGAAGATTGGCATGACATTTGCTATTTTCCAGTCCTCTGGGATCTCTCCAGTTTTTAAGGATAGGTTGCATATTTGTCGAAGTGGCTCTGCTATTTCGTTCCTCAGTTCCTTGAGTACCCTTGGGTGAAAGCCGTCTGGACCTGGTGATTTGTCACTCTTTAGCCTGTCTATCTGCCTGAGGACATCCTCTTGGCTTACCTCTAGTTGGAACACAACACACAGAATAGGTTCCTTGTGCAATTGGTTTTGTATATGTCACGAGGGAAAGACCTCAGAAGCCTGCACCAACCACAGAATATTCAATTCTTGCGATGGTTTAACTCAGCAGGACAGGTTATCTATCATCGGTCACAAAACCCTCTACACACCAATACCAATTTGAATTTCTGGTATATTAATAACTTTTTCTTTATAGAACACTTGGTGTGTAAAAAATACAATGCACTTATCTGCTTAAAGAATAAGGCCCGACGGGACCCGTTTCGCCAGGCTAATGGCTTCGTCAGGGAACTTTTTGACAACTGTAAAACAACAGAAAGAGACAAGTGCTGAGCCATCAATAAGGCAACAAAGCAAACTTCCAATTGTCTCTCAATATTTTTACGATGTTGTACTCACTGTGTTCAGTCTTGAAAACACTTCAAAAAATGGCGCCGGAGGTGAACTGACGCCACGCATGCGTATTTGTAGCCATTCAATCATGACATCACCCAAAACAAAGTTTTGTAGCCATTCAATCATGACATCACCCAAAACAAGATTGAAAAAATTAAAAGAAAGCATGCCAGCCAATGTTCCCATTCAGACCTGTAGGTTTTAAAGCACTCAGCTGGAAAGTCCATCTGGCTTCTCTTTGCAATAATCTCAAACAACGATCTCCCCCCCGCTCATGTTTAGGCTCTTGATCAATGCACATGCAAGTTAGCTGGTGAAATTCATGCGCAAATTCCAGACAGTGTTCTACTAGGGGGGCACTGATTTTTTTGAGCTTAAGGTTAGAACGATGCTCACATATCCTAGTTTTAAATGGACGTATTGTTTTCCCTATATATACTTTCTGGCATGGACAAAAAATCGCATACACAACAAAAGCAGAATTACATGTCATGTAATGTTGTAAATGATATACTCTTTTGTCAACAGGATTCACAAAGCTCGATCCTTGCACCGTCATGTGGCATATACTGCAAGAGCCGCACTTCACAAAACCCCGTGGCGATATTGTCGTCTCCTTCGGTACAGTGCGATACAAGGAAGGACTCAACAAATCTTTCAGGATTGAGTCTCCCACTACAATAGCAGATTTCCCCTTCCTCAGCTGTCTCTCTGGTCTCAGGTCTGTGTCAGTGGCGCAGTCTGCTAGTCCTTCCTCTTGGCTCCTTTGGGTATCCGTCTCATCTGCCTGTCCAGATTCTCCGAAAGGTCCTCCTCCTATGGCGTCTGGTTCTCTCCTGATGTGCTGGTGGTCCTGTGCCTCCACCATCCTGCAGGCCTCCTCGATGAATTTCTCCAGCTCTCTAACTTGTTCTGTGATGTGGTTTTCTCTGGTGGTGTCTTCAATTGACCAGCACTGTCCCTCTATGGTGCAGAGTCCCTCCAGCTCCTGGACTCTAACCTGCAGTCTCCCGACCTCCTTCTTCAGGCTCTCCAGTTCCTGGCATTGACCGCATATGTATGCCTGTCTCCCAGAGGGGAGGTAGTCATACATGTGGCACTCGATGCAGTATACTGGGTAGCACTGCTGGGTTCCTACTGCCTCCATTGCTGTTCTCTTGTTCCTATGTCCCACGGTGTGTATGGGTGTTTCCTGGCGCGCAGCTAGCTGAAAGAGTGGAGAGAGAAAAGAGAATGAGTAGAGAGAAGTACCTGTGGCTTTTTTTAAAGAAGTTAGAATTTGCTGCTGGGCTGCCTGGGCACCTGGCTCCTTCTCAAGGCTCCTTCGCAAAGGCGCTCTCGCTAAGGCGAGCGCCTTTGCCGCTCGCCTTCGCCGCGCACCGAACGGCTGCGCGCCGTTGGCTCGCCCCCTTTTATGGGCGAGATCGGCTGTGACGTAGGGAGGTGGGCGGAGTTACAACCCGCCTCTTCCCCTCTCCGTGTCCCGAATCTGCTGTGGTTCCTCCGCTCCCCTTAATGCAGTCCTATGCCTTTAAAGCAGTTCTCTGCCCTTTATGCAGTCCTCTGCCTCTCTGTCCCGTTCACCTCCGCTCCTCTGCCTCTCTGTCCCGGTCCCCTCCTCTGTCTCACTGTCCCGGTCCCCTCCGCTCCTCTGACCCGGTCACCTCCGCTCCTCTGCCTTACTGACTAAGATCCTCTCTCCCACTGCTTCCACCTCTCTGTGCCCTTGCTTCTACTCCAGCCTGCTCCTCTCCTCTATCCTGCAAGCAGTCACGCTCCACTCGCCACGTGCTTGCCTGCAGTCACGCTCCACTCGCCACGTGCTTGCCTTAGCTGGCCTAGAGCTTGGGATTCTCTGGTGGATCGCCCCCTTTTATGGGCGAGATCGGCTGTGACGTTGGGAGGTGGGCGGAGTTACAACCCGCCTCTTCCCCTCTCCGTGTCCCGAATCTGCTGTGGTTCCTCCGCTCCCCTTAATGCAGTCCTCTGCCTTTAAAGCAGTTCTCTGCCCTTTATGCAGTCCTCTGCCTCTCTGTCCCGTTCACCTCCGCTCCTCTGCCCCTCTGTCCCGGTCACCTCCGCTCCTCTGCCTCTCTGTCCCGGTCACCTCCGCTCCTCTGTCTCACTGTCCCGGTCCCCTCCGCTCCTCTGACCCGGTCACCTCCGCTCCTCTGCCTTACTGACTACGATCCTCTCTCCCACTGCTTCCACCTCTCTGTGCCCTTGCTTCTACTCCAGCCTGCTCCTCTCCTCTATCCTGCAAGCAGTCATGCTCCACTCGCCACGTGCTTGCCTGCAATCTCCCTCGGCTGGCCTAGATGGTCACCAGTCGGGTGCTGCAGGCTCGATGCTTGGACCAGTGCTCTTCAACATCTTTATAAACGATCTGGACATTGGTACGAGTGAGGCGATTAAATTTGTGGACGATATGAAGTTATTCAGAGTAGTGAAGACGCAGGGAGACTGCAAAGATCTGCAACGTGACTTAATCAGGCTCAAGGGATGGGCATCAACATGGCAGATGAGGTTCAACATGGATAAGTGTAAAGTGATACATGTAGGTAACAAAAATCTCATGCACGAATACAGGATGTCCGATGCGGTACTTGGAGAGACCTCCCAAGAACGAGACTTGGGAGTTCTTATCGACAAGTTGATGAAGTCATCTGCACAATGTGCTGCGGCGATGAAAAGGGCGAACAGAATGCTAGGAATGAAAAAGAAGGGGGATCACGAACAGATTGGAAAAGGTTATCATGCTGTTGTACCGGGCTATGGTGCGCCCTCACCTAGAGTACTGCGTCCAGCACTGGTTGCCGTACATGAAGAAGGACACAGTACTACTCAAAAGGGTCCAGAGAGGAGCGACTAAGATGGTTAAGGGGCTGGAGTTGCTGTACAGCGAAAGATTAGAGAAGGGCCTCTTCTCCCTTGAACAGAGGATATTGAGAGGGGACATGATCGAAACATTCATAGTACTGAAGGGAATAGACTTGGTAGATAAGGACAGTTTGTTCACCCTCTCCAAGGTATGGAGCACAAGAGGGCATTCTCTAAAATTGAAAGGGGATAGATTCCGTACAAACATAAGGAAGTTCTTCTTCACCCAGAGAGTGGTAGAAAACTGGGACGCTCTTCCGGAGTCTGTCATAGGGGAGAACACCCTCCAGGGATTCAAGACAAAGTTAAACAAGTTCCTGCTGAACAAGAACGTATGTAGGTAGGGCTAACCTCAGTTAGGGCGCTAGTCTTTGACCATAGGGCTGCCGCATGAGCGGACTGCTGGGCACGATGGACCAACGGTCTGACCCAGCAGCGGCAATTCTTATGCTCATTTGCCAGTGATTTATAGGCTCATGTATGCCGAACGGTAAAAAATTCATAACAATAACTCAAAAGATAGAGAAAGTCAAGTTAATTTGGAAAGAGATGTTAAACAAGCTCTCAAATAAATACTTATTAAAAAATTATAAAGACTTTAACCTTTAAGGCCCTCCATGCCAGAAAGCCAGCATAAGAACATACGAATAGCCTTACTGAGTCAGACTAATGGTCCATCAAGTCCAGTAGCCCGTTCTCATGGTGGCCAATCCAGGTCACTAGTACCTGGCCAAACCCCAAAGAGTTGCAATATTCCATGCTACCGATCCAAGGCAAGCAGAGGCTTCCCCCATGTCTTAATAACAGACTAAGGACTTTTCCTCCAGGAATTTGTCCAAGCCTTTCTTAAAACCAGCTATGCTATCCGCTTTTACCACAACCTCAACTATTCTCAGTGAAAAAATATTTCCTCCTATTGGTTTTAAAAGTATTTCCCTGTAGTTTCATCGAATGTCCCCTAGTTCAGTGTTTTTCAACCTTTTTACACCTGTGGACCGGCAGAAATAAAAGAATTATTTTGTGGACCGGCAAACTACTAGGACTAAAATTTTAAAACCCCATTTCCGCCCCATCTCCGTGAGCTCAGTCCCCGCAAATCATCTGATCCCATCCGTACAAGCCTCAGTTATGATTTTATATTGAATGTATTTTATTAAAGTATAAAAAGAAACAATATTCTATACAATTGTCATTTTATAAATACAAATAATACAGAGCAAGGGTCAACAAAACCCCTGTCTCCCCTCCCCTTCACATATATCCCCTCTACTATCAAGAAAACTGAACAAGCCAAATTATTACAGAATGCTACACAGAATTATCATGCTAACAGAATACTGCAGTCACACATGACAGGAATAGTGTTAGGGGAATGCAACTAGGGCAACAGCCCCCTGGTCAGAGAGTACCCTAAGCCAGCTGGAAGCTAAAGAAGCACTGCCTGGGCTTTGCAGTCCCCAGTTATGTCTAACACCAGCTCTAGCAAGATATGTATTTCAAATCTAATATATTCTAATTACAAAATAGAAATAAAATTATTTTTTTCTACCTTTTGTCTCTGGTTTGCTTTCATCTTCTTTTCACTCTCTTCACTTGTGTCTGCCCTCTCTGTCTCTTCAATCCAGCATCTGCCCTCTCCCCCTTCCATATGGTATCTGTCTTCTTTCTATGCCCCTCTCCCCTCTCCATCCAGCCTGTGCCCCTTCTCTCCTTTTCACATGATTCATTCCAGCTTCACTGCTCTCTTCATTTTTATCTCTCCTACACTAGATCTAGCATCATTGTCCCTCTCTATTTCTCTGCTGACCCCTTCCCATCATCAATACTTTCTCATGCCTCTCTCTCCCCTTCCCCTCCTCTAATCTCCCTGCCAGCTGTTTCCTTCCTTTTTTCCTTCTCCCTTCCCTCCTCCTCCTGTCCAGCAGTAACTCTCTTCCCTTCCTCCCCTCCCAGCAGCATCTCTCCTTCTCCCTCTCCAGTAGCACCTGTTCCTTTTTTTCCCTTGCCCAGCAGCTTCCCAGACTCCAATAGTGGCTTTCTCCCCTCCCAGCAGCTCTTCTTACTTCCCAGCGCAGTGATTCAGGAAGGCAGCCTCAGGTCCTCTTTTGGGTCGCGCTGCCTCTGAGGAAAGAGGAAGTTGCATCATCAGAGGCAGCCGCAACTCAGCAAAAGCCCCAAGACTGCCTTCGTGAATCGCTGCGCTGGGAAGTAAGGAGAGCTGCAGAGGTGAGAAAGCCACTGTCGGAGGCTCCCCATGATCTCTCCTGCCCAGCGTGGACAAGCTAAAAATATCTCGTCGATCTTGCTGGCCCTGCGCGGACTTGCAGGAAATTTAACTTAATCAATCTCGCTGGTCCTGCGCGGACCGGCAGAAATTTCCTGCGGATCGGCACCGGTCCGGCGGTTGAAGAACAGTGCCCTAGTGTACTCATTCTACTCCACTCAGGATTTTGTAGACTTCAATCATATCTCCCCTCAACCTTCTCTTTTCCAAGCTGAAGACCCCTAACCTTTTTAGTCTTTCCTCATTTTGCTCCATTCATTGCCACTATAAAAACCCTCTGATTTGTTGAAGATTTCAGATTATCTATACCCTCAGTCTTTTGTTCTCATCTTGAGTCTAAATTGAAGCCTCTTTGATTGTAACCATAGAAGGGGGATATATCAAATCTCAGCCCTTTCCTTTCTCTTATATGAAATTCAGGTGCAAGCTCAAACTCCACATATTTACCCAATCTTTTAAGCGAAGCTGGGACACAATAGCTATTTGCTAGGAGGCAAAGCTAGCCCTCTGCTTATTTCTATTTCCTTTCTGTTACCTTAAGACTGTTACTCCCTGTCTGCCCTATGCCTTCCTTTTCTAATGCAATACCAAAGTACACTGCCAGAGACTTAATGCAAGAGGAACGGAAGCTAGCACACAAAGTGAAGTTGCTTACTTAGAAACTTAGAAATATGATGGCAGATAAAGGCCAAATGGCCCATCCAGTCTGCCCATCTGCAGTAACCATTATCTCTTCCTCTCTCTAAGAGATCCCCGTGCCTATCCCAGGCTTTCTTGAAATCAGACACAGTCTCTGTCTCCACCACCTTTACCAGATTGTTCCATGCATCTACCACCCTTTCTGTAAAAAATATTTCCTTAGATTACTCCTGAGCCTATCACCTCTTAACTTCATCCTATGCCCTCTCATTCCAGAGCTTCCTTTCAAATGAGATTCGACTCATGCGCATTTATGCTGCATAGGTATTTAAATGTCTCTATCATATCTCCCCTCTCCCGCCTTTCCTCCAAAGTATACAGATTGAGATCTCCAAGTCTGTCCCCATATGCCTTATGACGAAGAACACCAACCATTTTAATAGCCTTCCTCTGGACCGACTGCATCCATTTTATATCTTTTTGAAGATGCGGTCTCCAGAATTGTACACAATATTCTAAATGAGGTTTCACCAGTCTTATACAGGGGCATCATTAACTCCTTTTCCCTACTGGCCATACCTCCCCCCTATATACCCTAGCATCCTTCTAGCTTTCGCCATCACCTTTTCAACCTGTTTGGCCACCTTAAGATCATCACATACAATCACACCCAAGTCAAGTTTCAAGTTTTATTTGTTCTTAATGAATCGCCTATTTAAATTGCTAAGCGATGTACAACATAATACATGGGTTTTTGCAACCCAAATGCATGACCTTGCATTTCTTAGCATTAAATTTTAGCTGCCAAATTTCAGACCATTCTTCAAGCTTCACCAGGTCTTTTTTTCATGTTATTCACACCAACCTGGGTGTCTACTCTATTGCAGATTTTGGTATTATCCGCAAAGAGGCAAATCTTACCCAACAACCCTGCAGCAATATCATTTATAAAAATGTTAAAAAGAACAGCTCCAAGAACAGAACCTTGAGGCACACCATTGGTAAAGCACAGTTACTTACTGTAACATGTGTTATCTAGGGACAGCAGGCAGATATTCTCACATGTGGGTGACGTCATCCACGGAGCCCCGGTACAAACAGCTTTAAAAGTGCATCGCCACTTTAAGAACTTGAGAAAGTTTGCAAACTGCCTGCACTGTGCATGTGCGAGTGCCTTCCCACCTGACTCCGCTTGCGCTCCTGTTTTTAGTTTTCTGCGGAGCTAAGTCATGTTTTTTGAACGTTGTTCAATTTTTGCCTTCCTGCTCACGCGTATTTTTTCTTCATATTTTAGATATGTGTTATATTTGTGTTTTTAAAAAAAACTGTGTAGGATATTCTTTTCTTCGCTGTTTTCACCTCACAGGCTTCACCTGTCAAGGTCCTTCTTGTTTTCCTCAGCCATTAAATACCATTTGGCTGAGGCAGTTTTTCTGTCGATGTCCCGGCCACTGACTGGGTTTAAAAAGTGTTGTAGTTGCCATCGTCAAATTTCTGTCGTATAGTTGGTGCTTACAGTGTCTTGGCCCAGAACACAGTTTCAAATCCTGCATGCGGTGTTCTACTCTGCAAACGCACAATTAAGAGTCAAAAGCTCCAACAAGAAAAGTTGTTTGGCACTGCTATGGACACCGAGATCCATCCCTTTCCTCAGAGTGATCTCCATTGATCACTATCCTCTGTCGCCTTCCACTCAACTGGTTCTTGACCCAGCCTATCACTTTGGGACCCATCCTGAGGGCACTCAGTTTATTTATTAGATGTCTGTGTGGAACACGGTCAAAGGTTTTGCAAAAATCTAAATACACCACATCTAGTACGCTCCCTCTACCCAATTCTCTGGTTACTTAGTCAAATAAATTGATCAGATTTGTCTGACAAGACCTACCTTTAGTGAATCCATGTTGCCTCCAGTCCTGTAATACACAGGATTCCAGAAACTTCACCATTCTCTGTTTTAATAGCACTTCCATTAATTTGCATACCACAGAAGTCAGACTTTCCAGCCTGTAATTCCCTACTTCTTCCTTCCACTTTTGTGGAAAGGGACCACATCCACCCTTCTCCAGTCCTCCGGTGCCACTCCCGACTCTAGAGACTCATTGAAAAGGTCAGTCAGCGGAGCCACCAGAACTTCCCTAAGTTCCTTCAGCACCTTCAGATATACACCATCTGGCCCCATTGCTTTGTCTACTTTTATTTTAGCTAGCTCCTCATGAACACAACCCTCTGAAAATAGATCATGGTCTACCACTCCTCCATCCCTATTCATGTTTGTCTTCTGTGGTCCCACTCCCAGCACTTCAGCTGTGAACACAGAACAGAAATATTTGTAAAGCAATTCAGCCTTTTCTTTATCAGCTTTTACATATTTCTCCTTCACCTTTGAGTCTCACAATGCTACTTTTGCACTTCTTCCTATCACTAAAATATCTAAAATAAAATAACTTGTCTCCCCTTTTTACTGTTTTCTTCCATTGCATCTTTGCTTTCCTGATTACACGACTAGCTTCTCTTAACTTTTCCAGATATTTTTGCCTGTCTTTCTCTTTCTGTGATCTTTTGTAGTTTATGAAAGCTAATCTTATTCCTTACCTTCTCAGCTACTACTTTTGAGAATCAAAGCGGCCTTCTTTTCCTCTTGCTTTTACTTACTTGCCTCACATAAAGGTTTGTCATTCTTAGAATTACTTCTTTCAGTTTTGCCCACTGCATTTCCATTCCTTCCAGATGTTCCCAGACAATTTCTTGACACAATCCCCCATTCGAACAAAGTTAGTTTTTTTTAAAGTCTAGAACCATTTCTTTTGAATGAGCCCTCTCTAAACCCTTCTTAATATTAAACTGTACCATGTAGTGATCACTGGATGCCCGATCACTCACGTGAACATCAGAAACACTTTCCCCATTTGTAAGCACTGTCCAGCATGACCCCTTCCCACGTGGGTTCCATTACCAACTTCTGGGACAGTTCTCCTTGTAGAGAATCCAGGATCTCCCTACTTCTAGAAGACCCCACAATAGGGATACTCAACATCCAGCATGTTAAAATCGCCTATTAGTAATACTTCCCCTTTTTTAGATATATTCTGAATGTCCACAATTAAATCTCTGTCCATTTCTTCTGTCTGTGAAGGAGGCCTATATATCACACCAATGTAAATATATTCACCATTCCCTCTTTCCAAATTGATTCACAGTGCCTCTTCTTTGCCCTGCAGATCCTGCAACTGTATGGCTTTAATATGATCTTTAACATATAATGTTACTCCCCTCCTTTCTTCCTACCCTGACTTTCCTGAACAGATTATAGCCTGGTATAACTACATACCAGTCATGGTTCTCCATGAACCACGTCTCCTTGATTGCCACTATATCCAATTCATCTTCTTCCAACTTAACTTCTAGATCCAGAATCTTGTTTCCCATACTTCAAGCATTAGTATATACTGCTTTCCAGACATTGCCCCCTTTTCCCATCCATGTAGAACAGGGGTGTCAAACTCAATCACATTAAGGGGCCAAAATCCAAAACACAGGCTAAGACGCGGGCCAGATCCTGCCCAATCTCCGCCCCAGACCCCACCCCCATAATAATACTAATTATAACACCAATTTTTCCATTCATTTTTCATTTATACACAGTATAATCTTATTAACACATAATGGTAATGGTTAACCACAAAATTAAACTACACAAAATACACTGCTTGCTTCTCAACATTCATTCCTACCAGAACACAGACCCTTATGCAAATACGGGACCAAAAACTAAAAGTACTAATATATTTTTTTTTTAAAAACACCCTAAGATTCAAGATTCTGCATGCAGTAAAACCCCCCGAGAAAAAGAAACAAATGTATTTCTTCCTGAGCAGTGCAAAAGATAAACAGAAGATTAAAATGCTCAAAACTGACAATTCAAACTTGAAAATAAAACCATTTCCCCTACCTTTGTTGTCTCCCTCCCTCCATGCTGTGCCTCCCTCCGACGGGTGTCTAACCTTCTGGCCGGCTCCTATCTGGCCGTTTTATGCAGCCCACGGTCCGATGCCCCCCCGGTGTCATCTTGTGGCCGACTCCATCCTCCTCACAGCCATAGTGTGCATGGAGCCATGTGCAGCGGCTCCTTGTGCATCCTGCACCTGAACCCTTCTTTCAGACGTCGCAACGTCAGAGGAAATGCTTCTGGATGAGGTGTGAGATGCATGAGGAGCCACTACACACGGCTCTGAGCACATTACAGCTGTGAGGGGGAGGGAGCCGGCCACGAGGTAAAACTAGGGGCATCGGACTGCGGGCCGCATAAAACGACCAGGCGGGCCAGATTTGCCCCACGAGCCTTCAGTTTGATACCTGTGGTGTAGAGGTATTCGGTTCATAGACAACAACGCGGAAGACAAAGGCGCACGCCGACAACTGAGCGCAAGACGGAGGCGCGCACCAAAGAAAATTACTGTTTTTAGGGGCTCCGACGGGGGGTTTTGTTGGGGAGCACCCCCAGTTTACTTAATACAAATCGCGCCGGCGTTGTGGGGGGTTGTAATCCCCCACATTTTACTGTAAACTTCACTTTTTCCCTAAAAACAGGGAAAAAGTGAAGTTTTCAGTAAAATGTGGGGATTACAACCCCCCAAACCCCCCACAACGCTCCCACAACGCGGCGCGATCTGTATTAAGTAAAGTGGGGGGTTCCCCCCCATGCCCCCCCATCGGAGCCCTAAAAACAGTAATTTTCTTCGGCGCGTGCCTCCGCGCTGTGCTCAAATGTCTGCTCACGCCTTTGTCCCGGCGCGCTTTTGACCTGACACCGAGGTATTCAGTGATCTACTTACCTAAGGGCTTATACTCACCCAGGGGCTTTGATCACCCTTGCCCCATCACTTAGAACATAAGAAGTTGCCTCCGCTGAGTCAGACCAGAGGTCCATCGCGCCCAGCGGTCCGCTCCCGCGGCGGTCCATCAGGCCCATTGCCTGAGCAGTGGTCCTTGACTATTTTTATAATCTATCTCTACTCCTATCCCTATCCTTAATTCTTATCTGTACCCCTCAATTCCCTTGTTCTCTAGGAACCTATCCAAACCTTCTTTGAAACCATGTAACTTGTTCTGGCTTATCACAGCTTCTGGAAGTGCGTTCCACATATCCACCACCCTCTGGGTGAAAAAGTACTTCCTAGCGTTTGTTCTAAACCTGTCTCCTTTCAATTTCTCTGAGTGCCCCCTTGTACTTGTGCTTCCCCATAATCTGAAAAATCTGTCCCTGTCCACTTTTTCTATGCCCTTCAGGATCTTGAAGGTTTATATCATGTCTCCTCTAAGTCTCCACTTCTCAAGGGAGAATAGCCCCAGCTTTTTTAGCCTGTCAGTATATGAGAGGTTTTCCATACCCTTTATCAGTTTAGTTGCTCTTCTCTGGACTCCCTCGAGTATTGCCATGTCTTTCTTGAGGTGCGGTGACCAATACTGGACACAGTACTCCAGATGTGGGCGCACCATTGCGCGATAAAGTGGCAGGATGACTTCCTTTGTCCTGGCCGTGATGCCCTTCTTAATGATTCCAAGCATTTTGTTTGCTTTCCTTGAGGCTGTGGCGCATTGTGCCGATGCCTTCAGTGTTGTATCAACCATTACTCCCAGGTCTCTTTCAAGGTTACTTACCCCCAGCAGAGATCCCCCCATTTTGTAGCTGAACATCGGGTTCTTTTTTCCTACATGCATGACCTTACACTTCCCTATGTTAAAACTCATTTGCCACTGTTATGCCACTAATTTCTGACAGGTGGAATGATCAGTAACACTCAGGAAAGCACCCAGACAATATAAAGCATAAACAATAACACTTTATTATACACATATAAGAATTAAATATAAATTATCCTCACCTTGACCCCAGACCCCATCCTCACTATTGTGAACCCCTACAATAGATGGATGGAAAGACCAAAGGACTGTCCCGTGAGACGTGGCCAACCGTCATGGATTCTACTGTCAGGGTCAGAATCCCGGTCTTATATAGGATGCACACTGCGGAGTTCATAGTAAAAGCATAAACAGCTGGTCCTGCTGTTACAATTAGTCCTGCTCTTTGGTTCTGTGTTTTGACAATACCCAGGTCAGGATGTCAGAAGGAGGTGTTTGCAGAAATTGTTTTCCCATGAGACTGGTTTCACTGTCCCTTTGAAGATCAAGGAGGTTAGGATGTTTACTGTCCCTTTCTTTTTGATGTAGTTTCCCATCTGTCTTTACTGAGGTTATTTGAGCGGCAAGGAGGTGTTGTATCCAGTTGTCATTCAAATAAAGGAAGTCAGGATAGGTGTTGCACTGTCTCTTTGATGCTATCAAGAAGGTGTTACAGAGGCCATCTGTCCTTTTGGTGTGATCAAAGAAGTCAGATCAAAGAGGTTAGGATCTACAATAAGCAATGTTATTGTAGAGACCATCTGGTCTAGGGGGGTCAGGAGTTCAGGTCAGCAGATTTGAGAATACATATTAGTAAACAAACTTATCAGTAATATGCTGGGTCAGCAGACTTGAGAATACATAAACAAAATTATCAGTAATATGCTGGGGCATAACTGGCATAACATTCCACCCTTGGATTCTTAAGTCTGTTCCCATAAAAAGTCCTCCTAATAGCTAAACATCTTTTGTGCCATATCACAGCCTCTAGTAATAGCATCCCACCCATGGAGTGCAGTGGTAGCTTCAATATAATCTGCCACAGAATGCAAGTTATTATTTCAAAATTCAGTTGCTCACTGCAACACATTAACATTCTGTAAACATACTGAAAAGGGAGCTTGACTAGCAGGAATCACAAGTTCAACAGTACTAAGGACACATTGTTTCATTTCAAAATTTACACCATTTTCTATCTAAGGGTACAGAATGTGATGTGGTTTTTAAATCAATGCGATAAAGTTAATTCTTTGTGATATCATTAACGACATGTAACATTAACTGATCATATCATAGCGTTAGTTCATAATTATGTACAGTATTTGTCACCCATTCACCTTCCCTTCTAAATACATCTGCTACTCTGGAGCCAAAATATGCTTCTTTGCCAGCCAGTATTTCAGAAACAATAGTATCTATTCTACTTTTAAGCAAAGGTAAAATGGGAAAATTAATTTTCCCTTCATAATTTATTTCCTTATGTGCTAAACCTGGTGTCCTTGCATTCCCTAATATTTCTTGCTAATTAGGCCTTTCACTTGAAAGTATCACGTATTGGGAATCATGAAAATTAATAATCTTATTAATATTATATTTGTGCTCTTACTCATGGCATACATTTAGGGTAGCTTCATATTCACCATCGATCACTGCAGTTATCTGGTATCCTGTTTTTCTTAGCAGCTTTGGTTAGGGTCTGGCTATGCTCCGGTTTCAATAGGCTTGCTATGTCACTCACATGCCTTCACTCATGTAAGTTTTGGGCACCACCTCCAGAGACCAGCCCTAATGTGAAGTGGCAGGATATAGGCTCACTTCTATTCCCCAGTTGGTGCCACATAACAGCCTCATGGCACGGCACTGTATATCTGGTTGCGTCTTCATCTTCTCGGTCTGGTGAAATTTTCTCTTAACCCAGCATGTTAGCCAAATCATCAGAATGAGAGAGCAGAGCTGACCAATTTTATCACAAAAGGATGAAAGTCTATATGGAATAACATTTCCCAGTACGTGATTTTTCAAGGAAAATATTTCCTTATGATTGTTTATCTTCAATGCTTTAATTACATTAAACCCCCCTAGTGGTAAAAGAGAGTATAAGAGAAAAAGGAGAAAAACCACTTTCTGTACAGAAGGTGATAACATGTGACACAATACTTGTGTGTAAAGTAGTATTTGTGTGAGATGAGAGAAACAACATTAATGCACTTAAAGGTAGTCTGTAGGACATTCAGAAAATACACCTTTTTATGTTCTGGACATAATTATTATGTCATTTAAGAGAGACCATACACACGTACAGAATGTGATAACATTTGACACAATACTTGTGTGTAAGGTAGTATTTGTGTGAGATAAGAGAAACAACACTAATGCACTTAAAGGTATTCTGTAGGACATTCAGAAAATATACCTTTTTATGTTCTAGACATAATTATTATGTCATTTAAGAGAGACCATACACACGTACAGAATGTGATACCAAAATAACTTATGTCAGAGATGTGCACTGCACTGTTTATACCTGGTAAGTTAAATAAAGAGAGACCATTTTTTTTTTTTTTTTATTTAGCAAATATCAAATACCAATGAACACCATTTTACCAGGTATAAAGCTTTCTAATTATTTCTCTTCAGATATCCTTTTATAATATAACCCCTAACTAAATTATCATTGGGCTGTATAGAAACATAGAAAGATGACGGCAGAAAAGGGCCAAGGCCCATCAAGTCTGCCCACTCTATAGACCCTTTGCCCTTAAGATTAACCAATGTTTTGCCCTGACCCACGTAGGGATCCCACATGGGCGTCCCCTTTATTCCTAAAATCTGGCACGCTGCTGGCCTCGATTACCTGTGAGCCATAGCATAAAATCATTGTGAGCATGGTTTTCATAAGATACTTTCTGGTATGTGGGGGAATCTTTTTTGAAAAGGGATATGGTACCATTTGGACTAATAGAAGGGGTGGAATAAACTTTGGAAATGGCTAATGTACAATGTTGGGGTACCCCTTAAGCTAAAACAGACAACACATAACAGAAACAGACAAACACAGAGCTCCGGCATGCTTTCTTCCATCAGTAATGATTCAGGGTTGAATTTAATCTGTAAATAAGCACACTATTAATCAAAAGAGTCACAAACAAATGTGGTATCCATTGGATTCCCACTATCAGGTCACATTGCTGGAAGTATTTTAAATGTGGCACATTGAAATTGGTTCTCCGGACCATGTCTAGATAATAAGCTTCTAAAAGAAAGAGAGATAGAAATTTAAGTTAATTGCTCTATATAGTTTTACTGGTCTTCTTTTCTATTTTCTTCCATTTCAAAGCTCTGTCACACAATCGTAAGAGAATGCACGCAGGGAATTTTTAATCTATAAAATATACAAGAGAGGTTTACGTGCATTAGGTAAAAGACACATTTGCAAAATTACTTGGAGTGCAACTTCCTTATACTATCTAACAAAACTTTATACATTATAAAGGTCACTTAGCAATATTTCTACAGTTTAGCTTTCTCTATCACCTCTAGGCATCTGTAAGTATTTTTTGTGGTAGTCAAATTGTTCTGGACATTGCTCCACTATAGGGATAGTAAAAATGCAAGCTGTCATGTTAACCCTTTTTTGGATATCTGGCAAGGAATCCCATAGATTAATCCCATATTGGTAATTGTCCAATTTTAAAATTTGTAAAATTTTTTCTTCCTGCTTGTATAATTTTCCTCCCAATCCTGATATTTATATTCCTACACCCCAGCGTCCACTACAGCTTGTACCTGTTGCTCCCCAGGTTACTACTAAATATTTATCTCTACCTGCGGACACTGTTCTAATTTGGTCCAGGCACACACTGAGGCTCGGCATTCACATTATTGATTCTCCCAACACTTCCACCCTTTTAAATCAGGATAAAGAATGGAAGCAGTTTCCTCAGGGGGAGCCGTTGGCACCCTCTCTCCTTTGTTTACGTGTGCTTGAGGCATAGATTTCTTTCCCAGTCCTCTACTTTTATACATTCCCCATAATGTCCTTGTATTTTTTCCATCTATTTCTTCCCTCTTTACACCATCTTTTATTAATGCCAAAAACATATTCCTCCGAGACACCCGCTTAGCCCTGTTTGAATTGGATTGTCCTGTTCTCTTTTTATCAAAAGTATTTTGAGGTCCCCAGTCCCCCCGATTTCCTAACTGTCGGATCGCTTCTAAGGCTTCCAAATAGTCCTGTCTATTTGATTGATCAACAAAGTTATCTTTACCTGTTTGTATGCTGGTGCAGCATACTTAATCATTTTATTTCTCATGGACTCAGTAAAAGGTAATGACATATATGTGTCAGCGTGACCTATTACTAAGGCTGCCTTCATAGACTCCTCCTTAATTCTCATTTGAGCATCTTTTAATGTATACCAAATCTTATCATTTGAGGGCCAATCAGATTCAAGTGGATATCGCCTCGTGTCACCCCTACTAATTATCTCTAATAAAGACCATTGGGCATTTTTTGCAGGATAAGGATCCTCCCGTAACGCATTTTGTACTGCTATTTCTTGACTAATTTGAACAAATTTAGGGGCATCTGTGGCATCCCACATAATCCCTGCTGCGCCCATCTCCTGTACCCGAATTACCCATGGCATTAGTGGTTCCCCAGGCTGCTGTGTAAAGCGTGCCATCGTATCCATGACTTCGTGCTGAGTAAAGTCTTCCACAACATCATTTCTCCTCACTGGCTTTGCTTCTGAACTATCTGCCTGCGTTCCTTCAATACATATATCCTCCTTACTGTTATTAAAATTTGAATCACAAATTTCCCCATCCCGTTTGTTTGGATTCCAATTATCCGGCAGATGATAATTTAAGATTTTAACTTTTCTGTAACTCACTTTCCGCCTCCGTTTTTTGTATTTATATTGTGCATATCGCACGGCCTTATCCATTAACAACTTATTCTGACATTGCAGCATTCCAAAGGCATGCAGTTGATTACACCTATTCTTTTCCAGCTCTCCTGATTTCAATTGTAATTCCTGTTTAGCTTCATGCAAATTCCTCCAGTCTGACAAAATCATCCTTCCTTGTCTAGAAATTACTTCTTGCTCTTCTCCTTTTGAGATTTTCACCTTTTGTAAGGAGGCACATAATTCATGTGGATCCCCACTTCCAAAAGTACAGGATTCACACAATCCTGCTTCTACAGACCACTCAGTGGCCATTAATTTTCCCATAATTTCATTCCCATTTGGAATGGAGGGATTGGGAGCCTGCTCCTCCACCCCTTGTTTTCTAGTTAACTTTCCTGACAACATGATTACCCCACTTCCTGGTACCAATTTGTTATGCCACTAATTTCTGACAGGTGGAATGATCAGTAACATTCAGGAAAGCACCCAGACAATATAAAGCATAAACAATAACACTTTATTATACACATATAAGAATTAAATATAAATTATCCTCACCTTGACCCCAGACCCCATCCTCACTATTGTGAACCCCTACAATAGATGGATGGAAAGACCAAAGGACTGTCCCGTGAGACGTGGCCAACCGTCATGGATTCTACTGTCAGGGTCAGAATCCCGGTCTTATATAGGATGCACACTGCGGAGTTCATAGTAAAAGCATAAACAGCTGGTCCTGCTGTTACAATTAGTCCTGCTCTTTGGTTCTGTGTTTTGACAATACCCAGGTCAGGATGTCAGAAGGAGGTGTTTGCAGAAATTGTTTTCCCATGAGACTGGTTTCACTGTCCCTTTGAAGATCAAGGAGGTTAGGATGTTTACTGTCCCTTTCTTTTTGATGTAGTTTCCCATCTGTCTTTACTGAGGTTATTTGAGCGGCAAGGAGGTGTTGTATCCAGTTGTCATTCAAATAAAGGAAGTCAGGATAGGTGTTGCACTGTCTCTTTGATGCTATCAAGAAGGTGTTACAGAGGCCATCTGTCCTTTTGGTGTGATCAAAGAAGTCAGATCAAAGAGGTTAGGATCTACAATAAGCAATGTTATTGTAGAGACCATCTGGTCTAGGGGGGTCAGGAGTTCAGGTCAGCAGATTTGAGAATACATATTAGTAAACAAACTTATCAGTAATATGCTGGGTCAGCAGACTTGAGAATACATAAACAAAATTATCAGTAATATGCTGGGGCATAACTGGCATAACAGCCACTTATTGGCCCACTCTTCCAGTGTCGTCAGATCCTTTTGGAGATTTTCGCAGTCTTCCGTTGTTTCAACCCTGCTGTATAGTTTGGTGTCGTCTGCAAATTTAATAACCTCGCATTTTGTTCCCACCTCCAGGTCATTTATAAATATATTGAAAAGGAGCGGTCCCAACACCGACCTCTGCGGCACCCCACTCGTGACCCATTTCCAATCTGAATAGTAACCCTTCACTCCAACCCTCTGTTTTCTGCCTGCCAGCCAGTTTTTGATCCATCGGTGGACCTCCCCTTGTACCCCGTGGTTCCATAGTTTCTTAAGCAGTCTTTCGTGTGGTACCTTGTCGAAGGCCTTTTGGAAGTCAAGGTAAATGATATCTATGGATTCCCCTTTATCCACCTGTCTGTTCACCCCTTCAAAGAAGTGTAATAAGTTAGTGAGGCATGACCTACCCTTGCAGAAGCCATGCTGACTTGATTTAAGCTGTCCATTGGCTTCGATGTGTTCACAGATGCTGTCCTTGATCAGCGCTTCCATCATCTTTCCCGGGACCGAGGTCAAGCTCACCGGCCTGTAGTTTCCCGGGTCGCCCCTCGAACCCTTCTTGAAGATTGGCGTGACATTTGCTATTTTCCAGTCCTCTGGGATCTCTCCAGTTTTTAAGGATAGGTTGCATATTTGTCGAAGTGGCTCTGCTATTTCGTTCCTCAGTTCCTTGAGTACCCTTGTGTGAAAGCCGTCTGGACCTGGTGATTTGTCGCTCTTTCGCCTGTCTATCTGCCTGAGGACATCCTCTTGGCTTACCTCTAGTTGGGCCAGCTTATCTTCCTGATCACCATTTACGATCTCTTCTGGCTCCGGAATGTTGGTTGTGTCCTCCCTCGTGAAGACTGACATGAAGAACTCATTTAACTTGTCAGCCATCTCTTTTTTCTCTTTTACCACTCCCTTTCTGTCTCCATCGTCCAAGGGTCCCACTTCCTCCCTTGCTGGTTGCTTCCCCTTAACGTATCTGAAGAACGATTTGAAGTTTGTTGCTTCCACCGCTAATTTCTCTTCATATTCTCTTTTTGCTTTCCTAACCACTCGGTGGCACTCTTTCTGGTGTTTTTTATGCTCCTTTAGATTGTTCTTTGATTGATCCTTTTTCCATTTGCTGAACGATGCTTTCTTGTCACTTATCGCCTTCCTCACTGCATTTGTTATCCACACTGGGTTTTTCGTTCTGTTTTTTTTTTTTTGCACCCTTTCCTGAACTTGGGGACGCACAGGTTCTGTGCTTTATGTACCACGCCCTTGAGTAGGGTCCAGGCTTCTAGCTTAAAACCCTCTTCAGTAGATTAACCAGTCTGCTAACAAAGACACTTCTTCCCTTCTTTGATAGATATACACTATCCCTATTCAGCAGCCCTTGGAAAATCATCCCATGGTCCAGGTAGCCAAAACGCTCTTGACGCCACCATCCACGTAGCCACGCATTCATCTCCAGGATGCAAGCTTCTCTGCCCTGACCTTTATCCTCGACAGGAAGAGTGGACGAGAATACCACCTGGGCACCTGTCTGCTTTATCTTCTCTCCCACAGTTGCTTTTAATACATTCACAGGGGTACCTGGCAGTATTGTTATTGCCAACATGGATGAGTAGCATCGGATGAGTCTCGGGAAGCTCTCCGTAACATCTTGGATTTTGACACCAGGCAGACAGCATACCTCTCATGACATCATGTCTGGTCTGCAGATGGATGCTTCTGTACCCCTCAGAAAGGAATCGCCAACTACCACTACCTTACGTCTCCCTAGTGGTCATGGATCCAGTAATTTATTTAATTTCAAGCTTTGGTTCTTCCCCTCCTTGGTAAGCTCTCATCTCCTCCACTTCCAGGACAGCATACTGGTTCTTCAGTTCAAGGGCAGGGGGAGTCACAGTACCAGTCTTGCAGTGTTCTGTAATCTGAGTCCAGTTATCTTCCCTCAGCATAGCCTCTTCTTCCCCACTGCTGGAAATCTTTCACACTTCACTGAACCATTTCATCAATGTACCTCTCATTCTCACGGATGCTTCTCAGTCTTGCCACCTCCTCTCTCTGTTCCTTTACTTCCTTCATGAGAGTCAAGCTGAAGACAGCTTGCACATGGAACCACTCCTTCTGCCTGTGTAACTTATAATAGGTTTTTTTCATAGTCAGCAATGGAAAGCAGCCACACTCCAGGTGATGTCACTGACAGCCTTTTCTGAGCAGGTGCAGTTCTTTGCATTGCTTCAGTCTGCTCCCTCCCCATCAGTGTGTACTAACATAGATAAGAAATTGTCTTCCTTTTTTTTCAGGAGCTAATAGGAGGTACAGCATAAAGGCATTTCCCTGTTAACTGCAGAGACCTCCTGTTACAGATAAGCAACTTTACTTTTCTTTAATAGTAGCTAGGGGAATGTAGGCACACTCTAGGTGAGTCCCAAGGTGAGGGTCACCCTGATGTGATTTTTTTTCCCTCCATATGTATATATATATATATATATATATTTTTTTTTTTTTTTTAGCCTGATAGTGTGAAGAAACGTGGAGGAGGAAAATCTATCTGTACCAGGCAAAATACTGCATGCCCAAAGTCTACATCTTGAACTGAAGATGAATGAAGACAATAATGCATACTGAGGATATGTACTGAAGCTCTGGTTGTGGCTTTGCAGATGTTCAAATTGTAGACAGACTTGGAGTTTACAAGGAGTTGATTTGAGAGGTATAGCATTATGAAAAGCAGTATAAAATCCAATTAAATGGGGTTTGCTGGAAGCAGGAGTGCCTGCATTTATTGGCAGAAAAATGACAATAAGATGGGAATAGTTTTAGTGTGATGAAGGTAGTAAACAGGACTAATCGCAAAGTAAGATATATACAGAAATTTTTGCTGCAGAGTCATGTTTTAAGTAAAACTTGCTCTAAAACAGAGCTACTCAGTTCCGGTCCTTGAGGTTCTCAGGATATCCATAACAAATATGCAGGAGAGAGATTTGACTACTAAGGAAACAGTGCATGCAAATCTCTTATGCATATTCTTTGTGGATATCCTGAAAACCTGGCCTGCATGTGGACCTTGAAGACCGGACTTGAATAGCCCTGGTCTAAGATGTGGAGAAAAACAGCTGCTTAGAACCCCTTAAAAGTAAAAAAAAATACTTGTTTCCAGCAAGCAGAGTAACAAATTGGGTTTTCACAATTACACCATCTTCCAACTCTAGGATTGACCCTTTTTAGCAACAGCACCATGGTTCTAATTTCTCTGAACACATTAATGGATCAGCAGAGCAGTAAAGCACAGTTACTTACCGTAATAGGTGTTAACCAGGGACAGCAAGCAGCTATTCTCACATATGGGTGACGTCATCGACGGAACCTAGATGCAGACGCCTCGCAAGCAGACTTGCTTGAAGAAATTCGAAGTTTCAAGTCGCCCGCATCGCGCACGCGCAAGTGCCTTCCCGCCCAGCACAGGGCGCGTCTCCTCAGTTCCAATAGCTAGCAGAGAAGCCAACCAGGGGAGGTGGGTGGATTGTGAGAATAGCTGCCTGCTGTCCGTGGATAACAACTGTTACGGTAAGTAACTGTGCTTTATCCCAGGACAAGCAGGCAGATATTCTCACATATGGGTGACCTCCAAGCTAACCAGAATGGGACGGTGGGAGTGTTGGCAATTTAGGAGAATAAATTTTGTAATACTGTTTGGCCAAACTGTCCATCCCATCTGGAGAAAGTATCCAGACAATAGTGAGAAGTGAAGGTATGAACCGAGGATCAAGTAGCAGCCTTGCAAATTTCCTCAATAGGAGTAGATCTGAGGAAAGCTACCGAAGCTGCCATAGCTCTGACTTTATGGGCTGTGACTTTACTGTGAAGGGGTAATCCAGCCTGGGCATAGCAGAAAGAGATACAAGCCACCATCCAATTGGAGATGGTACGTTTAGAAATAGGATGTCCCAACTTATTTGGATTGAAGGAAACAAAAAGTTGAGGAGTTCTGTATGGTTTGGTGCGTTCCAAGTAGAAGGCCAAAGCACGTTTACAGTCCAAAGTATGAAGAGCTGATTCTCCAGGATGAGAATGAGACTTTGGAAAAAACACTGGAAGAACGATGGATTGGTTGAGATGAAATTCTGAGACCACTTTACGTAGGAATTTCGGATGAGTACGAAGAATCACTTTGTCATGATGGAACACCATGAATGGTGGGTCAGTAACTAAAACTTGCAGCTCACTGACTTGTCGAGCAGAAGTGAGGGCAATTAGAAACACCACTTTCCAAGTGAGATACTTCAGATGAGCCTTATCAATTGGTTCAAATGGAGGCTTTATGAGTTGAGTAAGGACAACATTGAGGTCCCAAACCACAGGAGGCGGTTTGAGAGGAAGTTTGACATTGAAAAGTCCTTTCATGAATCTGGAAACCACCGGATGAGCAGAGAGGGGTTTCCCTTCAATAGGCTGATGGAAAGCCACAATTGCACTGAGATGGACTCGTATACATGTAGACTTGAGACCAGAATTGGATAAGTGCAAAAGATAGTCCAAAACAGAAGATAAGGAGGAATGCTGAGGCTCTTTATGATGAGAAAAACACCATGTAGAAAATCTAGTCCATGTTTAGTGATAGCATTGTCTAGTTGTAAGCTTTCTAGAAGCTTCTAAAACGTCTCTTATAGATTGAGAAAACTGAAGAGAGGTTATTATTGAGAGGTACCAAGCTGTCAGGTGTAGAGACTGCAGGTTGAAATGAAGCAGAGATCCTTGACTCTGTGTAAGCAGAGAAGGAAAAACGGTTAGAAGGTATGGCTCCCTGATGCTGAGTTGAAGTAGAAGGGAGTACCAAGGTTGTCTTGGCCAACGAGGAGCGATTAGAATCATGGTGGCATGATCGTTCTTCAACTTGACCAGAGTCTTGAGAATGAGAGGGAATGGAGGGAATGCATAGAGGAAGAGATTCGTCCATTCCAGAAGAAAAGCATCTGCTTCGAGGCAGTGAGGAGAATATATCCTGGAGCACAACTGAGGCAGTTTGAAGTTGTGGGGAGCCACAAAGAGGTCTATCTGAGGGGTTCCCCATTGTGAAAAAATGTGATGAAGAGGTGAGGAATGGAGAGTCCATTCGTGAGATTGTAGAAAACGACTCAAGTTGTCCGCCAAGCAATTCTTCGCCCCTTGAATGTAGACAGCTTTGAGGAAGATGTTGTGGCGGATTGCTCAGTCCCAAACCTTCAGAGCTTCTTGACAAAGGGAGGCAGATCTCGTCCCTCCTTGTTTGTTGACATAATACATGGCGACTTGGTTGTTCGTTCGGATGAGGACTACCTGGTCGCGAAGAAGATGTTGAAAAGCTTTGAGAGCTTTGAAAATCGCTCTGAGTTCCAACAGATTTATGTGACATGGACGATCCGTACTGGTCCAGTGGCCTTGAGTACGGAGACCATCGAGATGAGCGCCCCAAGCATAGGTCGAAGAGTCTGTCGTGAGGACCTTTTGATGAGGGGGCGTTTGAAAAAGTAAGCCTCTGGAAAGATTGGAAGAGAGCATCCACCAACAGAGACTTCTTGAAGGAAAGAGTGACTGAAATGTGTCGGGAAGGAGGGTCGCAAACTTGCATCCATTGAGATGCCAGTCCACTGAGGAATTCTGAGGTGAAGTCTGGCAAAAGGAGTCACGTGTACTATAGCGGCCATGTGACCCAGAAGTACCATCATGTGTCTTGCTGAGATGGAAGAGCGGGAAGACACTGTGTGACAGAGTTGTAGAAGAGCCTCCAGACGTTGTTGTGGAAGGAATGCTCTGAGTTGGACAGTGTCCAGAACAGCTCCAATGAATTGTAGAGTCTGTGAGGGCTGAAGTTGAGATTTGGGAAAGTTGATTTCGAATCCCAAACTTTGTAGGAACCAGGTAGTCCATTGGGTCGCTACAATAACCCCTTGAGATGTGGAATCTTTGATGAGCCAGTCGTCCAGGCAGGGAAATACCTGAAGACCATGGTTTCTTAGAGCTGCGGCTACCACTACCAGGCACTTGGTGAACACTCTGGGAGATGAAGCCAGGCCAAAGGGCAGCACTCTGTATTGATAATGCAGATTCCCCACCCGAAATCTGAGGTATTGACGGGAGGCCAGATGAATGGGGATATGAGTGTAGCCTCCTTGAGATCCAGAGAGCATAACCAGTTGTTCTGCTCGAGAAGGGGATAAAGAGATGCCAGAGTCAACATTCAAAACTTTTCTTTGTCTAAAAATTTGTTGAGAGCCTTGAGATCCAGAATGGGCCGCAGATCGCCCGTCTTCTTCGGAACAAGGAAGTAACGGGAGTAAAACCCCCTGTTCTGCTGTTCCAAGGGAAATGGTTCGATGGCATGGAGACGAAGCAGAGCTTGAGCTTCCTGAAGAAGAAGGGCGGTCTGGGATGGATTGGAAGGATACTCTCTTGGAGGAAGCTCTGGTGGAACTTGAGTGAAATGAAGAGAGTATCCTTCCCTGATGATGGTAAGCACCCAGAGGTCGGATGTAATTATTGTCCATCAGTTGTAAAATGATGGAGATGACCTCCTATAGGGGGAAAAGGAGACAGAGACAGAACGGTGGAGGTTATGCTCTGTTGTAAACAGTCAAAAAGGCTGAGAAGCCTTAGGTGCAGCAGAAGATTGGGGTTTCTGTTGCTTCTGAGGATGTTGCTTTTTCAGAGGAGGGCAAATATAAGGAGCCGGCTTTGGAGCAAAACGCCTTTGATAGATAAGAGCAGGGCGTGCAGGAGCTGGCTTTGGCTTAGGTCTGACTATAGAAGCAAATGATTTTTCATGGTCAGATAATTTCTTGGTGGCTGCCTCGATGGATTCATCAAAGAGGTCGTTGCCCTCACAAGGAATGTTAGCTAAGCGGTCTTGAAGGTTAGAGTCCATGTCAATGGTACGAAGACAGGCAAGACGACGCAAAGCTACAGAGCAAGCAGCCGCTTGGGCAGACAACTCGAAGGCATCATAGGATGATTGGAGGAGATCCAGATGTAATTGAGAGAAAGCAATGACTTCCTGAAACTCAAAATGCATTTGTTTATCCAAATAAGCCAAAAACTTTGGTAGAAGAGAAAGAAGAAATTCAAAGTACGTGATGAAATAAAAATTATAATTGAGGACTTTAGAGGACATCATAGCATTCTGGTAGATGCGACATCCGAATTTGTCCATAGTTTTCCCTTCCCTTTCAGGAGGAACTGTGGCATAAACCTTGGAAGGATGGGACCTCATTAAGGAGGATTCAACAAGCAGAGATTGATGAGATAACTGTGAGTTGTCAAACCCTTTGCAATGCACAGTTTTATACCTAGAATCCAATTTTCCTGGAACAGCCGGTATGGAAAAAGGTGTTTCCATGCATTGACCAAAAGTCTGATTCAAAAGCTTATGAAGTGGAAGCTTAAGACACTCTGCCGGAGGTTGAGGAAGGTGCATGACTTCTAGATACTCCTTAGAATACTTGGAGCCAGTATCCAATTGAATATCCAAGTCTACAGCCATCTGTTGCAGGAAAAACGAGAAAGATAGCTGATCTGCCAATGCTTTGCCTTGAGAAGGACTCGAGGACGTCGAGGCAGCCTGTGTTGAAAAAGAAGCTTCAGCAGGGAAAAAGGCATCAAAGGAACCTGGTGACTTGGACGAGGCAATCGAGTCCAGAACATCCTCGAGGTCCGGCATCGGAGACCTCGAACGAGGAGTCGGTGGTCTGGTTGAGGTTGGAGTAGATCGAGGCTTCGAGGAAGATGGTCTGTCATTAGAAGAAGAACGATGCCTGGAAGGATGCCTCGATGAAGGCCTCGAATGTCGGTGAGAACTGTGTCTGGAACCAGATCTCGAGGATCGAGGAGATTTCACCTCGGAGACGTAGGCAGCCGATGCCGATGTATGAATAGGACTAGAGGCTTAGATCGCAGCTCCAGAGGCTTGGTGGAGGAACCTCGATGCACTTTCAAAGACTCTGCTCCTTGTTTAGAGTGTGAGGATTCTCGTCGAGGCACTTGCAAAGAATCTACTCCTTGCTTTTCGTGCTTGGATGGCAGAGACTCTGCTCCCTGCAAAGAGTGTGTAAGTTCAGACTGGGGCAAAGGAAGCGGCTCGACCTCGCGGGAGTCTGATGAATGCCCAGGCTGGATAAGAGGAAGCAATTTGGGTCCCATATTAGTAAGGAACTGAATAAACTGCTTCTCTAACATGGTCTGGAAAGAAGCCGGCAAGGATGGATCCGCGTCTGAAACCGGACCACCTGCTTTGGTTGGAGGTTCCTTCGAGGTAGTGTGAGTGTGTTTCGACTTATGAGTCTTGGACACTTTAATCACCACCGGAGGAACTGACTGCTGAGCTATCTGACCTGAAGAAACAGGGGAAGATACAGGAGATGACATTGAAGCAAGAGCCGCTGCAAACGAGGAAGGTCTGATGAGGCTTGAGGTGGAAGCAGTAGGCGCAGGAGCCTCGATGGAAGTCGAGGCCAAAGACGCCTTCGAAGTCGAGGGATCAGTAGGAGACTCCATCTCGAAAAGCTTGTCCACCAGAATGCAACGACGCTTGAAAGCACGAGGCTTAAGTGTTTGGCAAGGCAGGCACGACCTAGGATGATGTTTCGGCTCAAGGCACTTGAGGCAGCGTCCGTGAGGGTCCGGCAGAGAGATCGCGCGCTGACACTTGCTACACCTCTTGAAGCCTGTAGCAGGCCGGGACATAGACGGAAAAATAGCCGCCGCAAAGTCAAAGACCTCGGGCTGCGGCCGAGCGGCCTGTCCCGGAAAACGAACGGAAGAAGCAAAATTTTTTAAACTTAAATAATAGAAATAAAATAAAACAGTGATTCGTGAAGGAAAAAAACACAAACCACGGTTGAGAGAAGGCACAAAGTGAACGAAGTTAAATGCAGAGAGTCAAAGACGGACTTCTCGGCTACATGGAAAACTGAGAACTGAGGAGATGCGCCCTGTGCTGGGCGGGAAGGTACTCGCGCATGCGCAGTGTGGGTGACTCGAAACTTCGAGTTTCTTCAAGCAAGTCTGCTTGCGAGGCGTCCGCATCCGGGCTCCGTCGATGACATCACCCATATGTGAGAATACCTGCCTGCTTGTCCTGGGATAATTATTTTTCCACCTATAGTGGCCTCTGTTCATTCCAACTTTTGCCAAAACCACCACACAACATGGGAAAACAGTAGCTGTCGCCATGCAGATTTCATTGGATGAAAAGTAATGAGCACCACTTATTACCGTTTTAATTTTCTCACTCCTCTTCCATCCCCATTCATAGCTGACAAAGTGTTAGACAGAAAAACCTGTGTATTGTTTCATTAAAAAAACCTTTATATTTCATCACATGTTGGTTTCATAAGATATCAGGTGGAAAAAAACTCTGAATGAGAACAAACACAGACATCACAGAGCCTCAGAGAAAAAAAAAATAACACATTCTCTGCTTCCATAGGGTAGAGGAGAAGTGGAGAGGCCAATGCAGCTTCTTATATAGAAGTTGGTACAGTAGTTTTCTGAAGCACAGGGCCTAATGGAAAGCCCACAGCACAAAAACTTGGGCCTGGGGAATACAGCAGTAGTCAAGAGTTCAGCAGTTCAGCTCTTGAGGGTGGATTCTGACTCCATGTGGACAATTTCTGGATCCAGGTCTTGCCTGTCACTGCCTGACTTTTCCATCTCAGCATCAATTTGTGTGCTATAAAAAACAGAGAAGAAAAGTAAACTAAAAAATATTCTCATATTTCGTAATTAACTGCAGCAAGTTCCTCTTATCTGAATCAGAAGAGAATTCCAAATATGTGCTACTAAATAAACAAAATCTGAAGAATATAATTTTTTTAGACAAATACCTTTAGGATTTGGGAAATGTAATAAGAGGTCCCACAATCTCTTTGATCTAATAATATTTGAGAAACTAATCAAGTCAGACATGTATTTGGGAGCTTGGCCATAAAGAATGTTAAAGATCATAACACACAACTTAAATTTAATCTGTCTCTATCTTAGTTATACATTAGAGAATGACACGGGGAAAAAATCTGTCCCCGTCACCGGCCCACCATCCTCTGCACCGCCCCGTCACCGCCGTTCCCTTCACCGCCCCGTCACCGTCACCGCCATCCCTTTCACCGCCCCGTCACCGCCACTGCCATCCCATTCACCGCCCCGTCACCGTCCCCGCTGCATCCATATAAGCCTTAGTACTGTAATATTTAGCTTATTCCTTTCTTATAAATCAAAGTTCCTGCTGCTGAACTAGAGAAAGAGATGTTCAGCTGGCAGGGCTTTGTTTATAAATTTTTATCAACACAACTAATATACTATTTTATCCTAAAGCAAAAAATAAATAAATATAATTTTTTTTTCTACCTTTGTTGTCTGGTTTCTGCTTTCCACATCTTCTCATTGAATTCCTTCCATCCACTGTGTGTCTTCTCTCTGCGTCTTCCATTTGCTGTTACTGTGCCTCTCCCTTAACCCCCCCCCCCCAATTGGTCTAGCACCCATCTTCTTCCCTCCGCTCCCGCATAGTCTGGCATCTGTCTTCTTCCCACTCTGTCTTCCACATTTCCACCCTCTTTCAATGTCTGTTCTATTCCTTTCCACCACCACCCTTCCCTCCCTCCTTTACCATCTGTTCCTTTCTACTACCCTTCAGCTCCTCTCGCGTGGCCTATCTACCTTCCTTCCTCTTATTTTCATGGCACGTTACAATGTAATTTGTGCAAGCCACTGGAGCCTGCAAGCTCGGTCCCTGTCCCATCCCCACAAACCATCTCGCTTCTGTGCTCCTATTTTCTCCATTTCTAATATCTCCCCTATGTATCTGTCATTGCCCCCCCTTGTCCATATACCATCCCCATGGCATGTCCCCTTTATGTCTCTGTCCCTATGCCCCATGCACATAATTTCCCCTCTTTCTGTTACCTTCCTGTGTCCAGATTTCCCCTATCTTCCTCTTCCATACCAGTGTGTCTCTTCTTTTCAACCCCATCTAGCTTTTTTCCCTCTTTCTTCCCCCCCCCCTGCTTCTAGCATCTGGCTCACCTGCCAGTCCTTCCCTTTCTTTCCTGCTGTGGGTTTTTCTTTCCGACTTCATCCCCTTGGCCCAGAATCCTTTTCCCTTTCACTCCCTCCTTCCAATTTGAGCCGGGAACACTAGCGATCGCACGGTCCCCGCAGCCACTACCTGCCTGCCCAATCGATCCTAGTGTTTAGCCAGCTCTCTCCCTTCTCCTCACCTTAGTTTATAGGTTTTCTTTTTCGGCGACCTGCACGCGCGGCTGCTCAGTGTTCAATCTTCTGCTCTGCTGCAACTTCCTGTTTCCGGTTGCGTCAGAGCAGAAGATCGAAACTGAGCAGCAGCAGCGGGTGCGTGGCTCTCTGATAGCGTGCGGGTCGCCGAAAAAGAAAATCTACAAACTAAGGTGAGGAGAAGGGAGAGAGCTGGCTAAACACTAGAATCGATTGGGCAGGCGGGTGTGAGCTGCGGGGACCGCGCGATCCTTCATGCCTCACTGCGGGGACAAGACCATTCACCGCCCCGCGGGCGGTGAATGGCCTTGTCCCCGTAGCGACTGCTAGTTTTCTTCCCCGTTTTCGGCGGGTGACCCACGGCTAAAATGCGGTGGCCGCGGGTAAACCGCCACCGTGTCATTCTCTATTATACATTTTGGTGGAATTCGTTATACCACATTTACAAAATGGAAAGAGTAATTGCTTTGCAGAATGGGAATTATAACAATTTTAAAAAGATCTGGGGGCCATTGGCAAATTATTGTAATGATTAGACATCATTTTTCACTGATAGTATATTTATACATGGGGGGTGGGGGGATGGTATAAATTTCTTTTTAAAGGTTAATCATTTAATAAGTTTATAATACTTATATGATATGATATATTTGATTGAAATATTTAAGGGAAGGGTGGGTGGGGAGGGTTTAATTTATGTATTTATGATGACATTAGTAAGAAATTCAAGTGATGTGTCAAAATATTTAATGATATAATATTGCGCACTTGTTGTAAGATGATAAAATGAATAAAGAATTGGTAATCTGTGTCTCTATAGGCAGCCAGTGTAACTCAATAAGTAAACTTGTCTATTTTTTTTGGCAGAAAAAAAAAAATAATAAAATCGGTCTTGATGTTCTCAAAGGTCTCTTTTAGCAATAATTTGGAACTGCCCAAAGAAACTATATTACAATAAACTAATTGAGTCAGTACAAGACTGCAAAGCCAGAATGCAGAATGAAGGATCCAAATATGTTCTAACTCTTCTCAATTTTTTTAGTAATAACTATTTTTTGATCCCACATTGATTTATAATTCTGCAAAAAAAAAAAAAAAAAAAAGAGCCCATTAATGTTACCCCTATGGTCTTCACATTTCTCTTAAACTTAAAGTTGTAATTATTAAGTCAGAGATCTGAACAGCATGTTATTAAACTATTTACAAACATCACCCTGCATCTAGCTTCAACTTTCTTCACCCCCCACCCCAACCTCCCAAAATAATTTGGCCCTGCCGCCCCCTGTAAAACTGCATTATGTCCTTTCTTAGTAGAAAGCTGAATTTTATGAAAATAAAAGCACAATATGGCAACAATAAACAGTGCTTGTACTCCCTTTGTCAGATGTTTCCCCAACAAGCAGATGAAGACAGGGAAAACAGTTTTTCCAGCGATATCATCCGCATGCTAAAGCAGCACTGAAGCCTAGGTCTAGCCACTATAACAAATATCAAAGCTGAGGTAACCAAGCAAGGAAACCAACAACGACCATCTGACACCTGGAACCTCCTCCCCCTTCCACAAGCAGAATATGACCATTACAGCAAGAGAGAATCCCCTCTTTGACAGTTACCATCTTCCCTGGAGATTTCAGGACTAATCTATCAGAACTCAAAGAAAGAAAATTAACAGAGAATTATAGATTATGTTCTTACCTTCCTAATCTTCTTTCTTTTACAAGACATGGGATTCCATATGTTAGCTGTTACTTCCCACTAGTTGTGAATCTGCACTACATCCCGAATATCATGATCATAGGGAAAGAGTGGGATGCTGACTGTATCCCTCTAAGAAGAGGGTCCACCACATGAGGGGGTCATCAGAGGCCTCTTCAAAGTGTAAAAAAGAAGACACCTGAAGAATGAGCTCCTGCAACCCTTCGAGAAAAAAGCGTACAACATAAGCGTCCTCACCAACCGGCGCCTCAGAAAAATAATTTCTATTCCAAACATCAGACCCTCCAATGGATCTGGAAAATCCTCTCCAAGATCCAAGTCCCCAGAGGAAACAGATCAGCCATAAAAGAAACCTTGTCCCAAGACACCCGAGGCCACTTGGACGATGGCTGAGGGGGCCAGATAGAGGCAACCATAGCAGGAGACTGAACGGGTTGGCTGTGGAAGGGAAAGACCCCCCAAACTGAAGCAAGACCCCCAGCCGCCTGTAAATAAGCCTTGCACATGGCTAACATAAATCAAAACTCAACAACCCCAGTGGCAGTCTAGAAATCATAGAATGAGCAGAAGACACATTTAAGACCTGTTCCTGACTCTCTAAGGAAGGTTGCCTAAGGCAGTGGGAAATGGACACATTTCCTGCAAAACTGAGGGAAGCACCATTACTAAACTGGCACCTGAAATCAAACATGGCATCGAAGCCAAACTCGACCCTGCTGCTATAGAAACGCTGCTAGCAGCCCTAGCCACAGTGACAAGGGAATCCCCAGCCTCCTCAGCGGTCTGCAAGCCTGAATCTGCAAGACTGCCGGCAGCCGAGGAAACCCCAGCGTGGGCAGCGGTGAGGTCTGGGCGTCACCAGTGCCTCCCGCAGTGTGCACGCAAAGGGGAGCTGGACATGCCGACACTCAAAGCTAGTTATCCCTCAAGGCAGCTGGAACATTTTGTGCACCCGCCAGTCGCATCCACTGCTCAGCACCCACATAAAATGCACATGCTGCTTTTTTGAAGCACTCATACTGAATGCGTCAAAAACCCACATACATCAACACCGTACAAAAATGGCAGCTTCAGGACCACTTTATACTCCATTTATTTATTGTGTCTTTTTTTTTTTTTTTAAACTTCTCACAGCTCACCAACTGTCTCAAGTTAGAGCAGACCCCACCTGGAACTCTAAACTGTACTCAGTGCCAATATAGATGGCAAGGTGTATAGTTGAGGCTCCTCTAAACACAAAAAACCTGGGGAGGTGGGGGGAGGGACTCGACCCTTTTGAGTGTGGCATCCCCAAGGTCAGAAGGACCCCCAAAGGGTTCCCCCAAGCTTTATCCGGAGAGCTAAAGGGACCAGAAAAATTCCCTAACCAGATCCAACAGGCCCAAAAACAAACGGTACAGACTGCACAATCTTACCACTCCACCTGCTGGAGACTGAGAAAAGACTGATTGTAAGAGGGACTGCACAGCCCACTTATACTATAGCCAAAGGTTAGTGTCTCAGTCTCTACCTGCTGGCAGAGGAGCATAAACCCATCTGTTTCTTTGCTGGTCTGGAGGGACGGTAAGAACTGAAGATGATGGTTATACTTGCATAGGCATATCTGAGGAGTTAAGTTTACAAAAGTGGCCTTGGCTGCAGCCAACTCCATTTTACAATTGATACCGTACCCTCCTGTATGGCACCAGTAGCCATGACCTATTCTTTTAACAGTGGTGAGTTGTTTCTTCAGCTGCGGTAATACCGGGTGCATTTTTTGCTCCATCATCTTACTATACAGCACTACCTAACACACCTAGTTCTCTGAAACACTGGCTGTCCGCTTACATAGCCTTGACATCAACTATTATATGTTTTGGGTCAGCTTCAACTGTTGTCTGTATAGCTCTACTTATCACAACTACATAGTAACATAGTAAATGATGGCAGAAAAAGACTTGTGCGGCCCATCCAGTCTGCCCAACAAGGCAAACTCATAAGGTATGAAGTGATACTACATATGCATACTTGATCTTGATTTGTCCTCCCCTTTTTCAGGGCACAGACCTTAGAAGTCTGCCTGTTACTGGCCTATCTGTTCAGCAATAATCAGGGCAGACTTTAGAAGTCTGTCTGGCACTGCTATCATCTAATCACTGCTAAGCTTGTTTGGTTCCATGCCTTTCATACAGAATTCCCTAACTGCTTTTATGATGCTAGCTCAGCAGCCTTCTCTAGGACTCTGGCAATAGTTGTTGGCTGCATAGCTGTGGCAGCTTCGCCTGATTGAAGCTGAAAGAAAACATTGTGGCTCTCGATGGTACCTCCTTCAGTGGCACCTTGTGTCTATTCTGCTGCAGCTTTCTTAACAAGTACGCTTCCTTTGGACACTTGTTTGGTATCTTTCCAATCTTTCCTTTTGTGCAGACCTCCTCTTTTGGAGGTGTCTCAGGCTTGGTAGTTTAGCATGGCTTCTCATTGAGTCATAAGCCCTCGCCTTTTCATGTGTACATTGTCCATGAGCTACAGCCTTGCTGGTTATTCTGGGCCTATCGTCCTTTTTTCTGCTTTCCCCCTTTATCTCATCACTTCATCCATTGGTTTGTGCCTTGTGGATGTATAACATATTCAATGACATTAATTTCTGCTCTAGTCATTAGCCATCTTCATTGCTCTACATGATGGTTTTATTAAATACCTTTAGTGTTTCCATAATAGAGTAGGCTTACTCTTAGTTACCTTTGGAACGATCATTCACTGATGCTGCAGTTCGCTCCTTCTCCGTTTTTTTTCTTTGTCCCATCCTAATTGAGGCACTGTTTTGCCCCATCCCATTCATTCTGGACTGGTCTGGCATAGAAGTAATGGAAGGGAAAATTATGTTTTTTACCCGATAATTTTCTCTCTTTTAGCCATATTAGTGTTTTCTTCCTACAGGTAATAACTTCTGCTTTTCCTTTCCTTCACATGGATGCCTCGCATCTCCTGACTCGGTGAAATACCTGTGTGTCAGTTGAGTATCAGCCTCATTCTAAAATGTTAACAATATAGCCTTAGTTGGCTTTAGTCTTTTCCAATTGTCAGCTATAATTGTTATGAGCACCATTGCTTGGCTATTTGAAATACTGAACTTTCCTGGCTGCACAATACCCTTAAAGCTCTTGGGACTATTTTTTCTCTGTCTCCATCTGCTGGTAGATGGAAATAACCCATTCATTCCGGACTAGGCTGATATGATTAAAGAAAAGAAAATTATAACATATGAAATATAATTTTCCTATACATATATAAGTGTTCCTGAAAACATGCTACCCACTACACCTTTTCAACAGCAAGAAACTCTAAGGAGTCTAGGATGACTCATCGTGACCATTTCAGCTCGGCCAGTTTAGCGTGGCCGTTTCATCACTAAATCGGCCATGATGAATTGTCGTAAAATTACAATAGCTAGTCTCTTCTCCCCAAGTTGCCTACCACCATTCCCGCAGCCTTCCTTCTCCAGTGCCTCATCCCCTCAGTCACAACTTCTTCTTCTCTCAGGCATATTGCCTTCTAAACAGAAGATGTGTCTGGAATGCTGCAGGGCCTTGTTTGGAGGGGCAATGCTCCCCACACCCTCCACACTACAACCCCCACATCCCCCTAAACTACACCCGCTCCCCTCCTATGAGCAGATCCAGGCGTTCTCTCCAGGACAATTCAGTGCGGCTGCGATGAAACGTCCCACAATGATTCGTCCCATTCCGACTCTGAGATAGGTCTGGTTTTGTTGAGCTGAACTGGGGGAATCATTTCCAACACTCAGGATCCTCTCATTTCACCCCAACCCTTCAGAATGAATGTTTAATGAAAAATATCTGCATGCAGCTGTCTATTAACCCAGATTGGTATAACCCAAATATACAAGACTAAAATACTCACTCATTCTGTTTATCTTCAGTCGGCACCTCTCGCTTTACACTGCCCAAACTGTGGTCTTCTTCCCGGTCCTTGTCTTCGCCACTCTCGTTCTGCTGGGCTGCAGATTCACCATTCACTGGAGCAGAAACATCTATAAAGACAGAAATATGGTTTATACTGGTAGGTGGGCAGACAATGGAAGAATCATCACTTTTCCTCACTCCAGCAACAACAAGGCATGGAAAAAAAGAGAGAAAAATGTTATGTCCCATTTTTCTCCAAATCACTCCAGACCACTTCTCCTTCACTCCCATTCCACTCCCAAAGGAAGATACAGGATGAATCACCAACAGAAAGATAAGTCTCCTTCAAGATTATACTTCTGTACTATTCCTCCAGCTAGTAGGGAGGCTACTGCAGTTTCTGCCCTCTACCCTTCCAGGAATTAATGTCTCTCCTCTGAAACGCAGACAAAGCTGCAAGCTGAACCTAGAGGAAGGACCAGGCAGGGCCCCTATCCAGACCATTCTGCAAGAACTCCAAGATATGAGGCAAAGAAGCGCAAAGAGAAACTACACCACAAGTGGAACACCACTCCTCAAAGAGACATTAAATGCGCACATAAGTCCAATAGGAGAGATCCCAGCAAGAAAATGTCCCCACAGCTCGCTAACTATACCAGCCGAGCCACAGCCGCTGTCCTTCAATTCTCCCCAGCCCTAGAAAAATACTAGAACTCGAAGAAAAAACAAAATTTGCACGTGCAACACCTACAAGAACAACACAACAATAGACAGGGTGGGGTTCTATGCTGGTCTGCAGAGGCTAAAAGAAAATAAATTATCAGATAAGAACCTAATTTCTCCTTCTTTAGCAACTCTCCAGACCAGCATAGGCATCTTACAAGTGGGACGTACAAAAGCAGTCCCCGTCATGGGTGGGACCCCTGAAGGGCCACCACCAGAACACGCTTACCGAACACCGCATCCCGATAAGCCTGAATGTCCACACAGTAGTGTCTGACAAAGGAATGCAAGGAAGACCAAAAAGCAGCCTTACAAATATCCACTGGAGGCACTAGCGAAGTCTCAGCCCAAGAAGCCGCCTGACCCCTAGTGGAATGAGCCTTTAGAAATTCCAGAACAAGCTTTTTCTGAAGAAGGTAAAGTGGAAGCAATAGTCTCCTTGATCCAGCACGCCATGGAAGCGCCATCCCCCTTACGAGGACCCACTAAAAGGAGAAAGAGACAATCTGACTTTCTGAACTCCTGAGTTCTTTGGACATAAGAGTGAAGAACCTGAGAAACATCCAACTTGTGCAACTGATTCTGCTCTGCAGATCCATCCCAAGAACCCAACACCGGGAGGACCACTGACTGAGTGACATGAAAAGAAGAAACTACCTTAGGCAGAAAGGGAGAAACAGTCCACAAAATAGCCTGATCCCTAGAAAACTCCAGGAACAGAGACCTATAAGAGAAAGCCCGCAACTCAGAAACACATCTAGCAGAAGTAACTGCTATCAAAAAGACCACTTTAAGAGTAAGGTCCTTCAATGTGCAGGCCCCAAAGGCTCCAAGGGTAGGCGCACCAGCAAAGACAAGATCAGATTAAGATCCCAGGAAGGAAGAGACGGTCTAACGGGAGACTTGAACAACTTGGCTGCCTGCAAAAAATGAATATCAGGAATGGCAGTCAGACGCTGACCCCGTAATAACCCCCGAAAGGCTGACAAAGCTGCAAGCTGAACCCAAAGAGAAGACAAAGCCAGGCCCCTGTCCAGGCCATCCTGCAAGAACTCTAAGATGTTAGGCAGGGAAGTGCGAAAAGAGACCACTCCTCAAATGTACCCAAACCCACACATAAGCTCGAGAAGTGGAAAGTCTCCGGGACCCCAAAAGAGTACAGATGACCATCTAAATCTTATCCCTTCTTACCTAGGTGCTCCCTTTCAAGAGCCAAGCCATTAAGATAAAAGGGACCCGGATCGAACATGGGAATAGGACCCCGAGTCAGAAGGTCGAGTGAGAGAGGCAGAGGATCCATACCAGATGCCTCACCAGGTCCACTTACTACGGACGTCTGGGCCAATCCGGGGCCGCCAGAATCACAAGGCCCGGATGACGCACAATACGAAGAAGAACTTTGCCCACTAATGGTCGAGGGAACACGTACACCAGACTCTCCATTGACCATGGTTGGACCAGAGCATTCAAACCCTCAGCCTGACAGTCTCTGAGACGACAGAAGCGGGGTGTTTTGGCGTTGACACTCATGGCCATCAGGTCCATGAGGGGCTACCCCAAGCTTGCACTATCAACTAAAAAGCCACGTAACTTACTAGACACCACTCTCCTGGATCTAATACGTGACGACTTAGAAAGTCCGCTTGAACATTCTCCACTCCAGCTATGTGGGAGGTCGAGATATCCTGTAGATGAGACTCTGCCCAGACCATGAGCAGAGCCATTTCTTGCGCCACCAGAGTGCTCTTGGTGCCACCCTGACGACTAACATAGGCTACAGCTGTGGCATTGTCTGAAAGAACCCGAACTGACTTGCCCATCAAGAAGGATTGGAAGACTAACAGCGCCAGACGGATGGCTCTGGTTTCCAGAACATTGATCGACCAGATCGCCTCCTTTGTGGACCAGGTGCCCTGAGCTGAGTGACCGAGACACTGAGCTCCCCAACCAAGGAGACAGGCTTCCATGACCATCATCGTCCACTGTGGCTGATCCAGACTCACACCTTGGACTAGATGAGCGGTCTGGAGCCATCAACGAAGACTGCAGCGAGCCAAACCCTTCAGAGGAACAGGAAGATCCAGACTGTGCCTCTGGGGTGACGACCTCCGAAGAAAAGCATACTGAAGTGAACGCATGTGGGCCTGAGCCCACCTCACCACGTCGAGGGAATCTGCCATCGACCCCAAGACTTGGAGAAAATCCAGCGCCCGAGAACACCGGGACGGCATAAGCAGGCGAATTTGAGATTGCAATTTGCTTACCTGGGCTTCTGGGAGAAAGACCTTGCCTAAGGAGGTGTCGAAAAGAACTCCAAGGTGCTCCAGGTGCTGAGATGGGGGTCAACCAACTTTTGGAAAGGTTAACAACCCAGCCCAGCGACTGCAGAACTTCACCACCTAAGCTGTGACCCGAGTGCTCTCCTGCAACGGACTTCACTCGAACCAACCAGTCATCCAGGTAGGGATGAACTAGAACCCCCTCTTTGCACAATGCCGCCACGACTATCACCATAACTTTGGTGAACGTCCTCGGAGCTATGGCTAGACTGAAAGGAAGTGCACAGAACTAAAAGTGCTGATCCAAGATCGCAAAGCGAAGGAAATGCTGATGGGAGGTCCTGATTGGAACATGCAAGTAAGCCTCTGTCAAATCGAGAGTAGAGAGTTGCACGGGGACAGAAATCCCACCCGTCCCCGCCAAAGTCCCACCCGTCCCCGTGAGGACTCCCACCCGTCCCCGCGAGGAATTCCCTACGTCCCCGCCCGTCCCTGTGAGGAATCCCCTAAGTCCCCGCTCGTTAGTCCCTGTGAGGAATCCCCTACGTCCCCGCACATTAGTAGTATTGTTAAAACTACCTTCTATAGGTTGCGGAAAATTCGATCTATTTCTAAATTTCTTTGTCCCAAAGCACTTAATATTCTTATTCACTCTCTGGTGATGTCTAAAATCGATTATTGCAATTCATTATTTACAGGAATTGCTTTACAAGAAATTAAACGATTACAAATTATTCAAAATGCTTCTATCAAATTAATAACAAAATCTAAAAAATTTGATCATGTGACACCACTCCTTAAAAAGGCTCATTGGCTCCCAGTCATTCATAGAATTACGCATAAATTATGTACAATTATTTTTAAAACATTAGAAAATAAGACTCCAGCATTTTTATTTAGGTTACTTATCCCATATTCAGTTAAAAGAACCTTACGATCTAGTGAACGGAACCTTTTATCAATTCCCTCGCTAAAAATTATTAGTACAAGAAGACAATTTATCTTCTCATGTACAGCTCCCTAGATTTGGAATGCGCTTCCCATGTTTTTACAGGAGGAGAAGGTATTTGGGAAATTTAAAAGCGAATTAAAAACCTTTCTGTTTAAAGATGCATTTGCAACTTAATTAAATTTTATTATAAAATGTTATTTTAGTGAATTATTCTGCTTTTTTTTTATTTTTTTATTTTTCCAACTTCCTTTTGTATTTTCCCTGTATGTCCTTTCTTTACTATAAAAATGGATTTCATCCCCTTTTTCCTTTTGTTTATATTATAATTAATTAAGTGTATGTAATGTTTTTGTCTCCTTATGTATGTATATTTTATTGTACATCGCTTAGAAATCCGATTAAGCGATTGAACAAGCCAATTAATAAACTTGAAACTTAATTATGCTACTGAATTAAAGGCTCTGGTAGAAACCCATTTAAAAATAAGCAAAAAGACTTTATTAATTTGGAAATATTAATTGGGAAGAATACATACTTTGTAAACGGGTTTCTACCAGAGCCTCTAATGTTTATATATTTTTATCAACACAACTAATATACTACTTTATCCTGAAGCAAAAAAAAAAGAATTTTTTTCCTACCTTTGTTGCCTGGTTTCTGCTTTCTTCATGTTCTCACTCAATTCCTTCCATCCACTGTCTCTCTTCTCTCTGTGTCTTCCATTTGCTCTGTTACTGTGCCTCTTCCTTTCTCCCCCCTCCCAAATTGATCTGGCACCCATCTTCTTTCCTCCGCTCCCCCCATAGTCTGGCATCTCTGTCTTCTTCCCTGCCAGCGTCTTCTCCCCACTCTCTCTTCCCCATTTCCTTTCAGCGTCCTTCTCCCCCCTCTGTCTTCCCCATATCCTTTCAGTGTCCTTCTCCCCCCGTCTTCCCCATGTCTTTTCAGCGTCCTTCTCCCCCCCTCTGTCTTCCCCATGTCCTTTCAGTGTCCTCCCCCCTGTCTTCCCCATGTCCTTTCAGCGTCCTTCTTCCCCACCCCTCCTGTCTTCCCCATGTGCTTTCAGCGTCCTTCTCCCCCTCTGTCTTCCCCATGTGCTTTCAGTGTCCTCCCCCCCTGTCTTCCCCATGTCCTTTCAGCGTCCTTCTTCCCCACCCCTCCTGTCTTCCCCATGTGCTTTCAGCGTCCTTCTCCCCCTCTGTCTTCCCCATGTACTTTCAGCGGCCTTCTCCCCCCTCAGTTTTACCCATTTCTCTTAAGCGTCTTTTCTTCTCCACTCCACCTTTCCTCCCTTTCTCCCTCCCTGCCCCTTACCTTTGTGGCGCTTCCCCACCCGATCGACAACAGAACAGGCCTGGTCGGGCAAATCTCCCTATCCTGTAGCCTCGAATCTAAATTACCTTCTTACAGCAGCTGGAGTAGTGAAGCTGCTGTAAGAAGGTAATTTAGATTCGTGGCTACAGGGCAGGGAGGTTTGTCGGCCGGGCCTGTTGTCGGTCGATCGGGGGACCTGACCGGCTGTGCACATTCCCCGGGGCGGACCGCCCCCCCCCCCTCTTTCGTACGCACGCCATTGCCTTCTCCCTACCTGCCCTGCCGCACACAGCCGACCGGAAGTCTTCCTGATGTCAGCGCTGACGTCGGAGGAAGGGAGGGCTTTGCTTAAGCCCTCCCTCCGACGTCAGCGCTGACATCGGGAAGACTTCCGTTTGGCTGTGTGCTGCGACAGGGCAGGTAAGGAGGAGGAGACTATCCTTGCGGCTCGAGTGCACTGCGATCCAACCCCGCAGGAACCCCGCAACCCTAGGGGGCATCCCCACGGGATCCCCGTGACCCTAGGGGGCGTCCTCACGGGATCCCCGTGACCCAAAGGGGGAACCCGCGGGTCCCGCGGGATTCCCGTCATCCCCGTTCCCGTGCAGCTCTCTAATCGAGAGTCAGAAACTCCCCTGGCTAAACTGCCAGAATCACCGACCTCAGTGTCTCCATGCGAAAAGAAGGAACCATGAGAGCCCTGTTGACCCCCTTCAAATCTAAGATGGGTTGATAAGTCCCCTCTTTTTTGGGTACCACAAAGTAAATTGAGTACTTGTCGGAGAAACACTCCTGAGGAGGAATTAGAACAATCTTTGAAGGGTCTGACGAAAAGCCTGTTTCTTCCACGGTGCCTGACAAGGCGAAGCTAGAAAAAGATCTGGCAGGGAGTGAGCAAACTCCAGGGCATAACCGTCCCGAATCACTTCCAAGATCCACTGATCGGACATGATTTCTGCCTATCGTGGACAAAAATCGCAAGGCCGGGCACCCACCGGAATCAGAAGGAGCGCCAGCAAGTAGTCATTGGGCAGGATGGGGCGTAGTAGCAGCAAAGGGATTCCCAGCTCCTCGATGGGCCCCCCAAAAGGACTGCATGCACTGAAAGAAACGACCCCTGGAAAACCCAGAAAAGAAGGAAGCAGCTCCACACCCAGGGCGATATCTGCGGAACTCCCACAAATGTCCCTGAGCAGTGCCATTCCTAACAGCCAGGCGAGCACGGTCTTCAGGCAGGCGGGGCACTTTAGAGTCTGTCAGAATCTGAACAAACTTATCCAAAGACCTCCTAAAGGGAAATTTAGTAAGTTTAGTCTTGGACGCCACATCCACCGACCAAGCACAAAGCCACAAGGTGTGACGAGCAATCACCGCAAAAGCCATAGACTTCTCCTGTGAAGTGCTCATTGCTCCATATGCGACCTAACTAAAGAAAAGTGCCGGTTAGTTGAAAAATACAGTAAAATACATTAAATTTAAAGGGAAAGGAACTCTTCAGACCGGCACTTCCTCAGGATTTTTTTTTTTTTTTTAACACAGAACAGACTCCACTGGCTCTCAAAGCAGTATGCCTTGCTTGAATTATGGGAAAGGCTTACTGCTGAGGCACCTCTAAAAAAAAATGTTGGGGAGATGGAGGGACCCAGCATGAGACCCGCCGGGCTTGACACCACCGATGTCGGACGGACTCTGAAACAGGGCCCACCCAAGCTCAGTCCAGCACAAAAAAAAACGGGGACTAGGAGTCCTAAACAAAATCCAACAGCCCTACAGAAGGGAGATGGGTACAACTCACTCACACCTGCTGGAGACTGAGAGAAGACTGAGGGAATGAGAGGAAGTAACCTATTAAGTACAATTCCAAAGTTTTGCTCTGTCTCCACATGCTGGCCATGATGAGTTATAACTCGCTTGTAAGATGCCTATGCTGGTCTGGAGAGTTGCTAAAGAAGTCTATATTAATAACCAAGTTTGCAACTCCTCTCAACTGCCTGTTATCCATATGTATAGACCCATACTTTAACCATATGCATGTATAAACAACCAAAGCTTTTCCTCTGCTACTGCTTCCTATCCTGCATAGGTCATGATGAATTACCTATGCATCATCTTTCTTTCCCCCCCCCCCTCTGAGAGACAAAAAATCAGACTGGATTCTCTTGGGCTCCGCAGCATCCATGCACTTGTGTTTTGTACCTTCATTTCAGGAACCCCTGCAGTTACCCAGCCCTAGAGGACTCAGAAAAGGCTGAGTCCAAGACTCCTGCCTGTCTCTCGCATGCCCCATGGTATGAAGTACACAGATGCTCCTCTGCTGACCATCCAGCACAAAACTGGCAGAACAGGCTAAGTAATTTGTGCCAAAAATGGCCCATGGGGGCACTACAGTTCAAAAAATTCAGGGAAAGGGGATTTGGAGGGGGACCCTAGTTCTGTCCACAGAAACCTAAAAATAACTTTTTCTGAACCCCCCCTCCTCCCTGTTTTTCTCCATAGGGAATAAAGAGCTGTACTCACTGTACTTTGCTGGTGCCTACCTGTTGTCAGCTTTGCTTCAGCCTGACTGAGTGGAGAAGACTTTCTGCCTCAAAACCTTGTTGGAATAAATCCACAACTGGAGATCTTCGGGCTGCCAGTCGGACAGCCCCAACTTAGGACTCCACCCTCACCCTACTGATCCTCGCAGCACGATGAGGGTTGGCTCCCTGAAACTCAACGAGATTCACACAGGGGCCGCACAACCTGCACTCAAGCCTCTAATAAATTAGGTGAGCTGGTTCTCAAGGGAATGAACCCGAGCCTCGAAGAAGCCCAAAGCAGTCTGGCTCATCAGGTACACCTGAGGGTTTCCCTACAAGCTGCAGCCCACCCTTGTGGAGTCTGGGTCCTCTCCCAGACCGAATAGCCCCAAATATGGGGTCCTTTTGGCACCAAAGCCTAATGAAATGGAATAAAAATACCCGAAAATCATAAAAACTAAACAGAGCAGACCAGAACATACCTCAGTTTGCTTGCAAAAGGAAAAACTGAAAAGGGCACTATACTCCATTGGTGAAAGAGGAGGAGCTTAAAAATATGAATGACATCCTTCTGCAACAGTTCACAAGCATGGATTGATACCTAAAGTACAGACTCCTGTGTTTATGTAACAGAATTCCTACTATTGGTTTTAAAAGTATTTTCCTGTTACTTCAAGTGTTCCTTAAGTCTTTGTAATTTTTCATGGAGTAAAAAAAAAATCAATTCACTTGTAGCCGTTCTATACCATTCAGGATTTTGTAGACTTCAATCATATCTCCTCTCAGCCATCTTTTCAAAGCTGAAAAGCTCTTACCTCTAGTTTTTCCTCACATAAATAGGAGTTCTATTCCCGCTATCATCTTGTTCGCTCTTCTTTGAACCTTTTCTAATTCCGTTATATCATTTTTGTGATATGGCGACCAGAATTGAACACAATGCTTAAGGTGAGGTCACACTATGTAGTGATAAAGAGGCATTATAGCATTCTTAGTCTTATTTACTATCCCTTTTCTAATAATTAATAACATCTTGTTTGCTTTTCTGAGCCGCCACCGCACGTTGGGAGAAAGGTTTCAGTGTATTGTCTACGATGACACCTAGATCTCTCTCTTGGGTACTTAACCTAGCATCTGGTAATTATGATTTTGGTTATTGTTCCCAACCTGCATCACTTTTCAATTGTCCACATTAAATTTCATCTGCCATTTGGATGACCAGTCTTCGTTTCCTAGGTCTGCCTGCAATTTTTCACAGTCTTCATGCGTTTTAACAACTTTAAACAGTTTAGTGTCATCTACAATTGTAATCACTTCCCTCATTGTTCCAATTTCCAGATCATTTATAAATATGTTGGAAAAGTCTACCACTATATCTATAACAGACCACAACCTACTGCCATTTCAGGAAAATATTAAAGACATATCTGCTCTCTTTGTCATTCTCATGATTGCCATCCAAATGTAGATCCAGAATTAGAGAATGACACGGGGACAAATTTTTCCCCTTCCCACAAGTTTTGTTGCTGTCCCTGTCCTATTCCTATAAGCTCAGCCTTAACCTCACAAACTTCAAACACTTATGATTTTAAAGTGTTTGAGGCTTGTGCAGATGAGAATAGAGCTTGCAGGAATGGGGCATGGGGCAGGAAATATTTGGCCCCATGTCATTCTCTATCCAGAATTGCTCTGGAACTTCTGAAAAATCTTATCGTAAGCTGCAATGAATCCTTGTAGATATTTTGCAGGATTTAAGAAATTATATGTTATATTAAATCTGAATCAAAAAAACGAGGGTAATCAAATTATCAAAGGTGATATGTAATATATGCACTATCATTGATCACCTAAAAATATTTTATAAGTCTCAAAATATGTTCAATTCATAAAGGAGAAATTAGGTTCTTACCTGCTAATTTACTTTCTTTTAGCTTCTCCAGACCAGTAGAGGTTAACTTTACGAATGGGTATATATCTAATCATGACCAGCAGGTGGAGACTGAAAACAAAACTTTGGGACAGTATATCCTAGCCCCTCCTCTCTATTTCCCTCAGTCTGCCGAATAGCCAAGCAGAACCAAGAACTGGACAAAAAACAGAGAGAAAACACAATACTCCGAAAGGAGTAACAAATAACATACCCAAAAATGCTGTTGGAAAATGCAGAGGAGAAATTCCCGAAGGAAGAATGTCCCCACAGCTCGCCAGCTAAGCCAGCCGAGCCACAGCCGCTGTTCTTCAATTCTCCCCGGCCCTAGAAAAATACTAGAACCCGCAGCAAAAACCAAAAACTGCCCGCGCAACAGCCCCAACAACAACAACAACAGACAGGGTGGGGACCTCTACTGGTCTGGAGAAGCTAAAAGAAAGTAAATTAGCAGGTAAGAACCTAATTTCTCCTTCTTTAGCACTCTCCAGACCAGTAGAGGTTAACTTTACGAATGGGACGTACCAAAGCAGTCCCTCTCACGGGCGGGACCCCCGAAGGGCCGATACCAGTACACGCTCACCGAACACCGCGTCCCGACACGCCTGCACATCAACCCGATAATGACGAACAAAGGAATGCAAGGAGGACCAAACCGCAGCCTTACAAATATCCACTGGAGGCACGAGCGACGACTCAGCCCAAGAAGCCGCCTGACCCCGAGTGGAATGAGCCTTGAGAAACTCCGGAACAGGCTGCTGTTTCAGAAGATAAGCGGAAGCAATCGTCTCCTTGATCCAGCGCGCAATAGTAGCCTTAGAAGCGCCAGCTCCCCGACGAGGACCAGCCAGGAGGACAAAGAGATGATCGGACTTCCGGAATTCCTGGGTCCGCTGCACATAAGAGCGAAGGACCCGACCGACATCCAACTTGCGCAGCTGCCGTTGCTCAGAAGAGCCCTCCCGACCACCCAAGACCGGGAGAACCACCGATTGATAGACATGAAAAGGAGAAACAACCTTCGGCAGAAAGGAAGGAACAGGCCGCAAGACGACCCGCTCCCTAGAAAACTCCAAGAAGGGAGCCCTACAAGAGAAAGCCTGTAGCTCAGAAACACGCCTAGCAGACGTAATGGCCACCAAAAAGACCGCCTTCAAAGTAAGGTCCTTCAAAGAACAGACGTCCAAGGGCTCGAAAGGCGGACGCACCAAAACAGAGAGAACCAGATTAAGATCCCAAGAGGGAACCGAGGGCCGTAGGGGAGGCCTAAGCAACTTGGCCGCCCGCAAAAATCGAATCACATCAGGAAGAGCCGATAAACGCTGACCTGACACCAACCCTCGAAAGGCCGACAGGGCCGCAAGGTGAACCCGGAGAGAAGACCAAGCCAGGCCTCTATCCAGGCCATCCTGCAAGAACTCTAGAATGATAGGCAGAGAAGCGCGAAAAGAGGTCACTCCCCGCGCCCTACACCATTCCTCAAATAGACGCCAAACCCGCACATAAGCCCGAGAGGTAGAAAGCCTCCGGGACCCCAACAGTGTAGAGATCACCTTGTCTGAATATCCCTTCTTGCTAAGGCGACCCCTTTCAAGAGCCACGCCGTAAGACAGAAGGGAGACGGGTCGAACATGGGAATGGGACCCTGCATCAGAAGGTCGTCCGAGAGAGGCAGAGGAAGAGGATCCGTCACCAGGTGCCTCACCAGATCCGCATACCACGGACGGCGAGGCCAATCCGGCGCCACCAGCACCACCAAACTCGGATGGTGAACAATGCGAAGAAGTACTCTGCCCACCAGCGGCCAAGGAGGGAACACATACAACAGTCCCTCCGTTGGCCACTGCTGGACCAGAGCATCCAGACCCTCGGCCAGACCGTCCCCGCGACGACTGAAGAAGCGGGGCACTTTGGCATTGCCACCCGTGGCCATCAGGTCCATCAGGGGCTGCCCCCAAGCCTGCACTATCAACTGAAATGCCTCGGCGCCGAGACACCACTCTCCTGGATCTAGAAAGTGCCGACTGAGGAAGTCTGCCTGAACATTTTCTACTCCGGCTATATGAGAGGCCGAGAGGTCCAGCAGAGGGGACTCCGCCCAAACCATGAGCCGAGCCGCCTCCTGCGCCACAGGAGTGCTCTTGGTGCCCCCCTGACGATTGACATAAGCCACCGCCGTGGCATTGTCCGACAGGACTCTGACCGACTTGCCCAGCAAAAGGGAGTGGAAAGCTAACAGCGCCAGCCTGACCGCTCTGGTCTCCAACACGTTGATCGACCAGGAGGCCTCCTCCGCGGACCAGGTGCCCCGAGCTGAGAGGCCCATAAACTGAGCCCCCCAACCGAGGAGACTCGCATCCGTAAGGAGCACCGTCCACCGCGGGAGATCCAGACCCACCCCCTGAACCAGGTGAGGGGTCCGGAGCCACCAGCGCAGACTGCAGCGCGCCAAACCTCGCAGGGGAACCGGAACATCCAAATCTTGCCTCCGGGGAGACCACCTCCGGAGCAGAGCATACTGAAGAGGACGCATGTGGGCCCGCGCCCACCTCACCACGTCCAGGGACGCCGCCATTGACCCCAGGACTTGGAGGAAATCCTGCGCCCGAGGACCCCGGGACGCCAAAAGCAGGCGAATCTGAGATTGCAATTTGCTCACCCGGGCCTCTGGAAGGAAGACCTACCCCAAGGAGGTGTCGAACATAACCCCAAGGCACTCCAGACGCTGAGCCGGGACCAACCGACTCTTGGAAAGGTTGACCACCCAGCCCAGCGACCGGAGAAACTCCACCACCCGAGCCGTAACCCGGGAGCTCTCCTGCAACGACTTTGCCCGAATCAACCAGTCGTCCAGGTAGGGGTGAACCAGGATGCCCACCGACCGCAAGGCTGCCGCGACGACCACCATTACCTTGGTGAACGTCCGAGGAGCCGCGGCCAGACCAAAGGGAAGCGCACAGAACTGAAAGTGCCGCCCCAAGATCGCAAAGCGAAGGAAGCGCTGATGAGAGGCCCGAATTGGAACCTGCACGTAGGCCTCCGTCAGCTCGAGAGACGTAAGAAACTCCCCCGGCTGAACCGCCAGAATGACCGACCGCAGCGTTTCCATGCGGAAAGACGGAATCTTGAGAGCTCTGTTGATCCCTTTCAAATCCAGGATGGGCCGAAAGGTCCCCTCCTTTATGGCCACCACAAAGGGTCTGACGAAAAGCCTGCGTCTTCCATGGAGTCTGACATGGAGAAGCGAGAAAAAGGTCCGGCAGAGAGCGGGTGAACTCCAGAGCGTAACCGTCCCGCACCACCTCAAGGACCCACTGATCGGACGTGATCTCGGCCCATTTGGGGAAAAATTTGCGCAGCCGGGCCCCCCACCGGAACCAAAGGGGGCGCCGGCAAGGAGTCATTGCGCAGGACGGGAAGCGGGGGAACCGGCGGAGGGATTCCCTGCCCCCCGACGGGCCCCCCGAAAGGGCTGCATGCGCTGGAAGAACCGACCCCGGGAAAACCCCGGAGACTGGAAAGAAGCAGCCCCCACGCTCAGGGCGATACTTGCGAAATTCCCGCAAACGCCCCCGGGCCGCACCCCCCCGAGACGCCGGGCGGGCACGGTCCTCCGGCAGACGGGGAACTTTCGAGTCCGACAGAGTCTGAATCAACTTATCCAAGTCCTCTCCAAATAAAAACGACCCCCGAAAGGGAAATTTAGTAAGCTTAGTTTAGGACGCAGCATCCGCCGCCCAAGCGCGCAGCCACAACACACGCCTTGCGGCCACGCCAAAAGCCATAGACTTAGCCGAGATCCGCACCAAGTCATAGAGAGCATCTGAGAGGAATGAGGCCGCCATCTCAATCTTCGCTACCTCCTGATCCACCAGAGACCAGTCGTCAGACTCTCGATCCAAGACCCGCTCCGCCCACCGAAACACGGCGCGAGCGACCAGTCCCCCACAAATAGCCGCCTGGACCCCAAAGGCAGAGACCTGAAAATTTTGCTTAAGGATGTTCTCCAATTTGCGCTCCTCAGAGTCCCGCAAGGCAGAACCGCCCTCAACAGGCACGGTATGCCGCTTGGAAATTGCCGAGACCACCGCATCCACGACTGGTGAAGCTAACGTAGCCCGATCCCCTTCAGGAATGGGATACAGGCGAGCCATGCTGCGCGCCAGCCGAAACGGCGTCTCCGGCGTTTTCCACTGCTCCAGAATAATATCCCGAATATCCTGATGCATAGGAAAAGAGCGGGAAACGGAACGGATCCCCCGTAACAGGGGGTCCCCCACACGCGGAGTCCCCGGCGGCGCGTCCTCAAAACGCCAAACCGAAGAAACCTGCTGAATAAGGTCAGGCAGCTCATCTTTCTGAAAAAGGCGCACAACGGACGCCTCGTCACTGGAGAACGGGAAATCCGACAACCCGCCGCCAGCTTCCGTCCCCTCCAGAGGGTCCTGGAATTCCTCCAAAGGGTCCAGGTCCTCCTCCAGACCGACACGTTCCTCCGACCACAAATTCTCGTCCCACTACACCCGCGGACGCTTGGACAAGGGAGGCGGCGGAGGGGACGTCACGTCAGACGAGAGAGGCAAAGCCGCAGGGAGTGCGGAGGAAACCCCACCCCCCGAAACCCCCTGGGCGCAACCGGGACCCCCAGCCGCCTGAAAATAGGCTCTGCATAAAGAAAAGAAAAAATTCAGGGGAAAACCCCCCGAGGGTCCCAAGGGACTCCCTGCCACAGCAGGGGACCCAGCAGAACCTTGCCCCTGCATAGTCAAAACAGGGGGAAGGTCACCTGAGGTGGAAGACAAAATGGAGGGGCCAGACAGAGAAGATGGCGGTTTTCCCGCCAAAAAAGCTCCCTCCATAGCCTGAAGCGGCTGAGAAACCTGAATAGTCTCAGCCGCTAAAGCAGGCAAGCCGGCATCAGCTGTCAAAAAAATCAGCTGAGAGGGAATCCTCTAAAACCCGACCGTCGGCGGCTCGGGGATTCCCTCCGTGGGCGGACAGAGAAGACCGGGCTTCCCCACCGTTCCCTGCCGACTCGCGAGGCACCATCGGCGGGGAGCTCTGGGCGCCTGCAGCCGCTGCCGACGGAGCTCCACCACCTCACCGACCCAAACCGCCGAGTTCAGGCCGGCCGCGAGTGCCTCGCGGCTGGACTAAATTTGTGTCCTACTCCCCCGGAGAAGGGCACAATTGCTCCATAAGTGACCTAGCTAGAAAAAAGTGCCGGTTACATGAAAAAATACAGTAAAATACAGTTTTCTTAAAGGGAAACAACCCTTCAGACCAGCACTACCTCAGGATTTTTTTTTTTTTTACAGAACAGACTCCACAGGCTCTCGAAGCAATATGCCTTGCTTGATTTAGGGGGCAAGGCTTACTGCTGAGGCTCCTCTAAAAAAATGTGGGGAGGTGGAGGAAGTGGGGGGAGGGACCCCGCTCGTGACCCGCCGGGTTTGACACCCCCGAGGTCGGACGAACCCCCAAACAGAGTCCGCCCAAGCTCCGTCCGGCCAAAAACAGGGACAATAAACCCCATAAACAAATTCCAACAGCCCTACCAAGGGAGATGGGTACAGATCACTCAACACCTGCTGGAGACTGAAAGAAGACTGAGGGAAATAGAGAGGAGGGGCTAGGATATACTGTCCCAAAGTTTTGTTTTCAGTCTCCACCTGCTGGTCATGATTAGATATATACCCATTCGTAAAGTTAACCTCTACTGGTCTGGAGAGTGCTAAAGAATATGACTTATACAAAGTGAACATTCAGACCCACAACTTTATCCCAGTGAACAAAGATCACGGAGTAGCTGTGCAGAGAGACCATCATAATGTTCACAGTCTCACCCACCAGAACCAGTACAGAGCATACAATAAACCAAATCTGTGTAGAAAAAAACTGTAATAACTTATCTTGGTTTATGGTGGGAAACAATCAACAGCTGCTCCGGGCACCTCCTTAAAGTTACAACAACATGCAAACAGATTCACCGACCCCCCCCTCCCCCCCCCCGATCTTTGTTCACTGGGATAAAGTTGTGGGTCTGAATGTTCACTTTGTATAAGTCATATTTATGAATTGAACATATTTTGAGACTTATAAAATATTTTTAGGTGATCAATGATAGTGCATATTAAATCTGAATACAAAAATCCTCTAATAGAAACCCAGAAATATGGATAGCACTGCAAACGAACATACCACTTTCCAAAAACTGGAAAAGCAATCAATATCAATCAATATATAATTAATGTGGGGCCTCAATGCTGTAGTAAAAGCTATGGTGCGCTGTTACCAGTGCTCCTGGCTTACCATCTTTGAAAAGAGGCTAACTCTCAAGCCTCGTTGTGCACTATCACGGGCCCCACAGTGCACAATTAATAGTGAATAAATTTATTTATTGCACTTGCACTTTCTAATTCACTATTAATTGCGCACTGTGGGGCCCGTGATGGTGCACAATGAGGCTTGCGAGTTATCCTCGTTTCAAAGATGGTAAGCAAAATCTAGATATACCACCTTAACTGGCTCACCTTTATCTACATGTTTATTCACACCTTCAAAGAAATTCAGCAAATTGGTGAGGAAAGACTTCCCTTGGCTGAACCCATGCTGACTCTGACCCATTAAACCATGTGACAACTGTAGCCTTAAATACTACTCCTTTCTTCAATGCACCAAAATGAACGAAAAGCTTATTTGACTTTCAAAAATCTTTGGTCATTTCCAACTGCCCTGTGATTGCTTAAGGAAATGAGGTATATCAAATTCAGAACCGTAAACTTTAAAACAGCGTCACTCAGATATTTAATGTCCAAAAAGTTTCAAGGTAGAGAAATGATCTCCCTTAACTCTCCTCTGAAAGGAAGAAAGGTCCACTGACTGATTCAAATGGAATGGAGAGATCACTTTTGTTCAGAAGGATAGCACTGTCTGAAGAGAGTTCAATAAAAAAGTACGCCCTACAGCTCTAAAAATGCATGTAGCCATTTTCAATGATGGGAGAGATATGTGCTGAAGCTCTCCTTTGTTCACGTGTTTTCTCTGCACATGCAGAAAGTCAATGATATTAAGTCAATGAAAACCCTTTCACAGGAACTGTTGCTAGAGAATAGCTATGAGGGATTGCTGGTTTGTAGGTTACCTGCACTGGGCTCCTTCCTCTCTGTCTCATTCTCAGCTTCCTCTCCTGTCAGTTTCTCATCGTTCTTCTCAGCTTTGTCCTTCTCAGTCATGCTGTTTCTGTTTGTTTTCTGAAGTGGCCCCATCTTTGGTCCCAGGACACGGGATTTCAGGCGTGAGTAAACCTCAGCAGCCTTCTCCATCACATCCTTGTTGGCTTTGTAGCGACGAATCTGTTGCCGCAAGTGGACGGAAAAGCATGCACATACATTTAGACAGAAAGACAAATTAGGAACAAAGCAGAAATTTCATACTAGAAACTTTTCAAACACATTTGGTATGGAACCCAGCCCAGCTTATTTAGGTTTTAGATTTATTTTAGAAGCTTTCCACAATCTAAGTGGGTACATTCAGGTAAACAAGGTATTTCTTCAGTCAAGTGTGTTTATGATCTGTGGGTGAAGGGACTTTCTCAAGGTCAGTGGGGGAAGCTTGGTTTCCATGGTTCACAACTTGCTTCTCTTCCATTCAATACCTGAACATTATTGTATACGGGCTGTCCTGAGCTGCCAGCTCTTGAGAGCTGTGCAAAAGAAGGAGGCGATGACAATGCAGACTCTGGCCAGGAAGAAGTATGGTGGAGAGGCCATTAAGGGGTGTAGGATAATTTCCACTGCAGGTACTTTCCCTTTTTCATGACACAGTTATATAAAATCCTATTCTAACAGATTTATATTTCTGCTTTTTTGTGTACCGATTAGGGGTGTGCATTTGGTTCATTTGGGCACCTAAAAATGTAAAGTGCATGCACACCTATGAATCAACACACCTACAGAGAAATTAGTTCTTACCTGATAATTTCCTTTCTTTTAGTCCCCCAGACAGGCACAGATGAGTGGGTTATATCCCTCTACCAGCAGTTGGAGACTGACTTGAAGAATACCTACTGTATAACTAGGCTATGCAGTCCCCCTAAAGCCAGTCTGAATACCCAAGCAGGAATTCAGTTCAAAGTGTACATATGTATCCCTCTCAGTGCTGATGACTCCCTAGCTAACCTCTAGAACCAAATGCTCCTGTGTTCATAACCAAACATGAAACACACTATTTGTAAACAACTGTGTTAAATTTTGGAAAAATTAAAATAAAACCAATTACCAAGCTCTACGGCTTCAACTACCAAAAACACTTCCTGACCGATGAAGTTTCACTGAAAATACACACTAAGTTCCAAGACATGGGTGGGTCCTGTGCCTGTCTGGAGGGACTAAAAAAAGGAAATTATCAGGTATGAATTAATTTCTCCTTTATACTGTCCCTCCAAACAGGCACAGATGAGTGGGAAGTACAAGAGCAGTGACCATCAATGGTGGGATCCCACAAGCCCCAAACTCTGCCTCCTTTCTGGCCTGAGCATTGAGTCGATATTGATGTGCAAAGGTATGCAAGGATGACCAAATGGCATTCCGAAAGACACAACTCCTGAGTCCTATGTACATAAGCACACAACACCCAAACATCCAACTTATGCAGATGCTACTGCTCCACTGAACCATTTTCCTCTCCTAGCATTGAAAGCAAAACAGACTGACATGAAAAGCAGATGCCACTTTAGGCAGAAAGGGAGGGACCAGTTGCAAAATCACCCGCTCCTTAGTGAACACCAAAGACAGCTTGCAACATGAAAGCAACTGCAATTCCAAAATGTGCAGAGCAGAAGTGATAGAAAGACAATCTTCAAAAGTACAAGTGCTCCATGGGCTCAAAAGGCTCTGATACCAAAAACATCAACACCAGGTTAAAATCCCAAGAGGGGACCAAAGAATGAACCAAAGGATGAAGAACCAATGAATGAAACAACTGAACTGCTTGCAGGAAATGAGACACATCCAGGTAACAAGACAACCGCTTACCCTGAACAACACTCCGGAAGTCAGATAGAGCTGCTACCTGCATGCATAAAAATGACAATGCTAAATCTTTCTCCAAATCAACCTGTGAAAATTCCAAAATTTGAAGCAAAGATGCCCGACAAGGAGCAATTAGATGAGAATCAGACCAACCTTCAAAAATATGCCAAACACATATATACGCCATGGAAGAAAAATGCTTCCTGGAATCCAGAAGGGTCAAGATCACTCGACTAGAGTACAATACAATACAATTTTTATTTGTATAGCGCCAATACCTCTTCGAAGTTCACAGCAGTTCACAAACAATAAAGCAATCAAATATTAGGTGCTTAGAAAAATATCCCTAACTCTCCCATAGGCTCACAATCTTCTTGCACCCTTGTTTCTGCAAATGCGTCCCTCAAAACGGAGCTGCATCAAACATTCAAACTGGACCCTGGGACAGCAGATCCACCGAGACAAGGAATCCTGAGAGAAGACTCCACCTTCAGGTAAACTAGATCACTATACCACAGCTGGCAGGACCAATCTGACACAATTAGAACAACTAGACCACCGTGGCAAGCAATCCTGAGAAAAATTCAGCCTATCAACAGCCACAGAGAAAAGATATACAGCAGTCTAGTGGATGGTCAAGTCTGAGCTAAAGTTTCAAGGCCTACTGCCCGGGAGTCCTAACAACAACTGAATAACCATGGTGCTTTTGTATTGTTCGTTGTACCCATCAAGTCCATGACTAGAAACACCCACCTGCAGACTATCAGATGGAAGGCACTGTCTTCCAAGCAGAACTCCCCAGGACCCAACACTGCTGAAAAAAAAATTGGCTTGAAGATTTTCCACTTCTATGATATGAAACAATGGGTCGCGAGCTTGAGACCACTGACATGCAAGAGTCTATTGAGGAATCTTGAGACGAAGACTCTTAAACAGAGTAACATGCACCGTGGAGGCCGTGTGACCCAGGAGTACCATCAGACGTCTGACTAAGACTGATGGGAGAAGATAAGTCTGTTCGCAAAGCTGAATCAATGCTGAGGGAGAAACAGTCTGGAATAAAAAGGTGCGTAATAGAACTCAAAAAGCCGATGGAGTAAAAGTGTGACAAATGTTTATTAAGGAACAGTTGTAGGGAAAAAGACTTAAAGCAAATGGATGTCTTCGAAAAGGTACTGTATAAACATTGATGGAATAGTGGAAGACATGTTGCAAGAAAAAAACCTGGTTGATCCTGCTTCGAGGATAAAACATTGGAAGATTCCAACATGGTGGGAATCTAACTTACAGACTCTACACACCTGTTAGATCCCGCCATTTCACGTATAATTGTATCGAAACAACAGGAAAAAAAAGCCACCTTACAGGCTATAAAGGCACAGCGGCTAAAAAGTTTTTAGCCACTGTGCCTTTGGCTCATGCTCCACTATGCAAATTTTTTCCTGCTTCTACATCCCAGTACTACTACGAAGACTACTATGAATACTACGTTTTCAGATAAGTGTGATGCTATTGTGACATACTACAGAAGACAGTGATATTTAGTAATACTTTTCCACTTATCTTGGAGTTTTTGACCAAGGATGTGTCTGCCTGTCTCAAAGTTAGTATTTTGAGAGTAACTTGTCTATATGGGAAGTGATTTTTTTGTACCCCCTACTAGACATTGAGGTCTTTTCTCCATTTTTGATGTATGAATGTCTGTAGTGCTGGGTAGATATTTGGATGTAGTTTAGTTGTATACAGAGTCCTCCTTAGACCATGGATAAGTGGATTCAGCCCAATACATTCTAGATAGAGGAATGCATTGCGAGATATGATGAAATTCCTGTAGATGTTGAGAAAGAACATAAGAACATAAGAAACGCCTTCACCGGATCAGACCGAGGTCCATCTAGTCCGGTGCTCTGCACACGTGGCGGCCCATTTAGGTACTCCTTTTTGGAGACCCGACTTTACCGTATCCCTCAATATGATATGCAAGAAGGTGTGCGTCCAACTTGCGTTTGAATCCCATCACAAGAAGGCAATTTCCAAACAAGATGCTTCACATAGCATCAGATACAGAAATTGTGATGTGATACTCTGATCATTAAAATGGAGTACTAGTACAAGGGACAGTCAAATGTGCCCATAGTGCACTTTGCACGCGCTGGTGGCACTGAGGCATAGTGTCTCAATGGAGTAGAGTTGTTGCTGTTTTTTTAATCAACTCTACCACTAGTAACTGGTTATATATAAAGTAATTTGGAGACCCCGTAATGGTAAGGGGCATTTCCAAGCTCTGATGAAGAGAGTATCCCTCTGGAATGGCCTTTAGAATCCAGATATGGTTATCAGTTTCCAACAGGGATAATACAGTTGGAGCCGAGTGTAGGGGTATATTCTTTGTAAGCTTATTTTGCTACACAAGAAATAACAAAACATTTTTTCTCTTTTTATCTATAACAATGACTGCTTGTACTGGCTGTGGAATTTCCCTCCCCCCCCTCCCTGCTTGCCTATAAAATGAAACTTCGTTTTCCTCCGAAACGAAAAGTAGCTTTCCTCAGAAACTACACCCATATCTAGCTTGTGAATGCGCATGCACAAAGGGGCGGACTATAAATATATGCTTGTTTACTGAATAAACGGGACATCTCTTTGGATATGCAAACAGTCTGCATGTGTGTTTATTCTTTCTAAAGAGATCGTCCCCAGATGCATCTATACTACTGAAGACAGAGTATGTGTATGAGGCTGTAATTGGGACCAGAACCTTTTCACCGAGTAGGAATATTGGTTAGAAGGCAGAAGTTATGGAGAAGCTCAGTGTTTCAGCTGCTGCTCCATCTCATAGATTCTCGTCACCCTTTTAAGAAATTGAGGAGAAAGAGAGGAAATTGGAAAAGGAAACCTCCCCCTTTAAGACCAGCAAAGAAGAGGACTGCACAGACTCACCACCTCAACACCTGCTGGAGACAGAGCAGACTACCTTTAGGGGAACTGCACAACCTAATTATAGGTATTCTTCAAGTCAGTTTGTTCTCAGTCTCCCCCTGCTGGTAGAAGGATATAACCCACTCGTCTGTGACTGTGATTTCTACTCTTACAAAAGGTTCTAGAGTGTATAAAATGTACATAAAAAGAACAAATAAGTAAAACAGAGGAAGCGAATTGGTATATGGTGGATCAATTTTTGGTATGATTACTGGTAAGCATTGTCCCGTAATAACCCATTGTTGCCTATTAAATGCTTCTATCCCGGGATATTCTCCCCAGGAACATCAACTTGCAGGATTCCTATTTACAGTGGCATGCATGGCCTTAGCCTGCTGTTGGCGGTCTCCCAAGTTCCCTACTACACAACATCTGATATGCAGAATGGACTATGTCCAACTGATGTGCAAATTAGTAGCCACTAGAAGGCAAATGTTGGAATGTTGGCAAATCTGGAATATTTATGAAAAATGGAGACTTCCTTATAACAGTTACATTTGAATTGTGAAGATGGTATCTCCCTGGCCTCTCTGTCGATTGCACTGTATCTCTTCTGGGGGGTGGCTGTAGGATGGGGGGTTAGTGTTCAAAGGAGTTGGTTTGTCAAGCTTGTTGTATTTGCTGCAGTGTGTGTATTGGCTGATTTACATTTGGAGTCTTATGTTATTGTTCTTTTCCATATTCAATACATTTTTTTTTTTTAAAGTAAGTAAAACAGAGGAAAAAAATACCCAAACTGGGGAAAATTATTTTAAAATGAGCATGAACCAAACTTGTTTTTTAAACTTTATACCCTATACTGAGGAAATGTGTTAGCAGATTCACATAAACAAGTCACTCCTGGAATAGCTTCTCCCTTATAGCATCAACTACACTGTATTTAAAAAAAACAAACAAACCCAGGAGGCAGTGAGACCAAAAAAAGTCAAATCCCAGAAAAATAATCTGAAACTACAGTTGCATTACAACCTCAAATATAATTGGATGAGAGAAAGACATCAGAAGCCCTTGAAGAGATTAATAATAAAATATCTCAGCAGATTTTAGCTACTGCTGGGGAATTTGTGGAGGGTTTTTTTTTCTGATCAGTGATGCAGTCTGTTCTTTATCAGACAGAGTGTTTTGTCCTGGGGTCTTTTGTTTCTCCACATTTTTTTCATATTGTATATATATTTTTGCTTTCTTTGTGTAATTAAGTCCCCTATATATCCCTCAAGATAGTTGATTTCCATACAAAGATTGTCACTGCTTGTGTGTGGGCTGATATTTTGGATGTTCAGAAAAATAATTCTCCTATAACCATTTTTATATAGTCTTTCAAGTGCTCAAATTCCTACACAAACTCTGTGTACCTAGTAAGTACAATTTAAATCTTGATTCCAATTCAAAATATATCTCTATCATATAATCTGTGCTGGGTATAAAAACTATCAACATATAGTAACATAGTAAATGACAGCAGATAAAGACCTGAACTGTCCATCCCGTCTGCCCATTAGTTATTCTAATTAAAAATACATGATTAAATAAACTTGTCTTTTCTTTGATATTTCTGGGCCGCAGACTAAAGTCCACCTGGTATTGTCCTAGGTTCCAACTGCTAAAGTTGCCATCTAAGCTCACTCCAGCCTATCCAACCATCCTATTGTTTGCAGAATATCTACTGTAAAGCCTGGCCAGCAACATCCTCATGTTCCAATTTGTGGAATTCCCATTGATGCCCTCCCCAGCCCATCCTACACCGAATCACCATATATGGGAAACAAACCATACAAGTCTGTCCAATACCAACCTTAGTTCTTTAATTTATACCATTTGCTTTCAAAATAGAGATCCTCTGTTTAACTCCTGCGTTTTTGAATTCCATCACTGTTTTCCTTTCTACCACCTCCCCACGGGAGGGCATTCCAGGCATCCACCAACCTCTCCATGAAAAAAAAAAATTTCCCAATGTTACTCCTAAGTCTTCTTCCCTGTAACTTCAAGTTATGCCCTCTAGTTTTACCATTTTCCCTTCTCTGGAAAAGATTTGGTTCTATATTTTAATACCTTTTAAGTAAGCAAGAAAATCCCGGGCCACCATTTCACCGAACTTTCAGGATTCTTCAGGGGTGTAAACCAAATCCCTTCATTTTTTTTTGAACACTTTAATTAAACAAACATGTTTTTTGTTCCCAAACCTAGCTTCTCTTATTTGTCACAATCATTCAGCATGGCGTCTAGCTGCTGAAGAGACAGCTCCGTGTTTAGTACCCAGCACAGATTGGAATCAACATTTAAATTGCACTTACTAGGTTTACAAAGTTTGTGCAGGAAATTGAGTACATAAAAAACTATTTAAAAATGGCTCTAGTTCTTTTTATGACCAGTGAAAGATTAGTTTATTAATTTCTGCAAGGACTTCTGAGGTCTTTTTATCCCATCCAATTATATTTGGAATTATAATGCAACTGTAATTTCAGATCTTTTTCTGGGGTATGGCTTCCCTTTCCAAGATTCATTCAACTCAGAATTATGCCCACACAATCATAAGAGATGGTCTTGTTTGAAGAAAACAAAACAAAAAATTTGCTCCATGTATACCTTTTTTAATGTGGCCACCACATCTGTGTTCTTTTGCAGAATATGAGATGTAACCTGTAGATTTCCAAGCTCTTCTAGGGATGTCAGACACTTCTTGACATCCTTGTCAAAAAAGAAAACATTTAACTCAAAAGATGAAATGAAAGACAGCAACAACTCAGTCATCGGTGATCTTGACAGACCATGTGTTGAAGCTTAACTGCTATATTATATCGCCAAATAAACTCCAAATACTGAAGGTACAAAACTGCATTCTGCTATAAGCCACTCATGCAAGATTCCATAAGAATAGCTTTGCTGGGTCAGACCAATGGTTCATCTAGCCCAGTAGCCTGTCCTCACAGTGGCAAATTCAGGTCACTAGTACCTTGCAAAAACCCAAAGAATAGCAACATTCCATGCTACTAATCCAGGGCAACTTTTTCTGCGAAGTTTTAGTTCTCTTTCATCCTTTCGCAAGTCCTTGAAAACCATCCTGTTCACCAAACACTTTGGTAATTTATTCCTCTCCCACTTCTGCTATGTTACTATGTGCTTAATTTAATTACTGTTTCTATATTTTCATTATCTTACCTAACTATTGTAAACCGAGTCGAGCTTTCTTGGATTGAAGACTCGGTATATAAAACTAAGCATTAGATTAGATTAGATCTAATACCTACCACCTACCAAAAACAATTCTGCACTGCCTTCACTATCCCATCTAAACCTTCATTTGTACTCACAGGGTTATCAACCTTCAGTGCAAACTTGATCTCGCTGTGGAGTTTCTGCAGCTTCTCTTCCACAGATGGCTCTAGGGAATTATAAGACTGTTAAGCACTAGAGGCCAACCAAATTTTGCACCAAAACAGGATTAAAATCCAAGTTCAGGTTTCAGCTGAAAATGCCTGTGCATTTTTGACCGAAATCAAAACTCCCTACCCATCCTACCTGATCACCTGTAGCCCTCCCCACTAATAACATAACATCATGTTTCTTAACCGCGTAACCATAAGTTCATGTTCCATGCCTTTTCTCCATTTCAATTACTGACGATACTACTGCAAGAGATACTGGCAGCCATTTTGCGATTACTGCCTGTGCTGTTTTAATTACAAAATGGCTGCCAGGACTTTCCTTAGTAGTCTCAGCAGCCACCGAGACAAAGCAGTAGAATAGGGCAGGAAAGTGCAGTTGCTTACCTGTAACGGGGCTCTCCGTAGACAACAGGTGAATGCAGTCATACTTGTTGATGAAATCCTCTGACTGAGCCTTTGTGTCAGTGCTCTCCCCTAGCTATAGTAAGCCTTTTGGCTTACTGAGGATGTACAGGGACTACTGCCATCCGTGGCTTCTCCCCTTGATATTCAGTTTTGTTTCTAGCTGCAAAAGATATACATAGATATCATAGAGAGGAAGGTGAGAGAGTTAGGTGTGACTGCATTTCTTTGCTGTCTATGGAGAAAGTAAAGTTGCTTACCTGTAAAAGGTGTTCTTCATAGACAGCAGAGGAATGCAGCCACACTTGAAGGTCAAGTCCCTTGACTGAGCCTTAATGCCGGAAATCTCCCCTAGCTAGGTAAGCTTTTAAAAGCTTACTGGGCATGTGCAGGAGTCCCTACACTCACAGCCCCTCCCCTCAGCCTGTCAGTTTAGTCTCTAGCAAGAAAAAATGTGAGACAAGGGGACAGAGGGCGGGCAATTGTGGCTGCATTCCCCTGCTGTCTATGGAGAACACGTTACAGGTAAGCAACTTTGCTTTCTCCGTAAACAAATAGGGGACATGCAGACACACTTGAAAGTGAGTCCCAAGTTAAAAACAATGAAAAAGGGTGGTGGAAACATAATTACAGTAGAGAATGACACGGTGGCTGTTACTCGCAGCTAGCCGTGGGTAACCCGCCGAAACGGTGGGGAAAAAAAGTGGTTGCCGCAGGTACAGGGACAAGGCCATTCAACGCCCTGTGGAGCAGTGAATGGCCTTGTCTCCACAGTTAAGGGAGGAAACGTGCGCGGTCACCGAATGCACGCAGCCCCCTCCTGTTGTGGTCCATCCGATCACCTCCCTCCCTTCCCCTTACCTTCATGTCGATTTTTAATTTTCTTTCAAGCTGGAGCCTTGAAGTCACGTGTGGCTGCCGGAAAGTTCTCCTCTGATGCAACCGGAAACAGGAAGTTGCATCAGAGGAGAAGTTTCCGGCAGCTGCACACAACTTCAAGGCTCTGGCTGCTTGTTGAAAGAAAATTAAAAATCGGCATGAAGATAAGGGGAAGGAAGGGGGGGAGAATAGATTGGTGAAATGGAGTCTGTGTGTGTGTGGAGGCAGGGGTGGAGGTGGGCAGAGGTAGGAATTGTTAGGCACTGCCTGGACCACGCAAAGGGTGCTGAAGGGGGATGGAGAGGAACAGACACTGAAGGGAAATGGGGAAGAGAGAGTGGGGAGAAGATGGAAATGGGGAAGAGAAAGAGAGGAGAGAAGACGCTGAAGGGAAATGGGGAAGAGAGAGAAGGGAGAAAACGCTGAAGGAAAGTGGATGGGAGAGAGTGGAACAGACACTGAAGGAAAAGAATTGAATGAGGAAAGCAGAAACCAGACAACAAAGGTAGAAAATAAAATTTTCTATTTCTTTTCTTTTTGCTTTAGGATCTATATCAACAATGCGGAGCCAAGCAAGGTGACGCATGGCCACCGCAAAAGCAGAAACTCTGGAAGAGAGCTCAAAGGCATTGTATGTGGCTTGCAGCATGAAGAGTCGAAGTTGTGACTGAGTTCGAATAATCTGTTTGAATTCTGGAAGACACTGTTCCTCAAGAGCCGGATAAAAAACTTAGGAATTATTTTGAGAAAGTGATTAAAATAAGCAGTGAATATGTAATTGTAATTGAGAATTCTATTTGCCATCATGGAATTCTGATATAGTCTACGGCCAAACTTGTCCATGGTACGGCCCTCTCTGCCTGGAGGGACCACAGCGTAAAGCTTAGATGGTTGAGCTTTCTTTAATGAAGATTCCACAACCAAGGACTGGTGAGATAATTGGGATTTCTCAAAGTCCTTACAAGGTACGGTGCGATACCTGGATTCCAGCTTAGATGGTATGGCCGTAATAGAATATTCCATATTCCTGAGGAAAGTTTGCTTTAAGACAACCTAGTCATAGGAAGCCTCACTGTCTCCTTGGGTGGATGAGATAACTCCATGTCGGACAAGTACTCAAGAGTATACTTGGAATCTGAGTGGAGATCCAGCTGAAGAGCTTTCCCCATGTCAAAAACAAATCTCGCAAATGAGGCAGACTTCGAGGTAGATGGTCCCTCAGGAAAAGGAGAGCGAGACTTAGGAGCCACCAAATAGGAAGGAGAAGCCTCTCTGGAATATAGAGAAGGAGGCTCAGAATCCAGCAGCATAGTCACCGAGGAATCTCCACTACCTGTGACAGGAGGAGTCAAAGAGTGCTTGCATTCAAGAAGCCTCGATGGTGAAGTTCCCGTGGTCCGAGGAACAGAACGAGTCGAGGGAGGAGGAGAATGCTCCCTCGGAAGCGATCTCAATAGAGGAGTCTTCGACCTGGATGGACTTCGTGGAGAAGCAGCCAGTGTAAAAATTTTGCAAGACTGAGACTTATGTGTAGGTTTTGAAGAAGTCTCGATGGTCTTTGATAAACGAGGCATAGAAGACTCAGTATCCAGAGGAGGAGAGGTCTTTTGCTTGAGAAAAGACTCATGACTTCGCTTGGAAGCAAGATGCCTCAAATGCCTCGAGTGATGCCTCGATCGAGGTTCAGGAGACTCTGTTCCAGGAGGAGGCGAAGAGTCACTGGATGATAATCGACGAGACTTCCGAGGCTTGCCTCGAGGTGCTTCAACAGGAGGCTCAGGCTGGCTCATAGGAAGCACCGGGAAGCCGGGAAGAGTTGAGCCATAACCTAGGAAATCTGAGTGGTCAGAATGGCTTTCAACATGTTCTCGAACATAGGCACCGAGACAAAAGGATCAGGTCTCGAAGGTGCAGCAGTGCATTCCAAAGAGGGCGACCTCGAGGATGAGTATTCCCTATGTTTGGAGGCACGCTTAACTGGAGGTCTCAAAGAGGCTGGCACGTAGACACGGCCTGAGATGCCTGAGACTCTGGAGACTTCTTAGGAAGAGTACCTGAAGGAGAAACAGGAGACTTACCCACAGATGATGACTTGGAAGGAACAGCAGCCGAGGCCTTCGAGGCCAAAGTTGTCGTGGCCTTGGTCGAGGGTGTCAGAGTCGAGGTCTTGGAAATCGAGGCCGTCCCCGAAGTCGAAGTCGAGGCCCTCTCAGCAGACTGCTCCATAGTGCCAAATAGTTGAAGAATTTTAGCACAGCGTCTGCAAAGGCCTCGAGGTTGAAGGGTAGCACAGCGCGAACAAGTGTCGGGGCAATGTTCAGGACCCAGGCAAATAATACACCAATGATGAGGGTCGGTGATTGAAATTACCCTGCTGCACTGGCTACACTTTTTGAATCCTGTAAGAGGCCGGGACATAAAAAAAAGAAAAGGCCGACGAAGAACGAGGTTCAGCAGCCAGGCCTAGGCCGAAAGGCCGCCGGCCTAAAAAGAAACAAGAAAAAGTTTTTGTTTTTTAGAAAAGATAAAAGACAAAAGACACGCAGACACAGCGACTAAGGAAAAAATAACAAAGCTGCGGTGCGAGAAGGCAATGAAGAGCTGAAGTGAACAGGACTTCTCAGCTCCACGGAAAACATTGAACTGAGGTACCTCATAGGAGACGCGTGCCCTAACTCGGGCGGGAAGGCACTTGTAAGCTCTTGCAAAGATCTTCAAGCAAGTCTGCTTGCGAGACTGTCTGCTGCGGGGCTCCGTCGGTGACGTCACCCACCTGTTGAGAATATGCTTGTCCTGGGATAAAGTAGTATATTAGTTGTGTTGATAAACATTTATAAACAAAGCTCTGCCAGCTGAACATCTCTTTCTAATTCAGAAGCCAGAACTTTGATTTATAAAATGACTATTGTACAGAATATTGTTTCTTTTTATACTTTAATAAAATAAGTTCAGTATAAAACTATTTGAGGCTTGTGTGGATGGGATCAGATGGTTTGCAGGGATGGGGACCGAGCTCATGGGGACGGGACGGAGACCGAGCTCGCAGGGACAGGATGGGGACAAATTTTTTCCCTGTGTCATTCTCTAAATTACAGTGCGAACAGGTTCCATAAGACTGATTGGACAAATTGCACATCTTGAGCGAAATTCTAATCCAAGCAGTAGTGCTTTGTACCAAAGACCAGGTTGCAGCCTTGCAAATATCTTGGATATGAATGGATTTCAAATATGCAATTGTAGAAGCTGTAACTCTGACTTTATGAGCTCCATTTTACCAGATGAGTGCAGTTACACTTTTGTGTAGCAAAAGTTGATGCAATTTGCTATTCAAAAGGATAGAGCTCTTTTTGACGCTGGTTTTCCTAGGGTAGCTGAGTTGTAGGAAATGAAAAGCTTGTTTGTCTGCCTTAAGGGAGCAGTCATTTTGTGGTAAAAAAGCAATGCTCTTCTGCAGTCCAAGGTATGAATTGTTTGCTCCGCTGAAGAGGAGTAAGGAGAAAAAAAAACAAAGGCATAGTAATTGTTTGGTTGATATGAAAAACTGTGATGACTTTAGGAAGAAATTTGGGACAAGTTCATAAGTGTACTCTATTAGGAAAGAATTAGAGATACGGATAGTACGTTACCAGAGCTTGAAGTTCACTAACTCTTCTGGCTGAAGTTAAGGCTGTCACAAAAACTGTTTTCCAATAAAGAAAAGAAAATGAAGCATTGTACCATGCAACTACTATCAACAAAACAGTCCAGAAAGGTTACACATGACTGCGAAGGCTAAGACAAATCAGAAAATTCTTTGATAGAACACAATTCAGACTCCTGGTTCAGGCACTAATACTAGGCCTACTAGAATACTGCAATATCATATACCCTGCCCCACCACCATGATAAAACAACTACAAACAGTGCAAAACACAGCCCTCAGACTGATCTACTCACTGAAGAAGTTTGACCACATCACTGCCGCTTACCCACTACCGGTACAAGCAAGAACAATTTTTAAATTCTACTGCATGCTCTTCAAAACCCTACATGGCAATGGACCATCCTAACTGAACACTCGCCTAACTCGGAACAACTCTTCCAGATCAAGTAGAACTCAGACACCTTTCACCCACCCCCTAAAGACATTCAACGTAAAAAAATACACGACGGACTACTCACCACGCAAGTAGCAAAACTAGACAGCCACATCTCCAATTTACTGATTTCAGCACCAAACTACAGAATCTTCAGGAGGGAAATAAAAACTAGGTTGTTCAAGAAATACATCAAGACAAACTCCTGATACAACCAATATCCTCACTCCATCACCAGACTCCAGAATCTCTTCTTTTTGTAATCCGCCTAGAACCACAATGTATTGGCGGAATAAAAGAAATTAATGTAATGTTATGTAATCCCAATAGTTCAAAAGGGTTGTGCATTAAAATATCCAGCACTAAATTCAGGTCCCATGCTGGAGGAGGATCACTCACTGGAGGTCTAAGATTATTAAGACCTCTGATAAATTTTGAAACGAGTGGATGATGCAAAATTGGTTTGTTGTCCACAAAGGTATGGAAGGTTGAGATGGCTGCCAGATGAAAGTGGACTGAGTTAGATTTGAGGCCAGAATCTGACAAATGCAGCAGATATGATAAAATATATTTGACTGAACAAAAAAAAGAGGATGCTGCTGGTGTTTCTGTGACCAGATAGAAAAATTTGGAATGATAGGACTTTCTAGTAAAGGGTCATCTGGCTGCTAGAAGGACAGACTTCAATGGTTGAGATTAAGGGAAATATGTTAGGTTTGAGCTCTCAACTACCAGGCTGTCAAACTGAGATTGCGGAGATTGGGATGAAGTAACTGCCCATTCTGTTGAGATAGAAGAGATGGGTGGGTTCCCCAGGGGAATTGGGGGAAAGTCTAGAAGTTTCAGGAGTAGTGGATACAAAATCTGCCTGGGCCAATGGGAAGCAATGAGTATGACGTGAGCTGCATCCCTGGAGACTTTCTGAAGTACCTTGGAGATGAGAGGAACATATCTCTTGCTATGGCTTGAGGAGCTGGCCGAAGGGAACAGAACTGGCTGCATTTGGCATTGTGTTGAGAAGCAAAGAGATCCACTGAGGGAGTTTCCCAGAGATGAAAGATTTGGTTCAGGAAAGCTGGATGGAGAGACCACTTGTGAGGGTCGAGTTTCCTGCTCAGGGAGTCTGTGAGGATGCTGTGTTCTCCTGGAATGTAGACCGCTTGTAGATGGACCCATAGAGTCAGAGCATAGGTTCAGAGGCGGAGAGATCCCGAACCTCCCTGTTTGTTTACATAAAACATCGTCACTTGATTGTCTATCTGTATAAGAATGCGCTTACCAGAAAACCAAGGTCAGAAAGCTTAGAGCGCATAATACACTGCCCGTAGCTGGAGGTGATTGATGTGTAGGGATCACTCGCTGTTCGACCATTGGCCTTGTGTCCGCAAGTGGAGAGATGCGCTCCCCAGCCTTGATTGGAAGCATCCGTTGTTATAGTGAGAAGAGGTGGCAGAGGCTGAAAAGGGCAGCCCTCCTGTAGGAATGGAGAGGAAATCCATCAAAGGAAGGAATCTTGAATCTTTGCAGGTAATGAAATCATTTTGGAAAGAGAATGATGCCTTTGATCCCAGTGTAACTTTAGATGCCACTGTAAGTCTCATGTGAAGTCTGGCATTTGGCACCAGACTGAGCGAGGCTGCCATGTGCCCCAAGAGACTTAGAACAGTACAGGCTGGTAGGGCTGAAGATTGCCAGACGTGTTCTGATAGAGCAATAATGGACTGATTTCTGTCTCAAGGAAGATAGGCCCTTGCTGTAACGGTGTCTAGAAGTGCTCTGATGAACGTGAGGGAGCGAGTTGGAGTCAGCTTGGACTTTGGATGGTTGATGAGATTGCAATGTGTGGTCTGAATCGTAAGAAGTAACTGGTCCTTGGAATGGGGTACCAGAAGCCAGTCATCCAGGTATGGAAGGACCATATGGTGTGCTGCCACTACCGCAAGGCACTTTGTGAAAACTTGGAGCTGACGAAAGGCCAAAGAGCAGGAGTTTGTAATGGAAATGTTGACTCAGGAATATAAAGCATAGGAAATGCCAGTGGGAAGGATGAATAGGAATGTGAGTATATGCATCCTTGAGGTACAGGGCAGCTAGCCAATTGTATTGCTTCAACAGCGGTAGTAGAATTGTAAGAAGTGAAATCATTCTGAATTTTTCCTTCTTGAGGCAGGCATTGAATGGATGAAGATCTAGAATGCGACGGAGACCTTGTGTCTTTTAGGGGATAAGAAAGAACCTGAAATAGAAACCTTGGTTTATCTGAGTCTGGGGCACCTCCTCTATGGTATTGTTGTGTAGAAGGGAGACTTCTGCTGCAAGTTGAGGAATGTGAGAGTGTGGCACATTGGAAGGAGGAGGAGGGTGCAAGGGAATGGTCTCGAAAAGGAAATATCCCTGGGAAATGATGCGAAGGACCCATTGGTCTGTTGTTATGGCCTATCATGCTGAGGTGTAGATGCCTGTTTCCTATCTCTCGGGCGCTGCTTCTGGATAAGGAGTGGACTGTGATCTCTGTAGTGGAGGACGACTGTAAGGAACAAATCTACGTAGTGGATAGTATTGTTGAAAAAAGTGCTGATGGTAAGCTCTTCTATAAGAAAAAGAAGAAGGGCATCAAAATTGATGAGAATATTCAGAAGAGTGTGCTGAAAGTTCTCTACTTGTTGAGGAGTGTTCTCTAAGCTGAGATACTGTAGCTTGCACTTTTTCTCCAAAAAGACTGTCTACCAAACAGGGAGCATTTGCTAACCAGTTGTGCAAATCCTCACGAAGATCAGATATTCTGAGCCAAGCTGAACTTCTAGAAGCTATAGCTACCCCTGCTTTGTGAGACATCATGTCATAGGCATCATAGGTGGTTTTATAAGATGATAGGTGAATTCCTGAAGAGCAGGCATGGTTTCTGGAGAAGCTGCCTCTATCTGTTGTAGGATGGAGTGTTGAAAGTGGAGAATCTGAAGTTGGTGGAGCGAGCAACTATTCTAGAAGAAAGCACATATCCTTGATATACCCTACGACCTATGGAGTCCAGGAAATGAAGATCTTTCCCAGGAAGCGCACTTAATGGTGATTTTGATATCTTAGCTTTAAGAGCCGACTCCAAGACCATTGAGTGGTGAGGAAGCTGTTGAATGTCATTGACCAGGTGCCTTCTGGACCTTATACTTTAAATTCCAAGCGCTTAGAAGCCATGGAAACTGAAGGTCTTGTAAAACTTGATGTACTGGCAAGGAAATCAATTCTTTTACTGGGGTCCGACAAGACTCGAGAATAGCTTGAACATCATTACTACTCGTAAATATCGCTGCTTGATTAAGGCTTAACAATGAAGAGACTTTCTGTAGAAACTTTGGATAGGAATATTCTTCTGTTGGAAGGGAAGACTGGTCTAGAAGGTTTGGCTGAAATAGGCATGACCTCCTGAACTGACCAGTTTGGAGGCGAAGATCTTGTGCTGGTGAGGAACAGACTGGAGTGCATGGCCCCCAGGTTATATTTGGAGATTGATGAACAGGAACTGAAAGAAGAGGATCCTCTGAAAAAATATGGTCCATGCAGGCTAAGCACTGCTGGGGTTCCAGGACTGGAGGACTTTGAGGAGCAAGATGAAGTAAAACTGAACTTTATTGCATCAGACGTTGAAGGAGTAGGAAAAAATTGGAGACTGCTTGATTAGGATTTAAATCCTGTTGCAGAGTAGATGGAGAGGCTCTTTTAGCAGGAGGAGGATCCTGAGGGGAAGGTGGAGAAACCCTCCATTTGGATTTTGTCAAAGTTTTACCAATTTAGAAACATTTCCCTGAAGTAGCAAGAGACTTCTGCTTTTGGCCAGGAGAGGACCGCGAGGCCAAGACTGAGCCCACCGGAGCCTTCACTGAAGCCAAGGAGGAATTGGAATCCGCTTCTTTTTCTGTAGAATCCCTCACTATAAAGGCTGTCACTGTTGGCGGTGTTGAGATTTTTTTGTTGTAGTCCACCGATTGTGCCGGTTTCTTTTTTTTTTTTTCCACGCGGCATCAATGGCAGTTGGTTTCCCTCCCCTTGCGGTTCTGAAACAGGGCCCTGGGGGAAGGGAGCAAGTGACGTCGAAGTCTGCTTTGATTTCTTCGGCACTGCAGGCTGAGCCGTCGCTACGCTGGAACCACCATCCATTGCAGCTTTTTAGTCAGCTGCCAAGAAGCATCCTCTAGGTCCTAGTGCCTACCTGAAAATTGAAATTTAGCGCTCCAGAGAAGAAAACACTGTCCTGGCGAATCCAGGGAAGTTGTAAGAAATGCAGTGCTCTGTGCTGCGGAGAGGCGTCTGGCAGATTTACAGTAGAGTTTTTTTTTGTTGTTTTTTTTTAAATTTTTAGCTTCTCTCAGAGTTAAGTTGGTAAGCTTGCTTTCCTCTTTTTTTTTTTTTTTTAAGCACAGAAGAAAAAGCAATGTTACTTACCGTAACAGTTGTTATCCAGGTACAGCAGGCAGCTATTCTCACTAGTGGGTGATGTCATCCGACAGAGCCCCGATACGGACGTCTCACAAGCATGTCTTGCTTGAAGAAACTCAGAAGTTTCGAGATGCCCGCACCGCGCATGCGCCAGTGCCTTCCCGCCCGATGGTCTGGGCGTGTCTCCTCAGTTCAGGTAGCTAGCAGAGAAGCCAACCCAGGGGAGGTGGGTGGGAGGTGAGAATAGCTGCCTGCTGTCCCTGGATAACAACTGTTACGGTAAGTAACATTGCTTTATCCCAGGACAAGCAGGCAGGTATTCTCACTAGTGGGTGACCTCCAAGCTAACCTCAATGGGATGGTGGGAGAGTTGGCAACTTAGGAGAATAAATTTTGTAACACAGTTTGGCCAAACTGTCCATCCCTTCTGGAGAAAGTATCCAGACAATAATAAGAGGTGAATGTATGAACCGAGGACCAAGTGGCAGCCTTACAAATCTCCTCAATCGGTGTCGATCTGAGGAAGGCTACATAGGCCGCCATTGCTCTGACCTTATGGGCTGTGACCTTACAGGGAAGGGGTAATCCAGCCTGGGCATAGCAGAAAGAGATACAAGCTGCCATCCAGTTGGAGATGGTGCGCTTCGATACAGGTCGTCCCAACTTGTTTGGACCAAAGGAGACGAAAAGTTGAGGAGCAGTTCTGTGTGGCTTGGTGCGATCCAAGTAGAAAGCCAAAGAACGTTTACAGTCCAGAGTGTGATGAGCTGATTCTCCAGGATGAGAATGAGGCTTTGGAAAAAACACTGGAAGTACAATGGATTGGTTGAGATGAAATTCAGAGACCACTTTAGGTAGGAATTTCGGATGAGTGCGGAGGACCACCTTGTCATGATGGAATACATGTGAAAGGTGGGTCCGCCACCAAGGCCTGAAGCTCGCTGACCCTGCGAGCAGATGTGAGGGCCACCAGAAAAAACACTTTCCAAGTGAGAAACTTTAGTGGAGCCTTTCTCAGAGGCTCAAAGGGAGGTTTCAAAAGCTGAGAAAGGACAACATTGAGATCCCAAACCACTGGAGGCGTTTTGAGAGGAGGATTGACATGAAAAAGTCCTTTCATAAATCTGGAAACCACAGGATGAAAAGAGAGAGGTTTCCCTTGTAGAGGCTGATGGAAAGCTGCAATAGCACTCAGGTGGACTCGTATAGATGTAGACTTGAGACCAGACTGAGACAGGTGTAGAAGATAGTCCAATACAGAGGAAAGGGAGGCTCGCTGAGGCTCCTTAGAATTGGAAACACACCATCTAGTCCATTTTTGGGAGTAGCATTGACGAGTAGCAGGCTTCCTCGAAGCCTCCAAGACATCCCTCACCGCCTGGGAAAACTGGTGAGGAGTTACGTTGAGAGGAACCAAGCTGTCAGGTGGAGAGACTGCAGGTTGGGATGAAGCAGAGACCCCTGATGCTGAGTAAGCAGTGAAGGAAACACTGGAAGTAGGCACGGTTCCCTGCTGCTGAGTTGAAGCAGAAGGGAGAACCAAGGTTGTCTGGGCCACCGAGGAGCTATCAGAATCATGGTGGCATGGTCGGACTTCAGCTTGACCAGAGTCTTTTGAATGAGAGGAAATGGAGGAAACGCATAAAGAAAGCGATTCCCCCAATCCAGCAGAAAAGCATCTGCCTCGAGGCGATGAGGAGCGTAGATCCTGGAGCAAAATTGAGGCAGCTTAAAATTGTGGGGAGCCGCAAAGAGGTCTATCTGAGGAGTCCCCCACTGAGCGAAGATCTGATGAAGGGTCATGGAATGGAGTGTCCATTCGTGAGGCTGGAGAAGATGACTCAGGTTGTCTGCCAGGATATTGTTCTTCCCTTGAATGTAGACAGCTTTGAGGAAGGCGTTGTGACGAACCGCCCAATCCCAGACTCTGAGAGCTTCCTGGCAGAGGGAGGCCGAGCCCGTGCCCCCCTGCTTGTTGACATAATACATGGCGACCTGATTGTCGGTGCAAATGAGGACCACCATGTCGTGAAGCAGATGTTGAAAAGCTTGAAGAGCATTGAAGATGGCTCTGAGCTCCAGAAGATTGATTTGATGGAGTCGGTCCGCACTGGTCCAGAATCCCTGAGTGCGAAGCCCATCCAGATGCGCTCCCCAGGCATAGGTCGAGGAATCGGTTGTGAGAACCTTCTGGTGGGGAGGAGTGTGAAACAGCAAACCTCTGGATAGATTCGAAGAGGTCATCCACCAAAGTAGAGACTGCCGAAGAGCAGGAGTGACGATGATGTGTCGAGTCAACGGATCCGACACCCGAGTCCACTGAGAGGCCAGGTTCCACTGAGGAATTCTGAGATGGAGTCTTGCCAACGGCGTCACATGAACTGTAGAGGCCATGTGGCCCAGGAGGACCATCATGTGTCTCGCCGAGATGGACTGGCGAGAAGATACAGACTGGCAGAGATGAAGAAGAGCATCCATGCGCTGAGGAGGAAGGAATGCTCTGAGACGTATGGTATCCAGGACCGCCCCGATGAAGGGGAGCGACTGTGTAGGCTGTAGATGAGATTTGGGAAAGCTGATCTCGAATCCCAAGCTCTGCAGGAACAGAATCGTGGACAGGGTCGCCGAGATGACCCCTGAGGCCATGGGAGCCTTGATCAGCCAGTCGTCGAGGTAGGGGAATACCTGAAGACCTTGGTTCCAGAATGCCGCGGCCACTACTACCAGACACTTTGTGAAGTCTCTGGGGGACGAAGACAGGCCGAATGGAAGCACTCGATACTGTAGATGGAGATGTCCCACCCGAAATCTGAGGAATTTGCGAGAGGCCGGATGAATGGGAATATGAGTGTAGGCCTCCTTGAGATCCAGAGAGCATAACCAGTCGTTCTGCTCGAGGAGGGGGTAGAGAGAAGCAAGTGTCAGCATGCGAAACCTCTCTTTGACTAGGAATTTGTTGAGGACCCTGAGGTCCAAAATGGGTTGCAGGTCGCCAGTCTTCTTCGGAACAAGGAAGTACCGGGAGTAAAACCCCTGGTTCAGTTGGTCCGTCGGGACCGGCTCTACGGCACGAAGCCGGAACAAAGCCTGAGCTTCCTGAAGAAGAAGGGCGGTCTGTGTCAAGTTGGAAGGATACTCTCTTGGAGGGTGGTCCGGAGGGACCCGATGGAAATGAAGAGAGTATCCCTCCCTGACGATAGTAAGGACCCAGAGGTCGGTGGTTATGGCCTCCCAGCGATGATAAAAATGATGGAGGCGCCCTCCGATGGGAAAAACAGGGGGAGGCAGAACGAGGTTGGTTATGCCCTCGACGAGACAGTCAAAAAGGCTGAGTGGCCTTAGGGACAGCAGGCGACTGAGACTTTGGCTGATCCTTCTGAGGAGGCTGTCGCTTCGCCGGTTGCCTCGCAGGTGGAGCTTGCCTCGGCTGATAATGCCGCTGATAAATCAACGGCGGACGAGAGGGTCGAGACTGCTTCGGCCTAAGAATGGATTGGAAGGACTTTTCGTGATCAGACAACTTCTTCGTGACAGTCTCGATGGATTCGTCAAAAAGATCCGCCCCAGCACACGGGACGTTCACCAGGCGGTCCTGAAGATTTGGGTCCATGTCAATGGTCCGCAACCAGGCCAAACGACGCATCGCCACCGAGCAGGCCGCCACTCGGGCCGAGAGCTCGAACGCATCATAGGCAGATTGCATCAACTGAAGCCGAAGTTGGGACAGCGAAGCAACCACTTCCTCAAACTCAAACCGAGCCTGGGACTCGATGTATGGCGTGAATTTCCGAAGCACAGGCAGAAAAAAATTCCAAGTAGGCGGCAAAGTGGAAATTGTAATTCAGGACTCGGGACGTCATCATAGAATTCTGATAGATGCGTCGACCAAACTTATCCATGGTTCTGCCCTCGCGGCCTGGAGGCACTGAAGTATAGACCAGGCCAGGATGAGACTGCTTGAGCGAGGATTCGACCAGGAGGGACTGGTGAGAAAGCTGAGGACCCTCAAAGCCCTTATGATGCACCGTGCGGTACCGAGCATCCAATTTTCCAGGGATAGAGTAAGGAGACTCAAAGCACCTCATGAAGGTCTGGTCGAGGAGCTTGTGCAGAGGGAGGCGCAAGGACTCGGCTGGAAGACGAGGCAAGTGCATGGTATCGAGGTACTCCTTGGAGTATCGAGACCCAGCATCGAGGGTAATGTCCATGTCATCCGCCATCTGTCTGAGAAATGAGGAAAAAGACAGTTGGTCCGCCGTCGCCGGTTTACGAGAAGGACTAGAAGAAGACGAGGCTTCAGGCTCCATAGAGGCCTGTGAGCAACAGGGCGAGTAGAAAACCTCGCGGTCCTCGAACTCCGGGCCCGGAAGAGGAGACCCAGCCGAAGCAGCAAACCCCATCCGAGGCAATTTCTTCTGAGGCGAGACGGTCGAGTGTCGAGAGGAATGTCTGGATCGATGCCCCTCTCGATGCCTGGAAGGGGATCGAGCCCGTCTGTGAGAAACCTGGTCAGAAGCCTCCAAGGAGTAGATCGGACTCGAGGCCGTCGATCGTAGAGGCGGAAGAGTCGGTGCCTCCCCCAACGACGCCCAGGCTTGATAGGGGGTTCGGAAGAACTCGTCCTGCTTCCTGCTATGCCCAGGACTGGGAGGCCTTGAAGGTGGACGCCGCACTGCGTCATGGGGCAGAGTAACAGGTTCCAATGGAGGCAATTCGCTAAACGAAGCTTTCCTCGAGGGGATAGGCTCCAAGGGGGGCATATCACTAAGGGAGGCCTTCCTCGAGGGAATCGGTTCCAAAGGAGGCATAGCACTAACCGAGGACCTCCTCGAGGACCCGGACACCGCTCGCCGCTCCTCCTCGCCGAGCAACGAGGTCGTGCGGCGCGGCAGAGGAGGAGGGGGCGGCCCGCCCCTCGGAATCGGAACTGGGTGGTCACCTTGGATCGAGGCAATCAGCCGGGGTCCCATGGTGGTCGTGAGTTCCACAAACTGAGCCTCCAGAATGGACCGCAACGAAGCCGATATGGAGGGATCCGCACCAAAAGGGGGCCCTTCCGCACGGTCTCCGCGCTCTTTCGGTGCCGCGTGCTTCTGCTTGCCAGCCTTCGGCACTTTAAGCACCACCGGTGGAACTGTAGGGGTCGATACCTGCTCCGAGGAGACGGAGGAAGGCACCGGCGCCGAAGTCGAGGCCGAAACCAGCGTGAACGATGTGAGGTCGTGCGGCGCGGCGGAGGAGGAGGGGGCGGTCCGCCCCTCGGAACTGGGAGGTCATCCTGGATCGAGGCAATCAGCCTGGGACCCATGGTGTTCATGAGTTCCACAAACTGAGCCTCCAGAAGGGACTTCAACGAAGCCGATATGGAGGGATCTGCACCAAACGGGGGCCCTTCCGCACGGTCTCTGCGCTCTTTCAGTGCAGCGTGCTTCTGCTTGCCAGTCTTCGGCACTTTAAGCACCACCGGTGGAACTATGGGGGCCGGTACCTGTTCCCAGGAGACAGAGGAAGGCACCGGCGCCGAGGATGAGGCCGAAACCGGCGTGAATGAGGCTGGTTTCAGAAGGCCCGAAGCAGCCAGGGAGGCAGAGGGCTTCGCCGATGGAGTCGAAGCACCAATCGATGTCGAAGCTGAAGGATCCAACGAAGCTTCCATCTTGAACATGGACTCCCACAGCAGACAGCGGCGCTTAAACGCTCTCGCTGTCAAAGTGGAGCAAGGCCGGCACGATTTCGGGAAGTGATCCGGTCCCAGACACTGTAAGCAGCGTCGATGAGGGTCCGTGAGCGAAATCGCGCGCTGGCACTTGCTACACTTTTAAAAACCGGTGATCGGCCGGGACAGAGGCCGGAAAAGCTCCGCCGCAAGGTCGAAGGCGCGGGGCCCCAGCCACGCGGCCGACCCGGTGTTGGAAGAAAAAATGTTTTTTGTTTTTTTAAAAAGAAATCAAAGAAAGAAATTAATGCACAGGAGAGCCAAAATAACTCAACCCGCGGCAAAACAGAAGGCAAAAAACAGATTCAATGTGTGCAAAATTGAAGATAGACTTCTCAGCTCCGCGGAAGAAAAAGAACTGAGGAGACACGCCCGGACCATCGGGCGGGAAGGCACTGGCGCATGCGCGGTGCGGGCATCTCGAAACTTCTGAGTTTCTTCAAGCAAGACATGCTTGTGAGACGTCCGTATCGGGGCTCTGTGGGATGACATCACCCACTAGTGAGAATACCTGCCTGCTTGTCCTGGGATAAGTTGTAATTAGATAGAAAAGAAATTCTCTATGAAGAAAATCTGGAGAGCCGCAACCTGTCAGGAGCGGTTGGAAAAAACCTTACAGGCTGAGGGGATGGGCTGCAAGTGTAGGGACTCCTGCACATGCCCAGTAAGCTTTTAAAAGCTTACCTAGCTAGGGAAGAGCTCCGGCATTAAGGCTCAGTCAGAGGACTTCACCTTCAAGTGTGCCTGCATGTCCCGTTTGTCTACAGAGAACCCCCATTACAGGTAAGCAACTGCACTTTTTCCAGAGACAAGCAGGGATATGCAGTCACACTTGTTGGTGAGTCCCTAACAAAAAAGGGGTGGTGGTGATACAGTAAAGCACAGTTACTTACCGTAACAGGTGTTATCCAGGGACAGCAGGCAGATATTCTTGACTGATGGGTGACGGCACCGACGGAGCCCCGGTACGGACAATTTTAGAGTGATTGCACTCTAAGAACTTGGAAAGTTCTAGCAGGCCGCACCGCACACGCGCGAGTGCCTTCCCGCCCGACGGAGGCGCGCGGTCCCCAGTTAGGATAAGCCAGCTAAGAAGCCAACCCGGGGAGGTGGGTGGGACGCAAGAATATCTGCCTGCTGTCCCTGGATAACACCTGTTACGGTAAGTAACTGTGCTTTATCCCAGGACAAGCAGGCAGCGTATTCTTGACTGATGGGTGACCTCCAAGCTAACAAAAAGAGGGATGGTGGGAAGGTTGGCCATTAGGAAAACAAATTTTGCAAAACAGATTGGCCGAAGTGACCATCCCGTCTGGAGAATGCGTCCAGACAATAGTGAGATGTAAAAGTATGAACTGAGGACCAAGTAGCAGCCTTGCAGATTTCCTCAATAGGTGTGGAACAGAGGAAAGCCACAGAAGCTGCCATGGCTCGAACTCTATGGGCTGTGACAGAACCTTCCAGTGTCAGTCCGGTCTGAGCATAACAGAAAGAAATGCACGCTGCGAGCCAATTGGACAGCGTACGTTTAGAAACAGGATGTCCCAATTTATTCGGATCAAAGGACAGAAAGAGTTGAGGGAATGATCTGTGGGGCTTAGTACTGTCTAAATAGTAAGCTAAAGCCCGCTTACAGTCCAAAGTATGCAGAGCCTGTTCTCCCGAATGAGAGTGAGGTTTCGGAAAGAAGACAGGCAGAACAATGGATTGGTTGAGATGGAATTCAGAGACAACCTTAGGGAGAAACTTTGGATGTGTACGCAGAACCACCTTGTCATGATGAAAGACGGTAAAAGGTGGGTCTGCTACTAGTGCATGGAGCTCACTGACCCTCCTGGCAGAGGTGAGAACAATCAGGAAGAGAACCTTCCAAGTGAGAAATTTGAAAGAAGCCGTGGCCAAAGGTTCAAACGGAGGTTTCATTAAGGCTGAGAAAACCACATTAAGATCCCAGATCACAGGAGGTGCTTTAAGAGGTGGTTTCACATTGAAAAGACCTCGCATGAATCTGGAGACCAAGGGATGAGCTGAAAGGAGTTTCCCATGGACTGGCTAATGAAAGCAGCAATAGCACTGAGGTGGACTCTGATGGAAGTAGACTTGAGACCAGAGTCAGACAAAGAAAGAAGGTAATCCAACAAGGTCTCCACAGCAATGGACGTAGGATTATGATGATGAAGAAGACACCAGGAAGAAAACCGTGTCCACTTCTGATGGTAACATTGCAGAGTGGCAGGTTTCCTGGAGGCATCCAAAATAGAACGAACGGACTGAGACAAAAGAGTATCATTCGAGTCAGCCCGAGAGATACCAGGCTGTCAGGTGCAGAGACTGGAGGTTGGGATGCAGAAGGGTCTCCTGATGCTGTGTAAGCAGAGAAGGAAATTGTGGAAGTAGAATAGATTCCCTGGAACTGAGTTGAAGTAGAAGGGAGAACCAATGTTGCCTGGGCCACCGTGGTGCAATCAGAATCATGGTGGCCTGTTCCCTCTTGAGCTTGAACAAGGTCCGGAGCATGAGAGGCAGAGGAGGGGAAGCATACAGGAAGAGATTGGACCAATCCAGGAGAAATGCATCCGCTGCCAGATGGTGAGGAGAGGAGAGTCTGGAGCAGAAGTGGGGCAGCTGATGATTGTGAGGAGCTGCAAAGAGGTCTATCTGAGGAGTGCCCCACTGAGCGAAGATGGACTGTAGAGTGAAAGGATCGAGTATCCACTCGTGAGGCTGGAGAATTTTGCTGAGCTTGTCCGCTAAGGAATTCTGTTCTCCCTGAATGTAGATAGCTTTCAGGAATAGATGGTGATCTATGGCCCAAGCCCAAATCCTCTGGGCTTCCTGGCAGAAGAGGCGAGAGCCTGTCCCACCCTGCATGTTGATGTAGTACATCGCAACTTGATTGTCTGTGCACAGCAGGAGGACCTGAGGAAAGAGAAGATGTTGGAATGCCTTGAGGGCATAAAACATCGCTCTGAGTTCCAGGAAGTTGATGTGATGTTTCATTTCCTGGGCTGTCCAAAGTCCTTGAGTTTGGAATTCATTCAAATGAGCTCCCCAGGCATAAGGGGAGGCGTCGGTGGTGATGACAAGTTGATGAGGAGGTAGATGGAACAAAAGACCTCTGGAGAGATTTGAGGATATCAACCACCATTGTAGAGACTGACGAAGAGATGATGTGTCTTGAGCAAGGATCCGTCGCTTGGAACCACTGGGTCGCTAGGGTCCATTGAGGAGTGCGCAGGTGGAGACGTGCGAAGGGTGTGACATGAACTGTGGAGGCCATGTGACCCAAGAGTATCATCATTTGCTTGGCAGAGATGGAGCGTTGATGAAACACCTGCTGACACAGAGATTGGAGAGTGTGAAGACGGTTGGACGGCAGAAATGCTCTCATGAGGACTGTGTCCAGCACCGCTCCAATGAATTGAAGTCTCTGAGTGGGGATGAGATGAGATTTGGGTAGATTGATCTCGAACCCCAGAAGTTGTACAAACAGGATGGTCTGGTTGGTGGCCTGGAGTACTGTCTGAGAAGAAGTGGCCTTTATCAACCAATCGTCCAGGTAAGGAAACACCTGAAGGTGGTGGGAACGTAATCAGACATTTGGTGAACACTCTTGGAGAGGAGGCAAGACCGAAGGGTAGCACCTTGTATTGGTAATGACAATGGTTGATCATGAAGCGGAGGTACTGTCTGGAGGCCAGATTGACCGGTATGTGAGTGTATGCTTCTTTGAGATCTAGGGAACATAGCCAGTCGCCTTGATTGAGAAGAGGATAAAGAGTAGCCAGAGAAAGCATCTTGAATTTCTCTTTTACCAAGCATTTGTTGAGATCGCGAAGATCTAAAATGGGTCTGAGATCTCCTGTTTTTTTTGGGGACTAGAAAGTAACGGGAGTAGAATCCCTGCCCCTTTTGATCTAGAGGAACTTCCTCTATGGCGTTCAGAAGAAGGAGGGATTGAACCTCTTGAAGAAGGAGGGAAGACTGAGGAGTGTTCAAAGCAGACTCTCTTGGCAGACTTTGGGCAGGAAGAGTCTGGAAATTGAGAGAGTAGCCGTGGCGGATGATGTTGAGGACCCACTGATCCGAGGTGATGATTTCCCAACGGCTTATGAAATGAGTAAGGCGTCCTCCTATGGGCTGCGGAAGATGGGCAGAAGGAGGGAGACTGGCTTTGTCCTGGAGAACCAAGTCAAAAGGGTTGAGTTGATTTCTGTGAAGGGGGAGGTTTCACCTGCTGTTGCTGCTGTGCTGGTCTAGCAGCTTGCCTCTGTTGTTGCCTCTGACGCCTGGGTTGTTGCTGGGCCTGAGGTAAAGGACGAGCCACAAATCTACGTTGATAGGCCGATTGCTGGCGAAAAGGCCTGGTAGGTGGGGTCTTCTTCTTTGTCTTAAGGAGAGTATCCCATCGAGTCTCATGAGCTGAGAGTTTCTGAGTAGTGGAGTCCATGGATTCTCCAAACAGCTCATCCCCCAAACAAGGTGCATTGGCCAGTCGATCTTGATGATTGACATCGAGTTCTGAAACTCTGAGCCAGGCCAGTCGTCTCATAGCCACCGACATAGCCGTGGCCCTAGAGGTCAGCTCAAAGGTGTCATAGATTGATCTGACCATGAACTTGCACAGTTGTAAGAGCGATGAAGAAGTTTGGCGAAAGGCGGATCTTTTACGGTCAGGGAGGTATTTCTCAAAAGATGACAAAGTCTGAATGAGATGCTTAAGGTAAAAAGAAAAATGGAAAGCATAGTTCCCTGATCTATTTGCTAGCATCGCATTTTGATACAACCTCTTGCCAAACTTATCCATGGCCTTACCTTCTCTGCCAGGAGGGACAGAAGCGTATACACTAGCCCCCGTGGATTTCTTTAAAGTAGATTCCACCAGTAAAGACTCATGGGGGAGTTGCAGCTTGTCAAAGCCTGGAATAGGTATGACTTTATATAAGGAGTCCAGTTTGCGGGGAGCTCCTGGGATGGTCAAGGGTGTCTCAAGATTTTTGTAAAATGTCTCTCTTAATATGTCATGGAGAGGCAGTTTGAGAAATTCCCTTGGAGGCTGGTCAAAGTCCAGAGCATCTAGAAATGCCTTGGATTTTTTGGATTCAGCCTCCAAGGGAATAGAGAGAGAGTCACACATCTCTTTGAGAAAAGAGGTAAAAGAAGTTGAATCAGGTTTAGAGGAGAGATCTAACCCAGAAGGATCCTCTTCCCCTGATGAACACTCTCCCTCCGAAAGGAGAGGGTCCTCCGAATCACCCCACAGATCAGGGTCCCTCACCTGAAAACTGCGGTCCCGGGAGTCCGGTGTGGAGGGTTCTAGGTGTCGAGTTTTATGCATCGACTTACCAGACCTCTGTGAAATGGTACCGGGAGATGTTAAAGGCTGTGTCGGCGCCGAGGTTTGAACAGCCTGGTGTAAGGATCTCGGTTCCGGCGCTAAGACCGGCATTGATACCGAGGAAGTGGTATGCATCGGTACCGACAAGGTGGATGCCGATAAAGGAGGCTGCTCCACTGCCGGTACCAGCGGCTCAGACCAGACCGGGACTGGAAGGCTCGGTGTCAAAAGAGCAGGAAGCAGCTGTTGGAGTTGTTCTTTGAGCTGGACCTGCAGGACGGCGGCAATGCGCTCGTCCAGTGAAGGCACCGGTACCGCTTTTTTCTTCTGCGGTACCTTGGGTGCCGCTCTACACTCCGAAGAGGAACCCGATGTCGAGGGGCTAACCTCAATCGGAGCGGAGCGCTTCCTTGGGCGCCTCGAGGTCGGCAGGATTGGGCTCGCTGCCACTGAGACCGGTGGACGCTCCAGCAGGGAAGGCTTCTTAGCCGGCTTACCTGAGGGATGCGACGCCGGCGCGGTATCGCGCGGTGTCGATGAAGTAGGTGCCGACTGCGTCGGGGCCGAAGCCGGAACCGGTGCCGCTGAATCCGACATCTCAGTACCAAATAATAATCGCTGTTGGATTTGTCGATTTTTTAAAGTTCTCTTTTTAAGTGGCACAGCGGGTGCAGGTGGACGCTCGATGGTCAGGACCAAGACACTGTAGACACCAGTTGTGCGGGTCTGTGAGTGAAATTGGTCGAGCGCACCGCTGGCACTTCTTAAACCCGGGTTGAGGGGGCATGAAGGTAAAAACGGCTTCAGCCAAATCGAAGGCCGAGGCCTCGATGGTGGCAACAGGCCCCGCTGGGGCGAAACCGAAAAAATGAAAGAAAAAACAAATTAAGTTTTTTTTTTTAACAAAGAAAAGAAAATAAAATGAGGGAAACAATATTTCCCAACGAGTTTACGCGAGTGGGAAGGCGAAAGAGAAAAAAGTTTTCAACAGCCGTTGAAAAGTGCGTCTTCTTAGCTCCGCGGAAACTAAGAAACTGGGGACCGCGCGCCTCCGTCGGGCGGGAAGGCACTCGCGCGTGCGCGGTGCGGCCTGCTAGAACTTTCCAAGTTCTTAGAGTGCAATCACTCTAAAATTGTCCGTACCAGGGCTCCGTCGGTGCCGTCACCCATCAGTCAAGAATATGCTGCCTGCTTGTCCTGGGATAAAGAGCACTGATGACAGAATGTCGAAAGTGTTAAAAAAATGAAGGCATTTGGAAACGTGTTTGGGTCCAAGTCAGAAAGGTCAGGTGAAGATTAGGATGTCCCGTATCAGGTTCTAACTGTGGTGGACCTCTAAAGAAACTGTTGCCTGGAAGTGATGTATGCGATTATTGTGTGAAGAAGTAGTTGACCTGTTTAAGAGGAATAGAACGTTACCTGAATGGTAAAGCAAAATGGAAAACAACAGTGGAATTTGTGTTTTCCATTATGAGGTGCTATTTTATCAGGCCATCAGTGCTGATCTATGCACAGTTATTTCTTGTTCATGGTTCATTGCAGCCTAGGATGATTTAGTTTTGCCATTTTACAACAATGTGATTTGTGGCTCCCCAAGAAGGCTGTCCTGTAATTTAATGAACAGCTGAAAAGTTGACATCTTGCCTTTACAGCATACTAGTGTCTATGTCAACTCAGATCCAGTGGCTGCCGAGAAGTAGGTGGGTCAGCAGTGCCTTTTCAATATGTTATTACATTCCCTTGGAGAAGAGGAATATGTCTCCAGTGGAGCAGCAAGGATAGGTGGCGTCCCCCCGCGCCCTGCTCTCTGTTCCCCCCCCCCCCGCACTTTCTATGCCACTACGCCATACTCACGCCCATCCTTCCCACCCCGTACCTTATTAAATCTTTGCCAGCGCGAGAAGCTTCTTCAGCCTGCTGCTTCCGCTGGCTTTACTGGCGTCACTTCCTGGCCCCGCGACTCAGAAGTAATTTCAGAGGGAGCCAGGCTGACGCAAGCAGAAGGCTAGAGTAGTTGCTCACACTGGCAAAGATTTTAAAGATGTAAGTGAGGAGGGGGGGTTAGGGAGAATGCAATTGTGGTGGGAGGGGTGGAGATGTGCCAACGCCCCCACCAAGATAGTACCTAGGGCGGTCTGCATCCCCCCCTTTAATATGCCACTGTATGTCTCAGTATTACAGCTCTATCAGAATTGTAGAGCTGGTATTGACAGGTGCGACTTCCATGTGATGACCACAAGCGTGTTAGTAATGCTGTGAACAGATGTGATCATAGATAGCATTTGCACATGTGGCTCAAACCAGTGCTGTGAAATTAACTGTATATGTATGGTATGCAGGTTTTTTGTGGGTTGAGTAGTTGAGCATTCTGGGAAAGCAGTGGCTGCTGTTACTGAGGTCTACATGTGCTACAGCAATCGCTTGTAATGCGCCAGTTGCCACAATCTATTATTTTTTTTCAAAGTAGTGGTTGTTATTTAAGCAAGCTTTGAGTGCTTTTTTTTTTAAGTAGATAGCACCATCTAACCCAGTGGTCTCAAACTCGCAGCCCATCAGGTACTATTTTGAGGCCCTTGATATGGTACCATTTTTCTAGAATGTTGCCCACCTCACTGCTGTAACCTCACGCAAGCGCTTTCCTGCATCTGTACGCGATTGTGAGGTGGAGTGGAGAGGACAATCACGTACATCTGTACATGATTGTCCTGAGGCCCCACCTGGAATACTGTGTGCAATTCTGGAGGCCGCATTACCGTAAGGATGTGCTGAGACTGGAGTCGGTCCAGAGAATGGCCACCCGGATGGTTTCGGGACTCAAGGATCTCCCGTACGAGGAACGGTTGGATAAGTTGCAGCTGTACTCACTCGAGGAACGCAGAGAGAGGGGTGACATGATCGAGACATTCAAGTATCTCACGGGCCGCATCAAGGTGGAAGAAGATATCTTCTTTTTCAAGTGTCCCGCGGCAACAAGGGGGCATCTGAGGAAAATCAGGGGCAGGAAACTGCACGGGGACACCAGGAAATTCTTTTTCACTGAAAGGGTGGTTGATCGCTGGAATAGTCTTCCATTTCAGGTTATTGAGGCCAGCAGCGTGCCTGATTTTAAGGCCAAATGGGATAGACACAGGGGATCTATTCACAGAGAAAGGTAGGGGAGGGTCATTGGGGTGGGCAGACTAGATGGGCCGTGGCCCTTATCTGCTGTCTGTTTCTATGTTTCTATGTCCTCTCCACTCCATCTTACAATCGCGTATAGTAAGGTAACCACTGGAGGCATAGCAGCTTGTGTGAGTGTATGTAATCTCGTGAAATTCGGCACCTCTCCTGGTGGTGACTGCTCCATGTAAGATGGTGGTTGTGTCCGGTGCTGGAAGAGATGAGACTTGAAGGTGGTTGCGAACACAACCACTGGACACTTAAGGCACAAGTTTTCCAGGCAGAAGTTAGATATTGATTCTCCCCTCTACAAAAAAGCCTAGAGGAGTACACCAAAATCTTGTCTCTTGCAGCTGATAGTTTAGAATCTAAATCACAATTTTGTGTGAGGTAAAACTCTTTACAGTTTATAAATCTTTCCTTAATTTGCGTCTGATAATTTCAGCTATGCACAGCTGAAAGCAGTGCAACACGCAGAAAGTGAAAAACTATCTAAACTTCACTTTCTGCATGTTGCACTGCTTTCAGCTGTGTAAAGCTCAAATTATCAGAAGCAATTAAGGAAAGATTTATAAACTATAACGAGTTTTACCTCATGCAAAGTTGTCATTTCTTTAATAAGACATTAATTACTTTTTCTGCAGCCCTCAATACCTACAAATCCAAAATGTGGCCCTGCAAAGGGTTTGAGTTTGAGACTGCTGATCTAACCCATCTGTTTATTTGTAACATTGGTTGTTTAGATGTTTGTTTTTAAGACCCGTTTACTCCACTGTGAGAAAAGGAGAAATTAGGTTCTTACCTGCTAATTTACTTTCTTTTAGCTTCTCCAGACCAGTAGAGGTTAACTTTACGAATGGGTATATATCTAATCATGACCAGCAGGTGGAGACTGAAAACAAAACTTTGGGACAGTATATCCTAGCCCCTCCTCTCTATTTCCCTCAGTCTGCCGAATAGCCAAGCAGAACCAAGAACTGGAAAACAACAGAGAGAAAAAACAATACTCCGAAAGGAGTAACAAATAACATACCCAAAATGCTGTTGGAAAATGCAGAGGAGAAATTCCCGAAGGAAGAATGTCCCCACAGCTCGCCAGCTAAGCCAGCCGAGCCACAGCCGCTGTTCTTCAATTCTCCCCGGCCCTAGAAAAATACTAGAACCCGCAGCAAAAACCAAAAAACTGCCCGCGCAACAGCCCCAACAACAACAACAACAGACAGGGTGGGGACCTCTACTGGTCTGGAGAAGCTAAAAGAAAGTAAATTAGCAGGTAAGAACCTAATTTCTCCTTCTTTAGCACTCTCCAGACCAGTAGAGGTTAACTTTACGAATGGGACGTACCAAAGCAGTCCCTCTCACGGGCGGGACCCCCGAAGGGCCGATACCAGTACACGCTCACCGAACACCGCGTCCCGACGCGCCTGCACATCAACCCGATAATGACGAACAAAGGAATGCAAGGAAGACCAAACCGCAGCCTTACAAATATCCACTGGAGGCACGAGCGACGACTCAGCCCAAGAAGCCGCCTGACCCCGAGTGGAATGAGCCTTGAGAAACTCCGGAACAGGCTGCTGTTTCAGAAGATAAGCGGAAGCAATCGTCTCCTTGATCCAGCGCGCAATAGTAGCCTTAGAAGCGCCAGCTCCCCGACGAGGACCCGCCAGGAGGACAAAGAGATGATCGGACTTCCGGAATTCCTGGGTCCGCTGCACATAAGAGCGAAGGACCCGACCGACATCCAACTTGCGCAGCTGCCGTTGCTCAGAAGAGCCCTCCCGACCACCCAAGACCGGGAGAACCACCGATTGATTGACATGAAAAGGAGAAACAACCTACGGCAGAAAGGAAGGAACAGGCCGCAAGACGACCCGCTCCCTAGAAAACTCCAAGAAGGGAGCCCTACAAGAGAAAGCCTGCAGCTCAGAAACACGCCTAGCAGAAGTAATGGCCACCAAAAAGACCGCCTTCAAAGTAAGGTCCTTCAAAGAACAGTCGTCCAAGGGCTCGAAAGGCGGACGCACCAAAACAGAGAGAACCAGATTAAGATCCCAAGAGGGAACCGAGGGCCGTAGGGGAGGCCTAAGCAACTTGGCCGCCCGCAAAAACCGAATCACATCAGGAAGAGCCGATAAACGCTGACCTGACACCAACCCTCGAAAAGCCGACAGGGCCGCAAGATGAACCCGGAGAGAAGACCAAGCCAGGCCTCTATCCAGGCCATCCTGCAAGAACTCCAGAATGTTAGGCAGAGAAGCGCGAAAAGAGGTCACTCCCCGCGCCCGACACCATTCCTCAAAGAGACGCCAAACCCGCACATAAGCCCGAGAGGTAGAAAGCCTCCGGGACCCCAACAGTGTAGAGATCACCTTGTCTGAATATCCCTTCTTGCTAAGGCGACCCCTTTCAAGAGCCACGCCGTAAGACAGAAGGGAGACGGGTCGAACATGGGAATGGGACCCTGCATCAGAAGGTCGTCCGAGAGAGGCAGAGGAAGAGGATCCGCTACCAGGTGCCTCACCAGATCCGCATACCACGGACGGCGAGGCCAATCCGGCGCCACCAGCACCACCAAACCCGGATGGTGAACAATGCGAAGAAGCACTCTGCCCACCAGCGGCCAAGGAGGGAACACATACAACAGCCCCTCCGTTGGCCACTGCTGGACCAGAGCATCCAGACCCTCGGCCAGACCGTCCCTGCGACGACTGAAGAAGCGGGGCACTTTGGCGTTGCCACCCGTGGCCATCAGGTCCATCAGGGGCTGCCCCCAAGCCTGCACTATCAACTGAAACGCCTCGGCGCCGAGACACCACTCTCCTGGATCTAGGAAGTGACGACTGAGGAAGTCTGCCTGAACATTTTCTACTCCGGCTATATGAGAGGCCGAGAGGTCCAGCAGATGGGATTCCGCCCAAACCATGAGCAGAGCCGCCTCCTGCGCCACCTGAGTGCTCTTGGTGCCCCCCTGACGATTGACATAAGCCACCGCCGTGGCATTGTCCGACAGCACTCTGACCGACTTGCCCAGCAACAGGGAGTGGAAAGCCAACAGCGCCAGACGGACCGCTCTGGTCTCCAACACGTTGATCGACCAGGCGGCCTCCTCCGCGGACCAGGTGCCCTGAGCTGAGTGACCCAAACACTGAGCCCCCCAACCCAGGAGACTCGCCTCCGTCAGGAGCACCGTCCACTGCGGGAGATCCAGACCCACCCCCTGAACTAGGTGAGGGGTCTGGAGCCACCAACGTAGACTGCAGCGCGCCAAGCCTCGCAGGGGAACCGGAACATCCATCCCGTGCCTCTGGGGAGACCACCTCCGGAGCAGAGCATACTGGAGAGGACGCATGTGGGCCCGCGCCCACCTCACCACGTCCAGGGACGCCGCCATCGACCCCAAGACCTGGAGGAAATCTCGCGCCCGAGGACACCGGGACGCCAAAAGCAGGCGAATCTGAGATTGCAATTTGCTCACCCGGCCCTCTGGGAGGAAGACCTTCCCCAAGGAGGTGTCGAACAGCACCCCTAGGTACTCCAGACGCTGAGCCGGGACCAACCGACTCTTGGAAAGGTTGACCACCCAGCCCAGCGACCGGAGAAACTCCACCACCCGAGCAGTAACCCGGGAGCTTTCCTGCAACGACTTTGCCCGAATTAACCAGTCGTCCAGGTAGGGGTGTACCAGGATGCCCTCCGACCGCAAGGCTGCCGCGACAACCACCATCACCTTGGTGAACGTCCGAGGAGCCGTGGCCAGCCCAAAGGGAAGCGCACAGAACTGAAAGTGCCGACCCAAGATCGCAAAGCGCAGGAAACGCTGATGAGAGGCCCGAATGGGAACATGCAAGTAGGCCTCCGTCAGATCGAGAGAAGTGAGAAACTCCCCCGGCTGAACCGCCAGAATGACCGACCGCAGAGTTTCCATACGGAAAGAGGGAATCTTGAGAGCCCTGTTGACCCCTTTTAAATCGAGGATGGGCCGAAAGGTCCCCTCCTTTTTGGGCACCACAAAGTAAATGGAGTACCTGCCCGTGCCCCACTCCGGAGGGGGCACCGGAACAACTGCCCTGAGATCTAGCAAGCGCTGAAGGGTCTGGCGAAAAGCCTGCGTCTTCCCCGGAGTCTGACACGGAGAAGCGAGGAAAAAATCCGGCAGAGAGCGGGCGAACTCCAGGGCATAACCGTCCCGCACCACCTCCAGGACCCACCGATCGGACGTGATCTCGGCCCATTTGGGGAAAAATTCACGCAGCCGAGCCCCCACCGGAACCAAAGGGGGCGCCGGCAAGGCGTCATTGTGCAGGACGGGAAGCGGGGGAACCGGCGGAGGGATTCCCTGCCCCCCGACGGGCCCCCCGAAAGGGCTGCATGCGCTGGAAGAACCGACCCCGGGAAAATCCCGGAGACTGGAAAGAAGCAGCCCCACGCCCAGGGCGATACTTGCGAAAATCCCGCAAACGCCCCCGGGCCGCACCCCCCCGAGACGCCGGGCGGGCACGGTCCTCCGGCAGACGGGGAACTTTCGAGTCCGACAGAGTCTGAATCAACTTATCCAAGTCCTCTCCAAACAAAAACGACCCCCGAAAGGGAAATTTAGTAAGCTTAGCTTTGGACGCAGCATCCGCCGCCCAAGCGCGCAGCCACAACACACGCCTTGCGGCCACGCCAAAAGCCATAGACTTAGCCGATATCCGCACCAAGTCATATAGAGCATCTGAGAGGAATGAGGCCGCCATCTCAATCTTCGCAACCTCCTGATCCACCAGAGACCAGTCGTCAGACTCTCGATCCAAGACCCGCTCCGCCCACCGAAACACGGCGCGAGCGACCAGTCCCCCACAAATAGCCGCCTGGACCCCAAAGGCAGAGACCTGAAAATTTTGCTTAAGGATGCTCTCCAATTTGCGCTCCTCAGGGTCCCGCAAGGCAGAACCGCCCTCAACAGGCACGGTATGCCGCTTGGAAATTGCCGAGACCACCGCATCCACGACTGGCGAAGCTAACGTAGCCCGATCCCCTTCAGGAATGGGATACAGGCGAGCCATGCTGCGCGCCAGCCGAAACGGCGTCTCCGGCGTTTTCCACTGCTCCAGAATAATATCCCGAATATCCTGATGCATAGGAAAAGAGCGGGAAACGGAACGGATCCCCCGTAACAGGGGGTCCCCCACACGCGGAGTCTCCGGCGGCGCGTCCTCAAAACGCAAAACCGAAGAAACCTGTTGAATAAGGTCAGGCAGCTCATCTTTCTGAAAAAGGCGCACCACGGACGCCTCGTCACTGGAGAACGGGAAATCCGACAACCCGCCGCCAGCTTCCGTCCCCTCCAGAGAGTCCTGGAACTCCTCAGAAGGGTCCAGGTCCTCCTCCAGACCGACCCGTTCCTCCGACCACAAATTCTCGTCCCACGACACCCGCGGACGCTTGGACAAGGGAGGCGGCGGAGGGGACGTCACGCCAGACGAAAGAGGCAAAGCCGCAGGGAGCGCGGAGGAAAACCCACCCCCCGAAACCCCCTGGGCGCAACCGGGACCCCCAGCCGCCTGAAAATAGGCTCTGCATAAAGAAAAGAAAAATTCAGGAGAAAAACCCCCCGAGGGTCCCAAGGGACTCCCTGCCACAGCAGGGGACCCAGCAGAACCTTGCCCCTGCATAGTCAAAACAGGGGGAAGGTCACCTGAGGTGGAAGACAAAATGGAGGGGCCAGACAGAGAAGATGGCGGTTTTCCCGCCAAAAAAGCTCCCTCCATAGCCTGAAGCGGCTGAGAAACCTGAATAGTCTCAGCCGCTAAAGCAGGCAAGCCGGCATCAGCTGTCAAAAAATCAGCTGAGAGGGAATCCTCTAAAACCCGACCGTCGGCGGTTTGGGGAATCCCTCCGTGGGCGGACGGAGAAGACCGGGCTTCCCCACCGTTCCCTGCCGACTCGCGAGGCACCATCGGCGGGGAGCTCTGGGCGCCTGCAGCCGCTGCCGACGGAGCTCCTCCACCGCACCGGCCTGAACACCGCTTGCACAGGCCGGCCGCGAGTGCCTCGCGTCTGGAGCACAATGAGCACTTTTTCCCTTTAGAAGTGCTCATTGCTCCATACGCGACCTAGCTGCAAAAAAGTGCCGGTTAGTTGAAAAAATACAGTAAAATACAGTTTTCTTAAAGGGATACAACCCTCCAGACCAGCACTACCTCAGGATTTTTTATTTTTTTTTTACAGAACAGACTCCACAGGCTCTCGAAGCAATATGCCTTGCTTGATTTAGGGGGCAAGGCTTACTGCTGAGGCTCCTCTAAAAAAATGTGGGGAGGTGGAGGAAGTGGGGGGAGGGACCCCGCTCGTGACCCGCCGGGTTTGACACCCCCGAGGTCGGACGAACCCCCAAACAGAGTCCGTCCAAGCTCCGTCCGGCTAAAAACAGGGACAATAAACCCCCTAAACAAATTCCAACAGCCCTACCAAGGGAGATGGGTACAGATCACTCAACACCTGCTGGAGACTGAAAGAAGACTGAGGGAAATAGAGAGGAGGGGCTAGGATATACTGTCCCAAAGTTTTGTTTTCAGTCTCCACCTGCTGGTCATGATTAGATATATACCCATTCGTAAAGTTAACCTCTACTGGTCTGGAGAGTGCTAAAGAACTGGGGGCTGACAACTTACCTGTTGGAATAACTTATTAATAGAGCAAAGTACAAAGTAGATGAAGGTACGGCTCACTGCTTCTACCCAACAGGGAAAATTAATAAAGGACATTGTTGTAGAACATACACATTCCGGAACCTGAATTGTTCTTGGAAATGTTCTTAGTACTGGTTTTTCTGACCAGATATGATCAGGGCACAAGCCGTAGAAGTCTGGTTGGTACTGTCTTTGATTCTGTATCGTGTTATCATCTAATCACCCTTAAGATAGATTGGTTCACTTGATGCTGTACAGGATCCCTGTGCCTATGGTATGATGCTATCTCAGCAGTTGAGATGAGGTCTGTGGCAGTAGGTACTGGTGCATGGAGCTAGCGTTACATCGAAAGTTGTTTTTTTTTTGTGGTTTTATATTTTTTGCTTCATTCTGGCTCAAGATGGTACATCTTTCAGTAGTACTTCTTCCTCCGTATTCACGGTTTCAATTATTCACGGTTTTTAGCTTGCTGGTTCCTCCCTCAAAATTACATCAGCTTGCATAGAGAAATCGTAGATTCCAAGCATTTACAGAGAAAATTGCCGATTCCCAGCACTTTCTTCACCGTGTTTTGCCTCTCCTTCAGGAACAGGCCAGGTCTCCCACCATGCTATTCGCGGTTTCACCATATTCACAATGGTTTTTAATAGAAAACAGCGAATAACATATGAAAAAGTTATTTGTGGTTTTTCTGTATTTGCGGTTCTGTTAATCCCCTTTCACAGCAAATATGGAGGGAGAAGTGTATGTTATTGTAGGGTTTTTATTTTTATGAGCACATTGCATTTGGAAACTTGCTTGGTGTCTTTTTAGTGTTATATTTTTATGCAGATGCTCCTTGGAAGTATTTAAGATTTGGTAGGTTAGCATGGGTCTTCTTGAAACAACAACAATTTATTATTTCTATAGTGCTACCAGAGGCATGCAGCACTACACATGGTACATGCAAGAAATGGTCCCTGCTCAGAAAAGCTTACTATCTAATTATGACAGACACACAGGAGTCAGATATTTAGTGACCATAGTAGAATGGTAAAATTATGGTCATACCTGTTAATTTTCTTTCCTTTAGAAGCAGCAGATGAATCCAGAGACTAGTGGGTATAGCTCACATCGACCAGCAGGTGGAGATAGAGAACTGATTAACAGTTGGCCTTAAAGCCTGGTGTTCTTTCTGTTTATTCAGTTATGCACTTTGCCCAAGCATCCCGAAAGGAGAATGAGCAGCCACAAACTCCATTCCAGTAAAAAATGTGTCTTTCTCTTCTGAATCCCATTGATATTTTCTCGTTTGACGTTTCTTGTGTTTTTTTTTTTTTTTTTTTTTCAGACATGAAATAATACACTTACCAACCATAGCCCCGGCTAACCTAATGACCTAAACACCCTACACACAGCCCGTGCACTTGGGGAGGGGCTCTGGATTCATCTGCTGCTTCTAAAGGAAAGAAAATTAACAGGTATGACCATAATTTTACCTTCCATAGCAAAGCAGCAGATGAATCCAGAGACTAGTGGGATGTAGCAAAGCAAACTCAAACTGGGTGGGACGCCAATGCCGCCTCTGCCAGCACTGCCGCGCCAAAACTCGCCTCTGAACGGGCTGCTACATCTAACCGATAATGCTTTGAAAAAGTATTCCCTGATGACCAAGTGGCCGCCCGGCAAATCTCCTCTAATGACATCCCCCCGGACTCCGCCCAAGATGTAGCCAAAGCCCGAGTGGAATGAGCATGAAGGTGCTCCGGTACCTTCTTCCCTGACAACACATATGCCGAAGCAATAGCGTCCTTGACCCAACGCGCAATGGACGCTTTAGACGCCGCCATCCCTTTGTTTTTACCCGCGAACGCGACAAAGAGATGGTCCGACCGGCGAAAAGCATTCGTCACCTCCAAATAATGGAGAAGCATACGGCGGACATCCAGGAGCCGTACCGACAAAAACGCTTCCCCCAATCCTCCTTCCTGAAGGATGGCAGAAACAGACTCTGGTTCACATGAAAGGACGAAATAACCTTAGGCAGGAAGGACGGCACCGTACGCACCGTCACCCCAGCCTCCGAGAAACGCAAAAAGGGTTCCCTGCAAGAAAGCGCTTGCAGCTCTGATATTCGCCTTGCTGAAGCCATCGCCACCAAAAAAACTGTTTTTAGTGTGACATCTTTCAAAGTGGCCGCTGATAGGGGCTCAAAAGGTGCCCCCTGCAATTTCCCAAGGACGAGTTTAAGGTTCCAAACGCGACCCCACTTGAGAAGAAAAGAAAACACTCACCCGGTCAGCCGCTTACCCCCGAAGCCAGGCAATCATTGGTAAGTGTACTGTATGCCGAGTGAAGCACAGCACGGCTCAGTACAAGCAGGAAGGCCTCTTTTTTTTTAAACTGGAATGAAGAAGCCAGCCACTCCTGCACCTGGAAAGGAACCCCTCTATCCAACGGAGGGGAGGGTGGAGCAGGGACCTGGGAGGGCCCAGGTGTACCTCCCAAAGCCGGCACCAAACAGCCAGGCACCCCCACCTACTGAAGAGAACTAGTCTCAACAGAGGAATCCTACCGGAACACCACTTCAATCTATCCTGCAGCAGGCAGAGACCAGGAGCTAGAAGGATAGCTCCAACCCTGCTGGGAGATAGAGCAAAACTGAATAAACAGAAAGAACACCAGGCTTTAAGGCCAACTGTTAATCAGTTCTCTATCTCCACCTGCTGGTCGATGTGAGCTATACCCACTAGTCTCTGGATTCATCTGCTGCTTTGCTATGGAAGTGAAGGCAGGTGGTTACTTTACTGATGTTTTCAAAGGGAATGGAAAGTAGAGCAGGTACTGAAATTGCCTTTGCTCAAACTTAATGTGCGTAGCAAAAAGAGATACCATTCCCAGCCATGTGGAGAAGGTTCTTCTGATGCAATTCTGGGGGGATCGCATGACAGGAACTGATGAAAAGTAGTATTTTAAGGTTTTGGCTGATTCAAGTAACAAGCTAAAGCTGAGATCCTTGGGAGGTACTTCAGATGAATCCAAAGCTGAGATCCTTGGGAGGTACTTCAGATGAATCCAAAGATCATGGTAGAAAGTTGTAGAATGTGAATCTGACACCACCTTTTGAGTCTTGTCATATAGATGTAAAAGATATGAGAATGAAACTTTCTAAGTGAAAGCTTGAAAAATGAGATTGAAAGTGATTGAACAGAAGATTCCATCGGATGGGAAAAGTACAACATCAGGGTCTCAAACCATTGTGGGAAGCCAGAGAGGCTGGTTGGAATGAAGAAGGGCACACATGAATTTAAAAGCTAAAAGATGAACAGACAATTGAGTTCTGTCTAATGATGTATGGAAAGTGTTGATAGCATTGAGGGACTCTGATCAAAGAAGGTGGAAGAGTAGAGGTGGAAAAGGTGCAGAAGAAAATCATACATCAATGGTAGAAGGTAAGTTATCAGATTCAGCGAGCGAGAGGTACATGTAAACCATTCTGAGCTCCCCTGGAAGAACACAGAAAACTAAATAAATAGTTCAAGGGAAGGGAAAAAGCATTAGGATTTGTATACCGCCTTTTTGCAGTCATATAAGCACACTCAAGTGGGTAACACAATCAATGAAATGTAGCTGGGACAGGGGTAGATGAAGTGACTTGCACAGGAGCAATACAGAGTTTTAACTCACAACCCCAGGGTGCTGAGGGTGTAGCTTTCACTACTACACCATAAAGGAATCCAATCCAATTAAAAAGATAGGAGTGCCGAGTGAAAAGTTTCTTAGAAGTGCCAAATGAAAAGTTTCTTAGAAGTTCCACTGATAGCTGGAACTAGTGCAGATAGAGGGTAAGCTACTATGGCATAGAAGAAGTGGTTTGAGTTAAGCTACCCCTTTGGTTATCTGAATGGATTGTTAAGTAGTCATATTGAATCTACCTAATTGCTGTGCTAAAAGGTAGCATTCTATCTTTGGTATGAGGTGATGTTGTTAACCTTCAAATGGAAGGAGAATGGAATATTGATAGAGAAGGTCTTGGTATGAAGTTATCAGTACTGTAAGAGCTAATCTAGTGGGGTCCAGGAGACTTAGCTCTGCTCATAGAGGAACTTTGTTGATGTGTTATAAACATATATATATTTATGGAATTTGAAGTTATAGAGGGTTGTGGAAGATGAGTATGTTGACATTCCGGGTTAGGGATTGATATAAGGAAATTGGTTGTAAGAGAACAAGGTCTTTTACTGGTGTATTATTCTGAACTGCTTAATTTTGTTTGTCTGCTCATAATAGTTAGAAGAGGAAGCAGAGTACTTGGAAAGAGTCTGAAGTAAAAATGACTCGTCTTTGTGAGCCTGCAGGAGAAGTCATTGCAGGTTTGGTTTGGTGAAAGCAGGGATCCCTTTTGCTGGCTTTTCCCCAGATGAGGTCTCCACCCTCTCATCAACAAAGCTAGGTGAAGGAGGGCAGTAGGAAATGAGATTGAAAGGTCTCTTGGTTGCACTCCCCCTAACATGCCTAAACTGAGCCCATGGTTGAGGGGAGGAAGAATGCTATTGATGAGGGTGCTAACCTTTCTTTGAAGAATACTGGTGTTTTGAAGCGAAAGAGAAACAAAGCATGGCCTTCAAGAGTCCTCCTAGGCTGTAGTTAGCTTCTATGACATGGGAAAGAACCAAGAGGCCAAGACTTGGCTCATGGGAGCCTTCCCTGTTTGTGCTTAGGCGGTGTTAGTGAAGATGATTCACCTCTCCCAGAGGGCCAAAGCAGGACCCTGGAGGGAGGAAGTGGTAATTCACCTCTAGGCCGAAACAGGACCTTGGGAGGAGGGAGAAAGAGGAGTGGTAACCTCATTTGTTGTTCTCTGCTGTGGCAGCTGCTTCCTATGATTGCCCGCCATTTCTAGTGTTTTTTCTTTGTCCATCGATGTCAGGGACTGTCTGCTTCTCTTCCTCAGTGATGCCAAAAAAGGGCCCTGGGGGGAGAGAGTGAGAGGCACAGTCTATGGCCTCAATGATGCCAGGTTAGCAGTGGTGTGAAGAACCGCTGTCCATCATATCGGGCTCCAGGAGCGTTGAAATGAACCTCACAGTTCTAAAGGTAGTTGGTTTTGACACTAAAATAAAAATTGCCAGCTCTAAGCTGTTTCTGCGTTTGTTAGTTTGATTTGTTTTAAGTAATTATTGACTTCTCTTCTTCTGGGGGTGGGGTGGGGTTTCAGTGTTTATTGAATGGGGACTTAAATGTAAGTAGTGGATAAATTTCTAATTAATTTTTTTTTGTGAATAAGAGAGAGGGGAAAACTGAGACCTAACAGGAGTGGCAGAAAAAAAACCTGAATATCATGGGGAGGAGCCACAGATGGCAGGAGTCCCTGCACATACTCAGTAAGCCAAAAGGCTTATTTTAGCTAGGGGACAGCACCATCACACAGGCTCAGTCAGAGGACTTCACCAACAAGTGTGATTACATATTCCCTTCTTGTCTCTGTAGAATGAGTGGTATTCATTCCTGCCCCCAGAGAGGCCACTAGACTACCAGGGCTTGCTAAGGTAGGCCTGAGAAGGGCCTATGGGATGGTTAGATGGTATGGCGGCAGTTTGTTTCTACTGAAACCGAGAAACCAATTTTGGCTGCGATTTGGTTTCAGAGGAAATCAAAACCCCTGAGCTCTAACCACCAATCCCACAATGCTTCACACAGGTGCACCAATTACAGACAACACTGTTGAGTGTCAGGAAAAATGGAATGCCTTGAACTTTATAGTGGCATTGTTGTCAACAGATGTATACTTAGAATAGTATGGTACCAGTCATGCTGTAATTGTGCCTGTTCCTCAATACTTTCCTACCCAAGCGAACCTGCTTCTCTCTATTCAGCCCACCATGCATCACCTCTCTCTCACCTTTCTTTTTTTCAACTCTCTTGTCAGAAACTGGGTCAGGCTTTTTCCTTGCTTTATCCACCTTTGGAGGTCTGAAAAACAAAGAACATCACAGAGGCATCAGCAAGAGAGAAAGGAGTCTCCTTCTTTTGTACTCTCCTCAATCCATCTTTGGAGGTTCACTAAACCCCAGCCCTACCTTTTCATTTTCCCACCATCTGGATCAGAATTTCCCGGCTCTACTTCTATTTCAATGCAGCCCTGATCTATCCTCCATGCTCTGCATATGCCTGCCTCCACCCCATGTCTGTGTCGGAGAATCCATGACCTTCCAATTGGTTTCTCTCACTCACTCCCACCTCCGCCTCCAGGGGAATGTGTACTGCTAGGATTTCTCTCAGCAACCCTTGCTCTCACCATGTTCAGTAGATCCCTGACCTGCTTCTGGTCTTTTCCCCCTCAGCACGGCCTCTCTTTTCCTTCTGATTTGGTTTCCTTGATGACTCGGACTGCTGCTTCTTCACTGGCTTCTTCACCTTAAAACATACAAAATGACAAGTGACACAAAGTAACTTTCGACAAATTTGAAACCTATTCTCTCTTTTAATGGACAACTCTGCTGGCAAATCAAGATCACCAGTGTCAGATGCAAAAGCATGCCAGCTGAGTACTGGAAAAGAAGCTTCCTCTAAGACAGAGATTTTCAACTTTTCTTGTCTCATGGCACACTTAGCACTGAAACTGTCAAGGCACACCCCCACACATGGTCTAGTATTTTATCTCCCATACTCCCTTCTATACATGGTCCAGCATTTTACCTTCTTTACCTCCCTCCATGATCTAGCATTTTATCTTCTCTTCCGCCTCACCCCCAACAAAAAGTCCAGCATCTCTCCCTCCTGCTCCCTCTCCAGTCAGTAACCAGGCATGTTCACCTTCTCTCTCTCGATATCTTCCCCATGTGAACCTCTTAAAAGTTTTCTGGTGTCCAGCAGTTGGCAGCAGAGAGCAGCAATTCATACAGCCTTCTCGCACTAACTCCAGAGCCTTCTCTATGATGCTTTCCCATCTATGCAGAAGCAGGAAGTTATATCACAGAGAAGGCTCTGGGGTTGGCACGAGTAGGCCATATGAATCGCTGCTTGCTGCCACCAACTTCTAGAGACAAAAAAATGCACTCTATTCTGGCACAAACTAAACTGAACTAACTCCCCTGGCACACCAGTTGGAAAACACTGCTTTAAGACCAAACATAATGGCAATAGTAACCCCTGCAGTAGCAGGCCGCCTCCACCTCTGCCTCCATATAGCTCAAACCTCTTAAATTAGTAATCCATCTACACTTCCCCCTCCCCATTCGCGGTTTCTCCATTTGTGGTTTCATATAATCACAATTTTTTTCTGGTGAGGGGGAATATAATAAAAGCAGTCTTAATTTTAAAATAACACATATTTTTTTCCTCTCTGCCGCCTTCCTGGCCTTACCTGGTGGTCTAGAGGGCTTTCGGGGCAGGAGCGAGCTTCCTAAGCTCCTGCCCCATGCAGATCGCCATGAGGAAATGGCTCTTGAGACTATGTTGGGAACTCCCTACAGCCATTTCCTCATGGCGATCTGCACGGGGCAGGAGCATAGGAAAATCGCTCCTGCCCCGAAAGCCCTCTAGACCACCAGGTAAGGCCGGGAAGGCGGCAGGGAGGGTCAGAGCCGGATAATCGCGGTTTTTTGCCATTCGCAGTCCGGCTCTGCCCGTAGCCCCGCGAATGACGAGGGAGAAGTATACAAGAAGACAATAGGATTTAAGTCACTTCTCTTCAGCATATAATGGTACAGCCAAATCACTGGACAGACAGAAGCATCTCTTCTTCAACCTATATTTTGGAGATCCGCCATACATCCCACATCCTCTCTTCCCTCACACCTGTTTCTCTATTTCTGAGTCCGAAGAAGAGGAAGATGGGTCTCTGGCTCGAGCCTTCTTCCCTTTCTTGGTAGGCACTGCCTCCTTCACGTCATCACCACTGTTGCTGTCACTATCACTGTCCTGCTCTTTTTCCATCTTTTCTCTTTTCTTCTTCTCCTCCTCCTCCCTCTCCTGCTCCCGCAATCTCCGGAGCTCCTCCTCCTGCTCCTTCTTCCGCCGTTCCTCTATTTCTCGACGTCGTTCCTCATCCCGTTTCTTCCACTCACTGATTCGGTCTACATCACTGTCACTGTCACTGTCACTGATGGGAAGAAAAGAAGTAACAAACACTAGAATCTGGAGTCTTTATAGGCTCTGATAGTTTGTAATGGATCAAAAGAAGAAACAGCCTAAGAGGAGGCAAATTATATTTCTTGGTAATGCCTAAAGAAAGGTGTTACGTGTTATGAAAACTCACGCATAAATCGCTGTTTTTTGATTAAGTCTGCTATCAGTCAAGCCTAAAAAGAATCCAGTTTTCTCCATGACAAAAAACATAGATATTAGAACTTGCAAACAAAAGTGAAACAGTTCTGTCTACAAGTAGTAGACAAGCACCTGCTATTCAGATGTTTCTATTACCTTCTGCACAAATTTATCTTCAATTTAAGATCATTGTAACAACAGAAGTTATCACATGCACAGAGGGATATTGGCAGGACACTGCTTTGCTATTTTAAGTCAACTGACTAACTAAAAAATTAACAATCCAGCTCCATATTGAAGAACTTTTTTCCCTCACCTGTTTAGGAGCTCTTCACCCACACCCACCTGTCACTGCTGGAACTGGTCGGCACCCTCTCTGGCTTTGGCTTCCTGCCGCGAGGCTTGGGAGGTGGCTTCTCGGCTGAAAGATACCAGGGTGCAATTTTCAGATGAAGTAATGAGAAACTGAAGAATCCGCAGGAGTGCTCTTAAAGTAAATAACTACAGGAAATATTTTTGTTTGAACTATAGAAAAAAAATTACTTCTTTGTAAAAATAATCTAAAAATGACTAACCAGGCTCTTTTTAGGTTCAAAATTAAAAGGATTCCCTCATCTAATTTTCAAGTATGTTTCTAGCACACTGACTGTGACCCCTAAATCTGAACATGGTGTAAGAGGGTAAATTAGAGGCCTATCAGCATCTAGATTAGGGGAGTACTTGCATTCATACCTGGCTTCCTGCTTTGGGGAGGTTTCTTCACAGGTTCATCAGAGTCCGAGTCAGAATCGGACTTTTTAACTTTTGGTGTCTCTTTTTCCTCATCAGAATCTGCCTTCGAATCGGAGTCAGACTCTGAATCCACTACCTATGAATAAAAGTGAGAGACAGGGGACAGTGCTGCCTAATGAAGCCATACAAATGTAATAAGAGGGACTGACATTCAGCCCCTAAGTCATCCTTGATAAATAGGGGAGGACAATCAGAGCAACTGCCATCGGCCCACATTTCTAGAGGTCCCTGCCTCCAACATCACTCAAGAGCACAGGGGCAGGTCAGATCAGTTGTGAGCTATGTGACTGAGATATTTGTGCAGATGCTAATCTGGAGGTACAGTTTGTCCTACTCCCTTTCTCAGAATCTCCAGTGGGAGTGGGGGATGAGGGGGCAGGGCCTAAGGTCACAGATTTCCTCCATTCCTCTCCCCCAAGTCAGCCCTGCCCAATCTAATTGTTCGAATGACATGTTTGAAGCTGGTATGAAGTATCAGGACTTCCCATCAATTTATCCTGCCCATTTCTTCCATAGCCTCACCCTGCATATTTTCTCCAATGCCAACAATTTTCTGTGCACAAGCAAATAGGACCATCATATTGGGTTTGTTTCATTATATTTCTACAGCTCAGTTCATTCAAGCATTCAGACTAGAAGTAACTAGCAAACTTCATTTTCTTTCCCCAGAATCAATCAGGACATTTATTTACTGACTGCCTTTATGAGAGATTCACACAAGGTGGTGTACAGCATGTCATCTTGATGTGCTTACCTACCTTCTTTTGTTTCCTTCTACCAGCAGTCACTTTTCGTGGACCTCGGGACACTGTTTTCTTCTCTGGAGTGAAGTCCTAGAAAGGAACAAAAGAGAGCATCACTAAATGAATGCCTCTCCTTTGTGTCAGGAGACTGGTAAGCACAGCAGATTTACAGTTGGTAAAATGGCCAACTTGTGTTTGTTAACTCTAGAGATTATGGTAAATGGGGAGGGAGACCCACCAAAATTCCAGCCTCTGTTTCTACTGAGGTCTCTGTCCAGCAAGAAGTGAGAACACACCTGGTCACTGTTTTTCTCTGACCCTGAGGAACTTTCTGAATTCTCTTCAGATGCAGAGAGGCTGTCTTCCTGATCCCCTTCACTAGACGACTTCCGTACACGTTTTGTCACTGGTGGCTGAAAATAAAGAAAACATCTGTGCCATGGCTGTAACATATTTGTTATAGATGAATATACTATTTACTTCTTTATAGCAGTGAGAACTGAATAAAGCAATACTGATTGGTTTCCAATAAAACATGGTACCTGTTCAATTTGTACGATGAAACCATCTTCAGAAAATCAAATTTGGAAGGAGAGTGTATCGGTTTCAAAGTTGATGGCCAAAATATAAACAACCTGCGCTATGCAGATGATACAATGCTCATCACCAGCAACAAAGAAGAAATGTTGTATCTACTGAGAAAAGTCAAAGCCAAAAGTTATAACATGGGATTAGAACTGAACATAAACAAGATGAAGATCATGAACACGGAAAACGATGAAGATTTTGAGCTTGAAGGCGACAGAATAGAAGTTGTAAAGGATTTCAATCTCCTGGGCTCTTTTGTAAACAAAGAAGCAACTAACAGGGAGGAAATACTCCACAGAATAGCACTTGGTTGCTCTTCAATGAAGGCTCTCGATAAAGTATTCAAAGGCAAGGAGATAACATTCCAAAAGAAGATCAGACTTGTCCATACACTCATTTTCTTAGTGGTCAGTTATGGATGCGAAAGCTGGACAATATGGAAACAAGACAGAAAGAAGATTGGCTCATTTGAGGATTTTAGGCATGCCATGGACTGCCAGAAAAACTAAAAAATCGATTCTGGAAGAGATCAAACCGGCTTTGTCACTCGAAGCCCAAATGATGAAGTTATAACTATTTGTTCATACCATCAGAAGAGAGAGATCACTAGAGAAGGACATCATGTTTGGGAAGATCAAAGGAATCAGGCGAAGGCTGATTATCTATTCTCCTTAACTGTATCTTGGCTATTTATATTGTAAGCTATTTCGAGCAGGGACTGTTTTCTTCTTCTTTGTGACTCTGTGCAGCGCTGCGTGCATCTGGTAGCGCTACAGAAATAATTAATAGTAGTAGTAGTAGAAGAAGGCAACCTGCAATCAGATGGCTTAACACGTTGAAAACAATTATGGGGATGACGCTGGAGGACTAGCACAAAACAGATTTATTTTTAGATCTGCAATTCATCAAGTTGCTAGGACTAGAGCATGAGTAGATGATACCTAACAACAACAGCAACAACAACATAGCAGAATTAGAAAAGGTACACAGAAGGACGATGAAAATGATAAAAGGGATGGGACGACTTCCCTATGAGGAAAAGCTAAAGCAGTTAGGGTTCTTCAGCCTAGAGAAGAGATGGCTCAGGGGAGATATGATATAAAATACTGAGTGGAATGGAACGGGTAGATATGAAGGAGAAATTAGGTTCTTACCTACTAATTTTCTTTCTTTTAGACTCTCCAGACAGAGAGAAGATTATACCAGACCAAGCCCCTGTCCAGGCCAGCCTGCAAGAACTCCAAGATGTTAGGCAAAGAGGCGTGAAAGGAAATCACTGCTCAAAAATACACCAAACACACCCATAAACCCAAGAAGTGAAAAGCCTCCAGGATCCCAAGAGAGTATAGATCACTTATCTGAATAACCTAGGTGTTCCCTCTCAAGAGCCAAGCCGCAAGACAAAAGGGACCAGAATCGAACATTGGAATTGGACCTTGAGTCAGAAGGTCATAAGAACATAAGAATAGCCTTCCTGGGTCAGACCAATGGTCCATCAAGCCCAGTAGCCCGTTCTCACGGTGGCCAATCCAAGTCATTAGTACCTGGCCAAAATCCAAGGTGTAGCAATATGCCATGCTACCAACAATACAGGGCAAGCAGTGGCTTCCACCATGTCTTTCTCAATAACAGACTATGGACTTTTCCTCTAGGAACTTGTCCAAACCTTTCTTAAAACCAGCTACGCTATCCGCTCTTACCACATCCTCTGGAAATGCGCCACAGCCTCTAAGAAGGCGAACAGGATGCTAGGTATTATCAAGAAAGGTATTACAACCAGAACGAAAGAAGTTATCCTGCCGTTGTATCGGGCGATGGTGCAATCGCATCTGGAGTACTGCGTCCAATATTGGTCGCCGTACCTTAAGAAGGATATGGCGATACTTGAGAAGGTTCAGAGGAGAGCAACGCGACTGGTAAAAGGTATGGAAAACCTTTCATACGCTGAAAGATTAGAGAAACTGGGGCTCTTTTCCCTGGAAAAGCGGAGACTTAGAGGGGACATTATAGAGACTTACAAGATCATGTAGGGCATAGAGAAAAGTGGAGAGGGACAGATTCTTCAAACTTTCAAAAACTACAAGAACGAGAGGGCAGTCAGAAAAATTAAAAGGGGACAGATTCAGAACCAATGCTAGGAAGTTCTTCTTCACCCAAAGGGTGGTGGACACCTGGAATGCACTTCCAGAGGGTGTGATAGGACAGAATACGGTATTGGGGTTCAAGAAGGGATTAGTTAATTTCCTGAAGGAAAAGGTGATAGAAGGGTATAGATAGAGGATTACTATACAGGTCCTGGACCTGATGGGCTGCCGTGTGAGCGGACTGCTGGGCATGATGGACCCCTGGTCTGACCCAGGAGAGGCACTGCTTATGTTCTTAACTATTCTCTGAGTGAAAAAAAATTTCCTCCTATTGGTTTTAAGAGCACTTCCCTGTAACTTCATCAAGTGTCCCCTAGTCTTTGTAATTTTTGACAGAGTGAAAAATTGATCCATTTGTACTCGCTTAACTCCACTCAGGATTTTGTAGACTTCAATCATATCTCCCCTCAGCCATCTCTTTTCCAAGCTGAAGAGCCCTAACCATTTTAGTCTTTCCTCATACAAGAGAAGTTCCATCCCCTTTACCATCTTGGTCGCTCTTCTTTGAACCTTTTCTAGTGTCATTATATCTTTCTTGAGATAAGGAGACCAGAATTGAATGCAATACTCCAGATGAGGTCGCACCATGGAGTGTTACAGCGGCATTATAACATTCTTAGTCTTGTTAACCATCCCTTTTTTAAATAATTCCCAGCATCCTGTTTGCTTTTTTTAGCCGCTGCCACACATTGAGCAGAAGGGTTCATCGTATTGTCTACAATGATACCCAGATCCTTTTCTTTTGCGCTAACTCCCAAGGTGCATCCGATAACTGTGATTCAGGTTATTCTTCCCAATACACAATAAATTCCATCTGCCACTTAGACGCCCAGTCTTCCATTTTCCTAAGGTCCACCTGCAATTTTTCACAATCCGCATGCATTTTAATAACTTTGAATAGTTTAGTGTCATCTGCAAATTTAATCACCTCGCTCGGGTGAAGGGGGCAGCGGAAGAGGATCTGCCATGAGATGATGAATCAGATCCGTGTACCACGGGCACCTGGGCCAGTCCGGGACCACCAGGGTCACGCAACCGTGGTGCCGAGCAATGCAAAGAACAACTCTGCCCACAATAAACCAGGAAGCCCTCCACCAGCCAAGGCTATACCAGAACAGCCCGGCATCGACTGAAGAACCAGAGCATTTTGGCACTGACATTCATGGCCATCAGGTCCATGACCAGGCGATCCCAAGTCCGCACAATCAACCCGAAGACTGCGGGACTGAGACACCATTCTTTTAGATCTAGCATGTGATGACTGAGGAAGTCTGCCTGGACATTCTGCACTCCTGCTATGTGGGAAGCCGATATGTCCAGAAGAGGAGTCTCTGCTAATACCGTGAGCAGAGCAGCCTCCTGCGCCACTAGACGACTCCTGGTACCCCCCTTACGATTGACGTAGGTCACCGTCGTGGCATTGTCCAAGAGAACCCAAACAGACTTGCCCATCAACAATGTCTGAAATGATAGCAGAATATGATCAACCAGTATGCCTCCTCAAGATGACCAGCTGCCCTGAGCTGAGCGACAAAGACTCTGAACTCCCCAGCCAAGGAGACTGGTGTCCGTGAAAAGCACGGTCCACTGAGGCTGACTCAGACTCACTCCCTGCACCAGATTGAAAGAATGGAGCCACCAACAGAGACTGCGATGAACCCACCACCGAAGAGGAACGGGAGAGTCCATATCGTGTAACTGGGGCGACCACCGCAGCAGAGCATACTGAAGTGGGACATGTGAGCCTGGGCCCACCAAACTACATCTAGGGACCTGGAGAAAATCCTGCCCCCGAAGAAACCAGGAAGCCATAAGAAGATGAATCTGCGATTGCAACTTGATCACTCAGGCCTCCGGCAGAAAGACCTACCCCAAACTGGTGTCGAAGAGACCCCAAGGTACTCCAGGTGCTGAGACGGAGCCAACCGTCTCTTGGACAGGTTGACTACCCTGATCAACCAGTCGTCCAGATATGGGTGAACTAGAGTGCCCTCTTTGCGCAAGGCCGCCACCACGACCACCATAATCTTTGTGAACATCCACAGAGCCATAGCCAGACCAAAAGAAAGTGCACAAAACTGATAGTGCCGTCCCAGGAACCGCTGATGGGAAGTGCGAATCAGAACATGCACGTAGGCCTTCTTCAGATCGAGAGAGGTCAGGAATTCCCCCAGTTGAACCGCCAGAATGACAGATCTCAAGGTATCCATGCAAAAAGATGGAACTCAGAAAGCCCTATTGACCCCCTTCAGATCCAAGATGGGCCAAAAAGTCCCCTCTTTCTTGGGCACCACGAAGTAAATAGAATACCGGCCAGTGCAACATTCCTGAGGAGGTACTGGAACTACAGCTTTGAGATTGAGCAGCCTTTGAATCATCTGGCAAAAGGTCTACTTCTTCCATTCTGCCTGGCAAGGAGAAACGAGAAAGTGATCTGGCAAGGCATGGGAAAACTCCAGAACAAAACCGCTCTGAATCACCTCCAGGACCCATTGATCCGTTTTGATCTCGGCCCACCCCTGGTAAAACTTCCGTAACTGTGCACCCACCAGTGCCAGGGGAGGCACCAGCAAGGAGTCATTAGGCAGGGCAGGTGGTGAGGGTATCGGTGGAAGGATCACCCCTCCCCCAGACAGGCCCCCCCGAAAGGACTGCATACGCTGAAAGTAACGGCCATTGGGAGACCCAGCGGCAGGAAAAGAAGCTGCCCCACGACCAGGGCAGTATCTGCAGAAATCTGCAAACACCCCCAAGCAACACCATCCTGTGTAGGCGGGCAGGCACGGTCTTCAGGAAGACGGGGCACCTTAGAGTCCATTAAGGTCTGAACCAACTTGTTCAAATCCTCGCCAAACAAGAAAGACCACCCCGACATGGAAATTTCATCAACTTAGCCTTAGATGCCGCATTCACTGACCAAGCCCGGAGCCACAGGATACAACAAGCGGCCACCTCGAGAGCCATGGACTTGGCCAAAGCTTGCAACAGATCATACATGGCCATACATGGCATTTGAGAGATAAAAAGCACCTATCTAAATTTTAGTTACTTCCTGTTCCACCAAGATTCCTGGTCAAGGACACACTCGGCCCACCGAAAATAAGTCCGAGCAACTAAACTGCTACACATCACCGCCTGGACCGCTAGGGCAAAGACATCAAAACTCTGCTTAAGAAGATACTCCAACCTACACTCCTCAGAATCTCTCAAAGCTGAGCCGCCCTCAACCAGCACCGTATGCCGTTTTGCGATGGCCGAAACCACCACGTCCACCACTGGCGACTTCAAGGTATCCCTATACCCCTCCAGGATGGGATACAGGCGAGCCATAGAGAACACAAAACGAAAAGGCTAATCTGGCATCTTCCACTGCACAAGTACAATTTCCCGAATATCCTGATGTATAGGAAAAGAGCGGGAGGCTGAGTGGATCCCCCAAAGCAAGGGGTCCACCACATGCAGGGGCTCCTTCACATCTTCTTCGAAGCGCAACACCAAGGAAACCTCAATAAGCTCCTGGAACTCTTCCCGCTGAAAGATGCGCACCACAGAAGCATCCTTGCCAGCTGGCGGAACTAAAAAACCTCCATCCTCCAGAGAGGATCCTGGAGGTACATCAAGTGGTCCAGGTCCTCATCAAGCGAAAACTGCTCCCCGTACAAAAAATCATTGTCCCAAGAGACCCTTGGCCACTTGGACGAAAGATGATAAGATGGGGATGAAACCGTTGCCGAGGGGGGCCGAACCAGAGTGGACACAGAGGAGGGAAAAACCCCGAGACCCCAGTGGCTGAATCAGGACTCCCGGCCACCTGAAGATAAGACTTGCACAAGGCCAAAACAAAATTAAGGGAAAATCCCCTGGCAGCCCAATGGGACTCACTGCCAAAGCAGAAGACTCAGCAGAAACCTGCCCTGTCTCTCCAATACAGGGTGAAGGTCACCCGAGGCTGCAGACAAGATGGACGCGCTTCACACCAAAATTGGCACTAATCCCACCAAGAAAACACCCCCGAGGCCTGAACCGCTCCAGGAGCTAAAGCAGGCAAGCCAGTAGCAGCTGTAAGGGAGTCCCCAGCTGCTTCCCTGACTGTTGGAGACTGAGAGAATTCCCTTGTGGGCGGTGAGGAAGCCCAGGTTTCCCCGCTGTCATTTGCTGGCATGCGAGGCACTCGTGAAGGGGATCCCTGGACGCCGGCACCCAAAGCCAACGAGGATTTCCCTTCACAGCGGCCGGCACACTGCGAGCACAGGCCAGCTGCATCGACCTCGTGTCTGGAGCACAATGAACACTTTTACCCTTTAAAAGTGCTCATTGCGCAATACACAACCTAGCTGAAATAAAAGGTGCCGGTTAAGAATAAAGATACACGTACACTAAATAGAGGGCTCTCTTTAGACCGGCACTGCCTCAGGATTTATTTTTTTCAGAACAGACTCCACTGGCTCTTCAAGATATATGCCTTGCCGGTATTGGTGGCAATTTACAGCTGAGGCACCTCTACAAAATTTGGGGAGGTGGAGGAAACAGAGGGAGGGACTCAACTCATGACTTGTCGAGTGTGACACCCCCGAGGTCAGACAGACCCCTGAAAGGGTCCCTCCAAGCTCAGTCCAGCACCAGACGGGGACAAGAAGGCCACTAAACAAATTCCAACAGTCCTACACTGACCAAGGGAAAACTAACAGCTTACCACACCTGCTGGAGACTGAGAACACACTAGTTATATTAGGGGGAAGCACAGTTACTTGTATTACAGACAAAAGTTTTGTCTCAAGTCTCTACCTGCAGGACATGATGAGCTATTACCCAGTGAACTGTGCTGGTCTGGAGAGATGCTAAAGAAAATAAGTTTTATTTTTCTATCCTGTATTTACAGGTAAGTTCAAGATGGATTACAACACTCCAAATGCAATAGTTCAGGCCCAGAGAGCTTACAATCTAAATGGGTACTAAAGGCAACAGGACATAAATAACTTGTCCAAGGTCACAAGGAGTGCTAGTGGGAGAAATGGGATTTGAAACCAGTCTTCCTGGTTCTCCAGTCTTTTGGTAGCTGGGAAGCTGAAGTGCTCAACATGCTAAGAGAAGTGATCTCAACTTAGCATTCCTACATAAAAAGATTTCTCATTATCTCACACAAGTTTATTATAGGAACTAGGGAGTTGTGTATATTATAGCTCTAGATCCATTGGCATCATTTGATGATTTATCAGGAGTGATACAAAACTCATGTAAAGAGAAAAAATAAATCCTGAATATTGGGAGGGCAGTTTTCAAAGTGTAATGTAGCCTGTTTGAAAATTACCTTCACCCAATCCACCTACAGAGCACATAGCCTTTCAAGATATGTGCGATATTAGCTGGGTTAACCCTTTCAGGACCAAGGGACATATTTGTCCCATAACTTTAAAATCCTATAAATTTTGATTGGGATAGTCTACAGTTCTAAATTTGATATGTACGGATTCCATATGATACTGCCTTTATGTAAACAAACTGGTTCCGACATTCATTCATTAGCGTCGTTGCCAGATTGACGAGAAGATTCACTTGCCACACTGTCCATAAGCCAGAAGTTTGATTTTTTTTTAAAAAAATAATGATATTTCACAAAAAAAATCAATTTTTTGGCATCTGCAAGACCTTTTTACCATAAAAATGTCGTCAAAACCACAAAAATTGGCCTACGATCCTTATGGTCCTGAAAGGGTTAACAAGAAATGCTCATAGGAGTATTTAAAGCTGGGTTTTACTAAGTAGAGTAAGAGCATTTTACCACAGGTTGATGAAGTAAATGCTCCGATGCTTATCTATCTAATATAATAAAACGCTAGGCCGCGCATGCGCACTCCCATCTGCGTGCACCCGTTTTCTGTGAGCTGTAGGGCACCGCAGGTAGGAGTGCGCATGCGCGAAGTTCTCTCTCTCCCTCCCCCCCCAGGCAGATGTCGACCGCGGTGGCCCGAGTCGGATGTCGACTGTGGTGGCTGCTGGCCGCAGCGGCTGTCGGCAGCTGCAGGCCGCCGCGGCCAAACCCGGACAGCATTTTAAAATAAGTTTATAAACGATGGCTTTTCAACCCCCCCACCACCACCACCGACACCGCCGACGCCGCAATACCTTTTAAAACCCTCCCTCCCAGCTTTGTGCTTAAGGCCTGGCTTCTTCGGGCAGCAGCAGTGTTTAAAATTCGATGCTATTGCCGCCTTTACGCCTTCCTCTCTGGCGGGTCCTGCCTACTTCATGTTTTCATGAAGTAGACAGGACCCGCCAGAGAGGAAGACCTGAAGCCGGCAACCGCAATTAATTATAAATACTGCTGCTACTGCTGCCCGATGAAGTTGAGGGAGGAAAGGGAGCAGAAGGGGAGAGAATGGTAGGGCATGGAGTTAAGGAGGAAGGTATGGGGAGGAGGAAAATACTGCACAGGGAAGTGGGGTGGGAGGGAAATGCTGCAGCACATGGAAATGGAGAGGCAGAAAAGGGGTTGATGGACAGGGGAAGAGGTGCTGATGGACAGGGGGAGCAGAAAAATGAAGACAGGCCTACTGCTGGACAGGGGGAGCAGAAAGGTGATGATGGACAGGGGGAGGTAAAACAAAGGGAGAAGGGCTTCTGCTGGATAAAGTGAGCAGTGATGGGGTGGTGGAGGACACAGGGGAGGTAAAAGGAAGGGAGAATGGACAGGGGGAGCAGGCAAGGGGTGGTAGTGGACAGCCAAGGAAAAAAAAAAAGAGACAGAAATACAGAAAGTGGCTAAGGAGAGAGAAAAAAAATAAAGACAGACACATATATTTTAGCACCCGTTAATGTAACGGGCTATAAGACTAGTAGGAAATAATAAGCACTGGAGCATTTACCTCACTAGCCTGCAGTAAAATGCTCTTATGCTGCTTAGTAAAAGGATGCTCCATGTTCACTAACACTTTATACCAGCTAATTTTCAAATAGCTAGAAAGGGCAAAAGATCTTCATAATTAGGCAGCCTCTTGAAAATTGTATCCAGCATGGCTAATCTGTGCAACTGCAGCAATTATAGACATCCTGCTGTAAATAAAACTGAATATAGATCTACTGAAATGCTATCAGACAATTAATCAGACAAAGATTTGGTTTAAGCACTGTCTTTGTGGTTGCAAACTTTTTTTTTAACCTGCAGAGTAAGCTGGAACAAGCCTCTTTCTTCATCCTCATATTTAAATAATCCATCAAACTGAGGGCTCTTCAAATAAGAGAGAGTTAGACTGTTTTAAAGACAACAAATAAACCATACCTTCAGGGCTGATGCTTTTCGCTTTGCTCCACTAGGCTCACTTCCCTTATCCGACTCATTGTCATCCTCATCACTGCTTTCCGCTTTCTTAGGTACTGGTGTGACTGCGACTATTCCTTCTTCTTCAGCCATGTCACTGCCCACCATGGGCTCGCTGTCAGGAACCTCACTGTCAGATGAGCTCACTTCCTAATGGCAGAAAGTTAACAAAGGAAACAGAATCACTAGTAAAGTTCAAGAGCAGTTCTTTTCTTTTAAGTAGGTGGCTAAATGAAGCTGGAAACAGGAAATAAAACATCCATAACAACAAAGAGAGAGAAGAGACAGAAGTGAGAATAAGGAAGAAAGACAAAGAAAAGCGTGGACAATGCAATAAGTGATTTTCAAAATTACATAAATACAAAGAGAAAGAATGACAACATTTAAAAAAAGGTGGGGTAGCAGATTGAACAATAAAAAGCAGTTAACAGAAGAACCAAGGAGAGATGCAAGTTTCCTATCTTTGCAAAGCAAAAACACACTCACTTGGGGAGCCGTGTAGCTGGCGTGGGGGTTATTCTGAATTTCCCATAATCCCTCATTAAAGCCTTTTCTCTTGTTTGGTTTGCCATACTTGTCTTTGTACTTGTCATAGAGAAACAGGTCTTTGTGTCCCAAGAAGGCTCTGGGAAAATTAAACACAGCCAAGACCACAGTGAGACTAGGAATGCTATACCTCAAAGATATGATATAGAGCAGCCTGCAAAAGACATGAACTTACGTTTCATGGGTGCCAAAAAAAAATATAGGGTACTTGTTGGGAGGAGGCTTCACTGCTCCATCAGCAATGTCATCAATCTAAAAGTAAAATAAATTAGTAAAATCTTCAGTAGAATTAACATTTTCTTTATTAATCATAATATAATAATAAACATTAACAAGAAAATGATTCAGACATACTGTTTTGAGATACAAGAAAATGTTTCTGTGTTGTCTCATAGCTAGGTTATTTTACCAGCAGGGCAAACTTCTTCATTAGCACCGGGACCATGAGCATCCACACAGCAGCACCCATCTTCTCCCCCCCCCAACCCACTGGTATCAGCACCAGGACTGTGAGTTTCCCCACAGTAGTGTTCTCCCCCATCATAAACAGGGCCTTAAGCTTCCTAATAGCAGTGTACTACCCACCTATATCAGTACTGGGGCCATGAGCTTCTCAGAGAATTGCCTCTCAGTATCAACACCAGGTCACAAGCTTCCTCACAGCACAGCCCCAAATCCATCAGCACCAGGGTTGTGAGCATAAGAACATAAGAATAACCTTACTGGGTCAGACCAATGGTCCATCTAGCCCAGTATGCTGTTTCCAGTCATGGCCAATCCAGGTCACAAGTACCTGGCTGTGGGCGGTGAGGGAAGCCCAGGCTTCCCCGCTGTCATTTGCTGGTGTGCGAGACACTCGTGAAGGGGATCCCTGGACACTGGCACTCAAAGCCAACAAGATTTCCCCTTCACAGCGGCAGCACACCGCGAGCATATCAGCTCCCTGAGCCGTGAGCTTCCTCACAGCGGTGCCCCCTCACCATATCAGCTTCCCGGGCTGTGAGCTTCCTCACAGCGGTGCCCTCTCGCCATATCAGCTTCCCAGGCTGTGAGCATCCTCACAGCAGTGCCCTCTCCCCATATCAGCTCCCCGGGCTGTGAGCTTCCTCACAGCGGTACCCTCTCCCCATATCAGCTCCCCGGGCTGTGAGCTTCCTCACAGCGGTGCCCTCTCGCCATATCAGCTTCCCGGGCTATGAGCATCCTCACAGCAGTGCCCTCTCCCCCATATCAGCTCCCTGGGCTGTGAGCTTCCTCACAGCGGTGCCCTCTCCCCATATCAGCTTCCCGGGCTGTGAGCATCTTCACAGCAGTGTCCTCTCCCCATATCAGCCCCAGGGCTGTGAGCTTCCTCACAGCACTACCCCCTCCCCATATCAGCCCCTGGGCCGTGAGCTTCCTCACAGAAGTACCCTTTTCCCCAATCAGTATTAGGGGCATGCACTTCCTCACAATTGTGTCCTACCCGTTCGCAAGAGGAGCCCTGCAAAACAAATCTTACTACAGCGGCCCCTCCTCCACCCTCCCAGTCCCCTTCTCACCCTCGCCGGCCAGTGCGGGTATCCCTTCATCTTGGCGAAGACTAGGTCTCCAGCTTTGAAGATGTGCGGCATGGTAGAGGCGATGCTGTGCGTGACTCTGACAAGCTCCTGAGCCGTGCGTGGTGCCGCCCGCTGCCAGCTCCCTCAAGGCTACACTCAGAAAAATAATAAAATTAATTTAAAAAAAAAAAAAATTAAAACGAACCCGCAGGCCGCACACACAGGCCCGCCGACGGGGACTACAAGCAACTGGTCCTGAGAAGACAGGAAGTCCCACCCCTCCCCCGGTCCCGCCGCTGCCCGCCCTCGCGCGTTTGTTGGCGGAGAGTCTGCCACTTCTCAGGGGTAGGTTGTCATTCAAGGGCTGGAGGGAGAGGGGCGGAACAAGAAGGAAGCAGTTGGTCAGAGGCGTGCGACTGGTGTTTTTGTTTAATCTAGTTACCCAAATCTGTTCTGCGAATCCTTAGAATCAGTATATGCACATTTTATTTCTGTATTTTCTTATAAACACTTGCAACCCCGAATGCTGTAAAAGTGCTATACATTTAGGTGCAGTAGGTATTTGAATATGCATTAAATATATTTATGCACATTCATAGTAGATATCCTGAACTGAGGTATGGGTAGTCCTGATCTAACTTTTCTTTACTGCAGCGGTGTGTAGGGTTTGTCTGAGATAGAATATAGATGGATGAATCAAAGGGGTACCGATAAAGTATAGGGCTGCATGTATGCAGTAAACATAATAACGAGTGGGGTGGAAGGGGGATGCATAGGATTTGCAAGCGGGGAATGTACAGTAAACGCGGAATGGGATAACATTCTGTTTTAAGAGGGTGAACAGAACTGAGAGCTATATGCTGGTGATGTCATCCGATGGCACAACGGATGGATAAGCGGTACTGCAGTTTAAAAAAGGACTAAAAGCCAGCCCCCTACCACAATGCCCACACCTTTCTTCTTCATTCTATTCTATCTGCCTTTGCAAAATGTTGAGTGTCTGACTCTCCTCCATTTTTTTTTGGGTTGGGGTCTGTTCAAAAGTGTATGCTTGTTGCTCTTCTTTCCATTTTCTTTCCCCATGTGGACACTACAAACTGGCTGTCAAGAAGATCTGCCCTTCTGAGGAATGTTTGCAGAACACACAGAATTCCAGCCATAGGGAAGCACATGAAAGGAAAGGGAACTAGGATGCACAGAATAGATTAAAAAAATTATATAAGGAAAGGGTTAAATAAGGACCATGTACATTTAACAGGAAGAAATAATATAAGACAATAATCCATGGGATAGTTGTGGGGGATGTAAGGGTAGCCAGGAAAACTGTTTACATTCTTGCCAGGATAAATCACATGTGGACTTCAGGAATTTCAATCAATTGGTCATTCATATGTAAAAGTGAGCTCATTGCTAAGAAGAACCCTCACTTGCTGTACTGAGTATGCAAGCAGAACATATAGTACTGAAATAATAGTGCTTCATCACACTATTTATTTATTTTAGTATTTATATTCTGCTTATAGCCTAAGCGGTTTACATTCAGGTACTCAAGCATTTTTCATATCTGTCCTGGCAGGCTCACAGTCTACCTAATGTATGGGGTGCATTCCAAACTGTCTTCTGTATTCACAACAAGCAATGTCCTGCATATATAGCAAAAAAAAAAAAAAAACTAATAATGTGTTACTTCAGGAACCATACTGATCAAAATCTGAAGCAGGGATGTATAAAGGGAGGTGCAGCACACAAAGCTGGACTAAGGTTATCTGAAGCTATATCAGCAAACAATCAGCTATGCACTTACCCTCATCCCTACCCCTACAAGGGTGGCTCTAAGACTCTACTTGTTCGACATCTACCCTTCTCTCCTGTAGTCCTACATCTCTCACATTTCTCCTTCCTCTCTCTAAACCCCCCCCCCCCCTCCAGTGGCCAGCAACTCCCCTTCTCTAAACTCTAAACCCCTAGGTGGCTAGCATCTCCCCTTTCCCTTTATAACCCCTCTCAAGATGCCCAGCTTCTCTCCCCCCCTTACACAGATAGTCAACAGCTCATATATCCTTCCCCAACCTCACCCCCACAGCCCCTTCTACCTCCTCTGGCCCAAAACCTACAAAAGATTGAGCCACTGTGTGGTCCATATAACTCAAGTGCTGCCATGTCCACTTCCCTTCGAAAGAAAGCCTTCCTTGGAGGTAGGCAAACAGCAGTGCTTCAGCGCAGCCTGTGCTTAGAGAACCTATGCAACACTCACTGTTCTTTATGCTTTGGACCGGAACAAGACTGTTTAGGAAGAGATAGGGGTTGTGGCCTCAGGATCTCTCATGTGCTAGAGCTATATTAACACTCCTCAAATTCTGCCATCTTAGTTGGATGCCTAGTCCACCTAATGGCAGGTCCAGCCCAGGCAATACAGAACAGTAGACTATGAACAAGATGGTTTACAGCAAGCACAGAAAAAAAGGTAAAATAAACAAATGCAGATTCCGTTACAACTAAAAAAACATTACACATCTTGTTGATACTATGATGTGCTAATTCAGAAGGCCTCTATACAAAAAGGCACAATAAGGTAGCATGGCTTATCCACTGGAAATTGTATAAATACTTATCATTGGTTTACAATTAAAATATTTAGAACAAAACCTTAAGAGAATTGTGGAGAATGAAGAGGTTATCATCACTTAGGTCATTCTGGTTCCAACTGACAAGAAGACTGATACAGTGGTAAAGGAGACCAATACAAGAAGAGCACTGTTAACAGAAGACATGTCTGTACCAAGTGACAATTCTGTACAACTCATGGTTATGCTGTTCTCCAGCTGGAGGATGCATAGACTAGATCAATACAGTTTTCTGCACAAGGTATCTGGAATATATCTGTTTAGCCAGTAATATTACAGAGTAGGAGATGATGAAAGCGAGTAGTGATTAAAATCCCTTATATGCATGCCCTAGGGTGACACATAGAGCTCACTCTTATGACTCAGACACTTGAGAGCAAATGATTTGGCCTGCAGAACTCTCCCCAGTAGGATCAACTTTCTCAGATTTGTGAAAGCAAAGCTAATTTTTCATTGCAGAGCATTTGATAAGCATAAGGAAAACATAACTTTCTAAAATGGGAATGAAGTAGCCTATTTAATAAATGAAGAAAGACTTTTCATTCAATATATGCATGAATTGCCAAAATTAATGTGCAGGTACTGCAAACCCTATGTTAACTGCTGGGAGCATTTCCAGTATCACTCTATACAATTTTTGGCAGAGAAGTCTTTGTCACCTGTTAATGACACTGCAGATAGTCCAGCATAGTTAGCTACACTTATTCAACTAGCACTAACTGCTCGCATTATCTGCTTTTAACAGTTTATGCACAGTGACATATGCACGTTTTATTTATTATTTAGATTTAGCTCACGCCTTTTCAGTAGTAGCTCAAGATGAATCAATGTTTCACAAGCACTTCATTGCCAGTCAGGTTTTCAGGATATCCAAAATGAATATGCATGAGATTTGTTTGCTTGCATTGCCTCTATTGTATAAAAATCCCTTTCATACATATTCATTGTGGATAAGTTACAGGGAAATACTTTTAAAACCAATAGGAGGAAAAAAAAAATTCAGTCAGAGAATTTTTAAGCTCTGGAACGCATTGCCAGAGGTTGTGGTAAGAGCGAATAGCATAGCTGGTTTTAAGAAAGGTTTGGACAATTTCCTGGAGGAAAAGTCCATAGTTTGTTATTGAGAAAGACATGGGGGAAGCCACTGCTTGCCCTGAATCGGTAGCATAGAATGTTGCTACTCCTTGGGTTTTGGCCAGGTACTAGGGACCTGGATTGGCCACTGTCAGAATGGGTTACTGGGCTTGATGGACCATTGGTCTGACCCAGTAAGGCTATTCTTATATTCTTATGATATTCAAAATTTACCTTACTAGAAAGGGAGTACTCCAGGACTGACGTGGGAAACACTGAGATTAATTACTTTCAGGTACACTTGATATTTCCCTGCCCCAGGTAGCATACTAGCTCTTCTGCCTCTGCTGAAGAAGCAGGCAAAAGCTTGGCTTTTCTCCCCAGCTCCTAATCAGAGCTGATTTTAGATATGCTGGGGCCCAGGACTGAAATTAAAGATGGGGCCCCCGATCCCCTCTCCTCCCCACCTACCATTACTACCACACATAAAACAACTGGAGGGGCATTTTCAATAGTGCATTTAAGTCCAACTTTGGATGTTTCCCACAAGACATCCAAAAGTCAAGGCAGGGAAACATCCATTTTCGAAACTGCTAGACGTACACATTTTTTTTTAATGACCTATTTGGACGTCTTAACCCTTAGGACATCTAACTTTATTGGCCATTTTTAAATACAAAAACGTCCATGTTCAAAATGTCCAAATCAAGTCCATTTGGATGTGGGAGGGACCAGCATCTAATGGATCGGCCACACAGACATCCCAGTAGAGCAGTGAGACTCCTTAGGGGGCACTGCTGTGACCTTCACATAAAGGATGCCAAGTACATATTTCGCCACAAACCCCTTTTTGGTGTATGGTGAGCCTTCTAAAACTCCCCCCAAAACTACTATACCCACCTGTCTACCACCCTTATGGTTGCAGATGTCACCTATATGGCAGAACAGTACGTTTTGGGTAGGTTTTGATGGGATCTCACTTTCCCCCATAAATGTAGTGGTTAGAGTGGCTTATGAACTTGAATCCTTCTCTCTATGGTTCACTAGCCCACAAACCAGGCTACTTAAGACATCTGTGTGCTGCTTTACTAGGCTTTCCCATACCAGGTACTGCTGTTCTAGAGACAGGTATGTACTGTTTCATGTACATCTTTGGGGGGCGAGAGGAGGTCAGTGACCACTGAGGGTATGTGGGGGCATAATTTAATCTCTCCAGTGGTCATCTGGTCAGTTTGGGTACTTTTATTGGCCCTTATTCGCTTTTAAAAACAGGTCTAAAGCCAAACGTCTAAATCAGTGTCTCGCAAACTTTCTCAAGCCAGGGCACACTAAAGGTAGTGGCCACGGCTTGAGGCACCCAGAAGTGCACAGACATCTTTCCCAGTCTCTGGCTGCAGTTCCTTCTGTCTGTGCTCTTAACTATGTATCCAGGGCCACCTTATCCATTTACTGTTTTCTCTCCTTCACTTTCTGCCATACATCCATCTGTGATCCAAACAGACCAGGGATTTTAAGTTACAATCCACTTGAGAGGAACTAATAAATTAAAAATGGAACAAAAGAACAAAATATCCCCCTCTCATCAATGCTTGGCAAGTCTCTCAAATTGTTATCACCAAATAACACTTAAAGTCTTTTAAAATATTAAGGGGCTCATAATCGAAAGAGAAAAACGTCCAAAAACCGGCCTAAGTCAGCACTTGGACGAACATTGTCAAAATACGTCCAAGTGCCGATATTGAAGAATACCCCAGTGGGAATTGATGGTTTGCTTGATCTTAAATGCGTTATGTGAATAGGGGAGAACACACACAATAGGCGTCTCTCTAGTCTTAGCTGCTGGAGTTAATAAGATGTCCCGCTGAGTATACAACGCTCTCTTGTATGACTTTTTAATTACAAAATTAGGATACCCCCATTCCTTGAAGCAATCATTTATCTCCTCAGCTCTCTCCATTAATTCTTGTAAAACCAACAAATGCGCTATTTTTACCAAAAATTATATCCGCTGAGGGGATAGCTCCATTTTCTGCAGATGATATTGTAGACAGGTTTGTATTGGCGAACATATCAGCAGGATCATCACACAAGTACTAGAAGCCCCACTAGTACAACACTGGATCGTTGTATGCGCGCATGCACCCTTCTGCTGGTTACGGATCACACAGGTAAGAGTGCGCATGCGCACTTAGCATTTTATTATAGTAGATGAGTCAAGATGACAGTTTTTGCATGCTAATTGTCATATAGCATGATGTTTGTTACGTGGGTTGTATGTGCCTGATGTCCCCATGTGATGACGTTGGTCCATCAGCTGTTATTTGAAAGAGATTCACAGCATTCTTTTTGCCATTAAAACTAGTGGAGGAAGGAAACCTGTGGGTTATATCTTTAAACCGCTTGGTATTTTTTGGTGAATGCCTTTTGTAAAGCTATGATTTTTGTTATGAAACTTAAAAGTCAGTGCATTCTAAATAAATGGACTTTTTAAAAAAATTTTGTGCTTCAGAGACAAAACCACCTTTGATATAATGTTTTGAATTAAGGTTTTGGTTCCCTGACGCAGGATCGAAATAGGCCACGTCGGAACCTGCAATTTAAGATAAGTTTGTTATTTTGAACTCCTAGCATTATGAGAACGTGATTGACTGTGGGTACACAGCATATTTAAATACTTGATATCAACTGAAATATATTGAATATGCAATGATTGGGTGGTGAGGCAACATTCTTGGGGTTCGCTCCTTGTTTTTGCCTCCATGTCTCTGAGCACATGTTTCATTATAAGTTGATATGATCTTAAAAAAAAAAAAACAACAGCTGAGCATAGTAGAGTGATTTTACATCAGTTTTGCTATATCAGGAAGTTGAAAAGATTAGCTTTTTATATTAGTTTTGTTTGCAGTGTGCAGTGCATCAGGCCTTTCACATACATACACAATTTTGAAAAAAATACGTCTTTTAATATTTAAAAAAGCCTTTAAGTGTTATTTGGTGATACCATAACATAACATAATTTTATTCTTATATACCGCCATAATCAAACAATTTCTAGGCGGTTTACACAGAAGAAGGCTGGATAATCAGTGAAATACAGATAATTAAAATACAAGTTTCTTAAATATGTTCAATGTAAAATTTTGTTAACAGTAATATCCACATTTAGGAAATGAATTTATCAAACAACGCTGACTTAATTACTTTTCGAAATGCACCATAAAACAGCATAACTCCACCAATACAATTACCCCACCAGGACTGCTGCTTACTTGCTTGAAATGCAAGAGTCCTATCCAAAAAGTCTTGTATCTGCAGCTAGTAATTTTTAGATAAGCAAATAGATTGGAATTCCTAGTTATCCTCATTGATTTGTATAACACAAAATGAAATAAAAGGTAAGTTGGGGCAAATCCCCAAACCAGCTTAAAACAGATGCAAGATAATTTGAATAGTACTCGTGCCTCCACCGGGAGCCAATGTAGCAGTCTGTAGCAAGGACTAATATGGTAATTTTTCTTCAACCTAAATATAAATCGGAAAGCCGTATACTGTACTATTCTCAATTTTCTCAGGATTTTCTTTGGAGCTCCCAAATAAACAATATTGCAGTAATTCAGTATGGATAAGACTAGTGCCTGCAGGAATAGTCTAAAGGATAGAGGATCGAGGATAGATTTGAGAGACTTGCCCAGCATTGATGAGAAGGGGGTATTTTGTTCTTTTAATACATCCATCTTTAGCATTAACTTTTAACATTAGACTTTCTTCCATTTTTTTGCTTTCTTCTCAAAATCTACTTTTCCATGCCTTCCCTTCCCATCTATCTATGTATACCATCTCCTCCCTCTTTCTTCTCCCCTACTCCCATTTCCTCTTATCTCTTTCCTGTCGCACCCATTGCTGTACACCATCTCCTTCCTCTGTCTCCCCTTCTCCTCCATCCCTATGCACCATCTCAGTCCTCTCCCATGGTCAGACATCTCTGTCTTCGCCCTTCCCCCTCATATGGTCTAGCATCTTTCTCCTCTCCTTCCCATAGCCTAGAATCGTTCTCCTCTCCCATGATTTGACATCTCTGTCTCCTTCTCTCCCTCCTCCCGAGGTCTATCATATCTCCCCTCTCCTTTCTACGGTCTGGCATCTCCTCTCTCCACTCCTTTCCTTCCATTCTGTGGTCTAGCATTTCTCTCTCTCTCCCCTTCCCATTTCCAGTGGTCTGACATCTCTCCCTTCTTTGGGTCATCTCTCCTCCCTTCCTCCTCTCCACCACTATGATGTCTAACAATTCTCCCTCTTTCTTCCTTTCCCCATAAACATCTCTCTTTCCCTTTCACGCCACATACCTATGTCCAACAATTCTCAGTTCCTTTTCCCTCCCCCACCGGCAGCATTTCTTTCTCTCCCTTCCCACTACTCCACCTGTGCAGCATCTCTCTTTTCCTCCTTTCCTAACCACCCCCAAGCCTGTTCATTTGTCCTGTCCCAACCCTCTCCCAGTATGTGCAGTATCTGTCATTCCCAACTCCCTGAGTAACTGCCTTCCCAACCCCCTGCACCCAGCCTCTCCCTGCCAGGCTCCAAGTACCCAGCCACCTCTCCTCCCTCCTCCATCAGTCTCTGCACCCAACCCCCTACTCCTCCTCTGCCAGGCTCTGCACCCAGCCACCTCCTCTGTCAGACTCTGCACCTAGTCCCCTCTCCTTACATCTCCCCCGCCAGACTCTGCAACTAGCCCTCTTCCCTTTCTCCCTCCCCTGTCAGGCTCTGCACCCAGAACCCTTCTTTCCCTCCCTCCCCTGTCAGACTCTGCACTCAGCCCCATCCCCTCCCCTGTCAAACTCTGCACCCAGCCCCACCCCCTCCTCTGCCAGGCTCTGCACCCAACATGATCTGATCGGAGGATGATTGGCATAGAGGTTAGTGAATCGGGTCAGTACACGATCGCAAACACGCCCTAGAAACCTAAGCCTGGAACAAACTTATCTTTTCTTTTTCCCTACTGCTGGTAATTCCTGAAAGGAGTATGTTTTGTTTTCATACTTTTGAATTCAACTTTAAAAGACTGGGTTTTTTTTCTCTGCTAGCTCAGCATTGATTAGCCACACAGGTGAAAACTCAAGGGCTGCTAGAAGCCAGGACTGAGATAAGCTCACTCCTGCTGGGAAAGGAATGAGACTAGTATTTGCAGTAAAGCTTAAGTGCTGGAAATTGAAGTTGTGCAGGAGAGCACAAACACAAACAATCCGGAAAGACTGTTTAAAGTTCTGGGGTTTTTTCTTCTATGCCTGCTGAGGCACTTATATATTGTGGAGCATTCTGACACTGTTTGAATCTTGTTTTTCTTCTTGTCTCACAAATTGCTTTTGTGAGACATTTTGGTTTTTGTTTCTCATAAATAAATTTTTGGAAAGTGGTTGTGCACTGTTGTCTCTCTGGTCTCCCAAAAATCCCTGTGCAGCTCATAATGGCCCATAGGATAACATGACCATTTATTTTTTTCATCAAAATGGGACATCTATTAATATTCAATCCCGCCCCCAACCCCGCCCTAGCCACACCCCCAATCCCACCCTAGCCCCACCCCAGCTCCGCCCCCAATTTCTTCCATTCATTTTTATGTACACATAATATCTTATTAATTAATAATGGTAACCATAAAATTTTTTTAAAAACCACAAAGCACACTATACGCAGAAAAAATGTTAATTATTTATATTTGGGGGGTCACCTTACCATAGGAGCCAAATTCCTGTCACAGGTAGCTCAAAGCCCATTGCTCTGAAGGTGCCTATGACAACATCTCAGCAGTAGTGCCTCAGGGTTGTGCACTGCAACTCTTTTTAACATCTTTATAATTCCTTTGTATATCTTGTTAGGGACTATTGGGATTGATTATAGGATCTACTAGTCTTTTAGCCCGTTACATTAATGGGTGCTAGAATATATGTCTGTCTGTCTTTCTGTCTCCCTCCCTGCCCCTGTGGCTTTCTTCCTTTCTTTCTGTCTCCCTCCCGCTGTCTTTTTACTTTCTCCCTCCCTCCTGCTGTCTGTCTGACTTTCTTTCTATCTGTCTCTCTCTCTCTGTCCCCTATGCAGCAGCAGCATTTCTCTCCCCCTCCCCCACTTCCCTGTGCAGCAGCCACAGCAGCATTCCCTCTCCCTCCATTTCCCTGTGCAGCAGCATTTCACTCTCCCCACCCCTTCCCTGTGCAACAGCAGCAGTATTTCCCTCCCCCTACACGTCCCTGTGTATCAGCAGCAGCATTTCCCCCTACCCCCTTCCCGCGGTCTGGCCTCCTCCCTTAGTCCCTTGCCGCCCCCCTTCCCTTTCTGTGGTCTGGCCGGCTCCCTTAGTCCCTTGCTGGAGTTTATTTTTAAGTTTAAAGGTGCCGCCGCGGCTCCTCTCACGATCACCGCCTGCGTCGGAAGCCTTCTCCAATGCAGGTGTGGCAGCGGCAGATTTTAAACTTAAAAATAAACTTTGGCCAGCTGAAAGGGAGCCAGCAAGACCGCACATCACCTTGGGGGTCTGCGAGAGAGGGACCGTTGTATGCACGCATGCGCACTCCTGCCGGCCACGGACCTACGGATCATGCAGGTAAGTGTGCACATGCACGCTTAGCGTTTTATTATAGTAGATGCCAGTGTTCTTCAATGCAAGGCCCCCCTAGAGATCTCTGGAGTGGCCCTCATTGTCATTCTGATTTTTCCCCAATATTCTCTGCTTCTGTATCCAAGCTTAGGTCAGAAAGTGGGAAGTGGATAGGAGGAAGAGCTATATACTTGAAGGATATTTCTCAATAGAAAAAGAGAATAAATTTGGAAACATCCACCCCCAATAAAAAGTTTGAAGGCAGGCTGGAAGTGATGGACACACCCTAGCAGCTCTCCTTCAGCTCATTTGAATGCCAAGCAACCCAATATAAAAATTAGTGACCACTGATCTATGTGGATGACATCCAGTATATCTTTAAAATGCAATACAATACTCCCCCAATATTTGTGGGGGTTCCGTTCCAGGAACCCCCGCGAATACTGAAAAACTGAATACGGTTTTAGCAGGGGAGACTGGAGAGAGCAGCTGGAGAGGCAGGAGAGGGCAGCCAGAGTGCCGGCGAGGGCAGGAAATCACTTGTGGTATGCTCTAACCGCCTCTTCCTGTACTAAAGTCAGGCCTCACCAATCAGGAGCTGTGGGTCAAAGCAGCTCCTGATTGGTGAGGCCCGACTTTAGTACAGGAAGAGGTGGTCAGAGCATACCGCGAGTGATTTCCTGCCCGGTCATTCGCGGTCAGAAAGTACTGCGAATGACTGGGACCGCAGACCGCAAATTTGCGGGGGAGCACAGTAACTGAATACAAAGACCACTGTCTGAATGTTTATTTTTTTGCAAATAATAAACCATTGGTTAAAAAGTAACATACTAAAATTGACCCTTAGTTCCACAGGAGATGCATCTCTGTTGTTTAAGTCCTAGATATATTTTATGTGGATTATCCAATTGTACATTTTTAAATAAAGCCTGCATCTTGAACATCACTATCTCCACAGAGCTGTTCATTTTCACATACTAAAATTGAACATGAATAAGATGCAATTGATGCTATTAAGTACTTATCCCATTCCATAATTTTCTAAATCATGTTCGATTGAAGATACTGAACTTTATTTTCTCCAGAAAATAAACTTTTTGGTGTAACATTATTAATCGCTTACTATGCAGGAATATATACATAAAACAGTTGGATCGATTTATACAAAACTTTGAAGATGCAGCAAGTTCTGGGAGGCCTCAAATGATGTCAGCTCCTGAAATTGCTGACCATATCCATGACCTAATTTTGGCAGATCAGCAAATATCATCTAAAACAATTGCTGAGACACTACAGATATCCAGGGAACTTGCTGGTCATATTAATCCATGAGCAGCTGGGTATGAAGAAGCTGTCAGCCAAGTGGGTGCCCAAATGTTTGAATGCTGATGAGAAATGTTAAGTGGACACTTCCAAGATGATGTTGCAGCATTTTCAGCAAGCTGGTGCCAATTTTTTTGGAACCACTAGTTACTGTTGATGAAACATGGTTATACTACTATGATCCTGAGACAAAACAACAGTCCATGCAATGGCAGCACTCAATTTCTTCAAGGCCAAGGAAATTCAAGACCCAAAAGTCAGCAGGAAAGGTGATGGCCAATGTTTTGGGATCAAAAAGATGTTGATATGACTGACTATCTTCTAAGGGGCCAAACAGTTAGGGGTAAATTCTCTATTACTGCGTTTAACTTAGGCATGCTTTAGACGTCCGAAGTAAGTGAATAATTACGGAGTTAAGGGTCTTAATTAGTGTTAATTGGGAAATAAATGGCACATAGACGTCCCTAAAAGGTAGTTGACGGACTGACGTCTATAGAAAGCATAGTCGCGTCTCCAAATCTGGACGTGGGCGTGCCGTGGGCGTGACGAATGGAGATGCTAGATAGGCGCTACCTGAGCGGCGGACTGCGTCTAAATATCGTGTATTATGTAGGCGTAAGAAACCCTGGTCTAACTTGGATTTCAATGCCGTTTCAACATTCGTAATTGCGGCTCTTTGTTAGACGCGAGGCAGACGTCTGCTGTGTTTTTTCATCAATAATTCCAATAGTGAGTTTGAATAGGTAATTTTCATCTTTTCTCTGTCCTAATAAATATAATGACACCATATCAATGGAACACATTATATTGCATGGATAACAAACCACATTTCTGCCCAAACAATAATATAATTTACACATGGCTTTTACAACCCCCTTTTTTTTCTCAACAAACAGCTCTGCAATCGGCTCTCTTTTGAAAGCAAAGAAAAAACAGCACACATTATCAGCACTTAAAAAGAGAATAAACAGATACACACCTTAACATTCAGCTTCCCTCATTGCAAAATGGAGGTCTTCAGTTGCACAAAACTGACCTCATTGTGACCTCATCAATCTGCACCTTCAAAATAGTATGCCACAATTAAAAGATGTGTAGAACTCACAACCTATGGATGTGAATTAGAAGCACAGGCTCCTAACACATAGAGCTACAGCTGCTTCTACTTAGGTCCATCTCACCACCCTTTCATATCATACTTGACTGAGCTGCCTATGCCTCAAATAAGTTTAAGCAAAGGAATGCCTAAAGATTTGGAAGGTTTTCAAGTAGAAAACAAATATTAAATATGTATTAAAGAATTGCAGCACAAATGACGCTGATCGGTAAGGGCAAAAAAAACACTTTTCCGGGTATGAGTAATAGAGCACATTAACCAGGTGATCCACAAATGTCATCTTGCTGGCAGAGGAAAGGTTTCCTCTCATCACTGCTTAGGATGTCCGAGCCATGGTAAGTTGAAAATAGGTTTGCCTGGAAAGGGAAATGTGCACCTTACAAATGGCAAAGTCCACCATGTAGACCCTGTTATAAGAGCTAATAGGAAAAAACTAGGACCTTATTAAAATGAGCAAAGGTGGGAGTCGAACCAGGGAGTTTCAGAGGTCAGAGGTCGGAACAGGAGTATTATCGTGTTGAGCTAGAAATGCTTTCTTGTGCTTATAGCAGTTTTGATTTGCTTATACCGCTTCTTATAGGCAGTTAATTCTGCTAGGAGACAAAACACTGCAGTTGTATATTATTGTTTCTTCACGATTTCAGAAATGTATACTTTACCATGATAAAAACTAACAAAGTATGCCATGTTTAAAGGAGAAATATAAGATGAGTTGAACTCAAATTCTTAGCATGGAAGGGGGGAAAAGTTTATTTTTCTGCTACACAGCAAAGTTGTACAGTAATGTTATATTCAACTCCTATAAGAAGTGGAAAGCATCATCAAGGTGCACCTGGAAGGTAGATATGCCACAAGTAAAATACAGGCTGGGATTTGAACCCTCAAAGCCCAGAAGATTGGTAGAGTGCCTTTACTCACTGAGCTACAGCACCTTTTGCTCCAATGTCTCTGGCTCCCTTGTCATATCATATCTTAGTGAAGTGCTAAGGGAAAAGGAGTTTAGCTATAATCTCATAGTAGGCTGAGACAAAAGAGTGGTAGCTCAATGGTTAAAAGCGCTGCTTTCACTGAGCCCCAAACCCATATTCCCAAGTATGGTTGAATACATGTGAGGTGGAGCTCCATTTTTCTAATGTCCAACCCAGACCATGCTCACACGCTAATCTTCATTCTAAGCACCTTCACTTTTGTTTCCTTGCATCCTAACAGTTCTCAGAAGTGGTGGAATTTGCTGTTTCTCCTCAGCATTCTGCAGCCACAGGTGCATGAGATACTTTCATTTGCTCCTAACTACAAGCCATTCTAGTAGGAATGTGTTTCTTTTGATGCAATATAGGCATTGGCCAACTGCTACGAGTTAAATCAAACTTCAGAGGGCTTGGACAGGTGTTGAAGAATTATCCAGTTAGGGGGGGATGTTTTTGGTGGGGGAGGGTGTTCAGCATGAGAGAGAACATGTTGCATTAAATATTAGACAATGGCTGCACATAATAAAAGCTGAAGCAAAATATTGATATGTAAAGGCAAGGCTAAAGAGTTACCAGGTGTCCTGGCTGAGAAATGAATATAAACTATTTGCTAACCTTACTCAAGACTTGAACCCCTGATGTATGGAAGATGAAAAGCAATGCCTTAAGGCATAGAGCTATAGAGGTAACTTTGTTTAGAACATAGAGCTTCGTATTAAAGCTTAGAGATGTGAAGGAAATGACTACAACGTCACTACAGCTGTATATGGCAAAACGACATCCAATGCACATCCAATTAGATTTGAATCCTAACGGTTCCTATGACGTCAGACGCTAATTAGGCGTGCTTAGTATATAGAAAGCTTTGGCACAGCCATTTTTCCTATGTAAGACCCCCTCATGTGAGTTGGTGTTTGTGGTGTTCCGTTTCCTCAATGATGAAACTTTGTGCTATGACTTGCCTGTTCTCCTTTATACTCCCTTCTGCCTTTGACACTCCTCCCCACCCCCATTATCTGTATTTCTTTAGTTTATGGATTTTTCTGGGTGTTGGTGTGAGGGATTGTTGAGGACTTAGGTTTTGTGTTAAGTGTGGAGGGGAATCAATTGTTAGGGAAAAGAAGGGGCCAGGTCAGGTTACACACAGATGCCCACACCCACCACTCTCCCTGCTTTCATAATGTCATGGTCTGCCCCACCTCCATTTTCCATATTAGCAGAGTACACCAAAAAGAAAGAGCAGAGGGGGCCTACAACTTTCAATTAACTCCAAGTGGAATGGATGGGAACCTGTGTTTAAATATGGGAAATATGTCATCAACCAAGGCAGCTACTGCACCAAATGGGATACATATTAATGAGATTCTTAAGTTGAATGCAGGAGAGGTGTCTAGAAATGGCCAGACTTGGGGGAGGGGGGAGAGATATGCTGGATAGTAGTCTGGAATGAGAAAAGATAAAAGCAAGAGGTGGAGGATGTCATGGAGGCAAGGAGAGATTAGGGATGCAAGGGTATTTGCAAACAGAAAGGGTGAAAGGTTGACACTGGGGATGGAAGGAGGTTAGGGAGAAACACTAGGTTTTGAGGTGGAATGGAGAGATGGCATGTAGGTTCCAGCCCTCCCCTCCCCTCCACTGGTATGCATCAAGGAAAATAACAGAAAAGAGAGGGACAGATGTTGATGCATAGGGAGCTAGGTTGTGAAAGGTGGGATAAGAGGATTGTAAGGGATAGCCCTAATGAGCATGCATGAGAGACCTGCATCTAATGGAGGTGTCAGCCATCAAATCTACCACTATGCATATCCATTAGGAGTATCCTCAAACCCTAACTGGCCTAGTGGTCGTTCATGACACTGTTGGGACATACCTCTGTAAACCATATGATACAGCAATGTAGCTCCGTGAAGCACCTAACGAATACAATATAAGCTGAAACACAAACACACTGTCAGCTATATATGTTTCATTTATTTGATGGATTTTATGGTAAAACATAAATCCATTGACTTGCTGTTGTACATAATAGATGGAAATATGCATAATATAGGATGCAACCACAAAAAACAAAAGGGAACAAGCCTGAAGAAGTATTTAATACCTTATTTAACTCAGATGGTGCTCAAAATCCACAGATGGAATAGAAAAAACTCAGGATGGGGAACAAACCCCTAAAGAGATTGGTAATTGAAAGTGCTTCATTCTGTTTAGCATGTCCATAACATAGGTGAGTATTCAATGATTCAAAAAAATATAGTTTCAAAAAGTGCAAGCAAACTTAACTTCAAAGTCCATACAGCGATGGTCCGGCAGGGTTCTGACACGTTTCGCCAAGGAGGCTTCTTCAGAGAACCCGCTGTGCTGTGTGCAATTCAAAATTAAATGCTTCCTGGTTCAAAGGAAGAAGTCTTTCATTTCCTGTGACAAAGATGAAGTCAGGCAAATGTCCAGGCTGCCAATAGATGGCACAGGTTGCACCTTAAGATGAAGTCAGGCAAATGTCCAGGCTGCCAACAGATGGCACGGGTTGCACCTTAAGATGAAGTCAGGCAAATGTCCAAGCTGCCAACAGATGGCACAGGTTGCACTGCTTGCAATTGGAGTGGTGAATGAAGGTAGCAACATGGCTCCTGGAGAGCTACAGATCCTTGGAAGGGTGTAATAGTTATTATCCAACTATGATGCCCTCGATGGGAGTTGAAGCTGATGAAGATTGGCACTCAGGCCAGGAGGCTATCTGGATGAAAGATCTGCAGTGACTGAACCGTGATATAGAGGCTGTGGCATGTACATGCAGAGGAGATCCAGCGGAGCACCAGGGTCAATGCGGCATGATTGTCCTGGGAGTGTTCAGAGGACATAGTGGGTCCTAATGGGGGTCCTTTCCTTTTCCCTTTCCCCGGCCATGGGTGGCCGGGGGGGAATCCTGCCTGGTGGGGGCCTGGCTGGAGGAGGTCTGGGAGGTGGATTGAGCTCCAGGATCCCCATGGGAGGCAGTCTGGGTGATGAGCTGGGGGAGAAGGTGTGAAAGAATGCCACACATGTCCTCCAGAGCACGACGTGTCCCTGCCTGCTCTTCCAGCATTGCAGCCTGCAGAGCACGTGTTGCAGCCTGCTCAGCCACCAGGGAGGCCAAGTGCTGGTTCATGACATGTGTGGCTTCTTTTATCTCAGCCACCTCCCTGATGAGCAATGTTTGTCTATGGTGGATGTGGTCACCCACCCCCACCAATTGACAGGCGAGCTCATCAGGGGGGGCCTCCAGCTCATCACCCTGATGGAAATCCTCCTCCCCCAGGGTTCCGACCTCACCCAACTCTTCTTCCCCCTCCAACTCTTCCCCCTCCTCTACTGCCCTGTTGTCATCGTGGGGATGAAGGGGGGGCACCGGTGCAGGTTGCAAATGACTGTTCTGAGGAGGAGGGGTGGCGTATGATGTGCCAGCCACTGCTTCCTCCTCCTCCTCCTCCTCCTCATCCCCTTCATCCCTATCAGCAGCAGAAGGAGGATGGGACGCCTCTGCAAAAAGACAAGAAAATACACATTGGTATTAGTTGAAAGCGGTAACATCTGAGAACATCATTTGAATTGCATCGCAGGTCACAATACTGTACATCTGGTCATTTACAAGGTATTATGCAGGCTAACATATGGAACATTAGCAACTTATTCCACATGTTAGGCTTCCAAGAGTATCAAAACAGGCAATGGCTTTTATTGTATTACTATGAATTGCATTGGTTGTATAGTACTGTTGTAGTTTAGAAAGATATAAATATGAGTTAAAACACCAACAAGTCAATGGCTTCTATGTAAAGTGATTTTACCTTGGTGCCCCAGGGAAGTATCAATGGCTCCCACAACAGGTGTTATTCCAGGACCCACTATGTCCATCATCTCACTCTCAAGGACAGTCAGTTGGAGGTTGCCGCAAGGACCCTGCGCATCAATCAGTTCCTGCTTCTGCCGGACCTCTCTCCGCAGGGCACGCCACCGTTTTTTCAGAGCCTCTATATCACGGCCCTGATGGTGTACAGCATCTATGTCACTGCAGATTCTTCTCCAGATAGCATGCTGGCCTTCTATCCCAATCCTATCAGCTTCCCTCCCAAAGAGGGAATCATAGTTGGCCCCGACTTGGGCCACAAGGATCTGCAACTCTCCATGCAAAAAATTCGATTTTCGTTTTGGAGCCATGTTGCAAGGTGTAGCCATCTTTTCAGGCTACTTGTAGAACACGTTCAAACACACCCCCATAGAACACCCAATGAAGTGTGATGGGCGTGGTTAGGAAGCGGGACAAGCAACCGCACCCGAACGGCGCCCAATAGGCATAGAGAAAATTTTCCCGCCATGCTGACGTCAGACGCTACCTAGGCGTGCATGGGTATAAGAAGGTCCAGGTGAGCAGTGTTTCCTTTCTATTCTGTCCTATTGCTTATGCAGATGTTTGAGACTTTACTCTGTCTTAGTCTTTTACATTTTTTTTCCTATCTCTGCCTCCCATTTCTCTCTATTCCACAGAGCCATTAACAAGCTACATGTCATTCTAATATGTTGTTTTATCTTTTCTAGAAGCAGCTCAGATAGTAAGTCCAGGTGAGAATGATATTTTGTAAGCTACTTAGGTGTCCTTATGATAGAACTAAAGAACTTAACCAGCAAAAACTGACTTCTCTTTATGGGCTTTCATTGTGTGCTATTGTTTATAATAGTTATTTTATTTCTGATATCTCCTACTCTCCATTCCACAGGGCTGACAAAAATGACTGAGAAGACTGATAAAGACCATGCTGGTAGAAATTTTGCTGGTAGAAAAATGGATATGTAAGTAAAATGGATGTGTTCACACATCTGAGAGGGTTTACTCATAGAGCTAAAGTTAATTCTTTGTAGAATCAAATTACAGGCAAGTTAAAATCAGGTGAGGATGGTTCTGTGTACTAACTCATTGATAAGAATAGGTCGGGTGTGTTGGGGGGGGGGGAAACACCGCCATTCAGTGGACATCCAATCAGTGTACATGGTTCAGGTGGAAAACTCCTAATGAGTGCCTAATGGCTGCCATTTTTAATAAGGAGTCTAAAGGTATGTTAGCACCTCTGTTACTTCTAGGTGTGTGTTCTGCCACAACTTCAGTGTTTAATTTTGGAGACATAGGTCTTTGTTAACAGTTTTTCTCTATTCTTCATTTCAGGTTAACTATGCTCATCACCTATGTGTTTGCCAGAGAGAGACCAGACGAGCAGCTCAGCACACCAGCTTGCACCTAGCCAAACAGTTGTGGGTGAGAATGATATATGGTAACCTTTATTTGCTTACTCTACTATTCTTCACTTGAGTCACTCTTCTGATGAGTGAAATAAATGTTCACAAAGCTAACATGTTTCACACTTCTATTGTTCTCTTCACATAGGTATCCTTGATGACTTTCAGGAACAATAGTAAATTGATAATGTTGGCCTCATAGAACACCATGGCACGCATTCCTGCTGTTATATGCACACAAACTTTTTGTTTTCAGTTAGTCTATTCCCTCACATGAGTTCTAAACAGTAGCAGTGGAGGATTACAGGTGATATTAACCCACACCATCAGCGAGTTAAGGCTATACCACGGTGACATCTAAGCAGCTCAACATAAATGAGGTTAACACATTGCATCAGGGAAGGGAGGACAGATATGGACCTTGGGGGTTGAACCCCCCTGTTTGTGAATCTTGTGTAAACCAGCTTCTCCTCTTTTCTGTTTTCAGGTGTCTTAGACAGGCAACTGTAGTTGTTCCTGCAGTATTGTCAGATGGAGTTTTGTATTAATGAGAGCAGTGCAGCTGTGAGCATCTTTGTGGTTTCCACACCTGCTTAACAAAATAGTGCCGCTCAAGAACCAGGAGGATAGATTGAGGTATCTGGCCTTTACTTCCATCACCTTCAGTGAAAGGAAGAAAAACCCACATATCTCATTTGGATTCTCCTGGTGTGGAGCCAACTCTTACTAGCAGTAACCCTATTCCTCAACAACAAATCTACCACAGTGACTTATATTCTCTTCCTTATGTAGCCATTTACTTTGGAACAGGGACTGGCTTACTTTGCACATCATAGCTGAGATGTCATCATCTACTTACAGTTGTATATACCCTTGCATTCACTTGCTTCTTTCCTAGATTCTGCAATGATTTGACATCAGCGTGGCTAGCAGGTAATAGAATGAATGACAGACCCCAATAAAGATTGTCAAACTTTCTATATGTCACCTTGTTATATTGAAAAGGGCCCATTCAGCAGTCCCTCCTGAACCCCTATCTACCTTGGACTCTGTCCACTAAACTGCTGATGCTACAAGGTTAAAACCACACAGGAAAGTTTAAACCATAAACAATTTTTTTATTAAAATATAAAACTTTTAAAAATTTAAACTTTTGTAAAAACTATTTACATATAACACATAACGCAGGGAAAGAGGGTGGGTGCCCCCCAAGAGCAGCTTGAGCTACCTCAGGCGAGGGGGGCGGAAGAGGTGCAGTCATTCAGAGGGTGTATGGCTGCTGGCACCATGCCCTCTTTTGGCTACCAGCCGCAAGAGGGCATGTTCCATCCTCTCCACACACCCTCTCAATACCTGCACCTCCTCCAAGAGGGCAGAGTACGGCTCCATCTCCCTGCCCGCCCACTCCTGAGGCTGTTCGGGCTGCTCCTGGGGGGGGAACAGCAAGGAAAGGGGGTGGGATGGGATCAGGAAGGGCAGGAGAGTGAGGGGAAGGGCTATGGGTGGGGGAAGGGGAAGGTCCAACAGGGGATGGTGGTGGGGCAGGCGGTGGGGGTCCAGGGGGTAGTGGTGGGGCAGGCAATCCAGGGGGCAGTGGTGGGGCAGGCGGTGGAGGTCCAGGGGGCAGTGGTGGGGCAGGCGGTGTGGGTGGTCCTGAGGGCTGCCAGGGAGAATAATCTCCCCTCCTCCTCCTCCCCCTCTCCTTCTTCTTCCCTCTCCTCTTCCTCCTCCTCCTCCGCAGAGGACCAGGGTGGGGCTCCCTCCATTAGCTGCGGTGCCTCCTGAGGGGGTGCCTGCGCTGCTGCTTGACAAGAGAGAAATAGGATACAGTCAGATATGTCCACAACACTTTTGAACATGACATTCTTTACTACGTTATTTTCTTCAAATGCTAATAACAGGATGCAAAGCATCTACTCCACTGTAAACATCAAAATGTAGGGTAAGTAAGTGAGGCAAGTAGAACACCATAAAACCATTGTGACATGATATCACAATAGCAGCTTTACTGCAGATTTTATGATTAAGAATGGTTTACAGCTACTCAAGCATTTTCATCTATTTATTCTGGTAGGCTGATCACAAAGAAACACATGCTGGACTCATTACTCACCGGCTTCAGCGCGCAATTCCTCCATCACCCCCTCAAGGAAGGCCAGCTCCTGGCGCCTCAGCAGCCGACCCCTTTTCCTGAGATCCTCAACCTGGATAATAGAGAGAGAGAGAAAGAACAGAGAGGGAGGGATATGATGAGTGCCATCTAGCACTGTGGCATAACATGTTAACTTAAGTATTGATCTCTATAAGCACATAAAAATGGAGTATGCTGCCCTCCAAGAGCCCCTATCCGCTTTGCTGCCTGCCTCCACCCCCTTCTGCCACATGTTTTACATGAATGTATTCACGTACTCCAGCATTTTCCCCTTTCTGTGCTGGAGGCATTGCTATCTCTCTACTGTACCTGGGACAGTGGGGGGGGGGGGGGGGAGGGGGTTGAGGTGACATGGCCAGTATCACAAGGAGGAGTGTGGGATTGAACTCACAACCCCAGGGTGCTGAGGCTGTAGCCTATCAGCACTGCCCCACATTACAGCATGTCCTGGTGAGCTTACAATCATGCAGCAGGGGCAATAAAATAGTTTGGTCAGAAGGAGCAGCGTGGCTTGAAACCCCTGACGTCAGGGTACTGATGCTGTCACTTTAAACGTCATGCCACTATCTCCCTAGACCAGCAGATTGATACAGGAAAGATGTAGGTACTTGAATTGACATAGCAGCACTTTAATATATTTGTTTTCCTTTGGCAAAGTTGATTTCAAGATGTTTCTATTACAAATGCGATGCTCGTGACCCAAAAATTAGTTGTGTGCATGTTGTGAATGGAATAGATGCCTTATAGGAGCTGAATTTGTCATTAGAAATCCTACTTCTGCTCCTTTGGGATGTGCTTTAATTTCAATATTCAATGTAAAAGATTTATTATGCACAATTGTAGTTTTTAAAAGGAATCAAGATTTACCCACAAAAACATGACCAATTTGATTGAGACAGGTTTCCATCATCATTACATTTTACATGATTATTTGTGAGGGCCTGACTTGGAATACTTACTTCCCTGGGACATGAGGCTCTTCTGTTATACCGCCGGGTCAGGCGGGTCCAGGAGTCCCTGAACTGAAGGTATGACCTGCGATGGCCTGCCACTCTAAAATAATGGTGTTCATGTGGCAGGAATAGCCTGGCCAGCAGCCTGGAATCCTCGGTGGAGAAATTTGGCTGTCTCCTGGCTGCCATTTTAGAGGAAATAATTGCGTATGAAGAACGGGCGATTCTATGACGTCACAACGCAAAAAAACGCGATGACGTCTTTTGTGCCGCTTGGGCGTGCTTGCAGCGGCCGTTCCGCTCTACATTAATACTGTTGATTACATCCTCAACCACGCTGATATCGCTGTTATACAAAAAAGTATAGCAGAACGCTTAGAAGCTTACCATGTAAACCTAATGAAACCACCTCCCCCAAACACAATGACAAGTTATAAATGAAGATTGGGAAGTAATAGGCATAATCTCAGGAGGTTCACATATTTTAGCTTAGCTATGCATGTTTGGGTGGGTGGAAAAAAAAAAAGAATATTATGTCTTTGGTAACCTTAGTCAGGAATTGAACCCCTGACCTTTGGAAGATACATGCAGTGCTTTTAAGCACTGAGCTATGTTGGGGATTTGGGAATGGGAGTCTCCAGAAATGGCTTTAGGTACAAGCTTTGACAAGGGGCAATCATTGCAAGTATCTACAGGTGTATTTGATCTGAGAACACCCAATGAACGTCCAAAACGATTTCAAAATTCTAACGGCTTCTATGACGTTAGATGCTACTTTATGGTTAGGGTTAGGGCTAGAGTTAAGTAGCTCAGTGAGTAAAAGCGCTGTACCAATCATCCGTAGGTTGTGAGTTCAACTCCAGGCTTGTCTTTTACTTGTGGCATATCTACCTTCCAGAAGCACCTTGATTATAACATGAGGGGTTTATGCTGCAGGAGCGTGTTGTTGGGGTGTTGCAGGGGTGTCTAGGATGACAGAGAACAGTCACTTGCATTTTCAACAACGCATTTGAATTTCTTAATACGAAACCTTAGTGAGCCGGGGGAGGAAGGTCACCGCAGCCTCGCGCCTCAGATGAAAAGGTTAATTTTTTAGGGACCGTGTAAGCTGATCTGGGACAGTCTTCAGCGACTCGGAGCCCTCCTCCTGGCTGGGCAGAAGGAGGAGGCTTTGGCGGTGATGATTTTGGTGGTGAGTGAAGGCGGGAGGGGGGAGTCGCCTGGCTGCTTGCTTCTGCACTCCTGCTGGCCACAGACCTACTGATCACAGAGCAGAGATCACAGAAGCACGCAGGTATGTGCGCATGCGCGGCTAGGGTTTTATTATATAGGATATACACCTATCGCATCTCATTTTCATCACAAACACATTAGCGAGACTATACACAATACATTACAAAGTTGAGCTTGGGTTTGATAAAATAAACAGCATAATTTTGACTCTGTATTACATTTATTGAACCATACTTAAGAATATGGGTGTTGCATCCGTGACAACGGTGCTTTACACCATTGAGCTACCAGTCTTTTGCCTCAACTGACTGTGATATGATAGCTAAGTAGAGTATACTTTAGCACATCACTAAGGTATGCTATGACAGGGGAACCAGAGACACAGGTGTAAAAGGTGGTGTAGGTCAGTGAGTAAAAGCACTATATCGATCATCCGTAGGTTGTGAGTTCAACTCCTGGCTTGTCTTTTACTTGTGGCATATCTACCTTCCAGGTGCACCTTGATGATGTCACAATGAGGTCAGCATTGTGCTGCTGGCTACTTCCTCTTCATGTGAACTAGAAGCCACATTCAGGTCTGATCTGTGTTTTGATTCTGTTTCTAAGTTGGGCCAGTGTAAGTTATGGGATTTACCTTTGTTCTGAAGAATGAGCTGATTGTAGGAATGTTTTAAGACCAGGAGAGTGTTCTTTCGAGCAAGATATCACTTCTAAACTATCCTCTCTGAAATAATGTCTCTGGGAAATCGAGAGAAAGCTTATTGGATGACTTAGGGTGCCTTTCCTGCCAGTCTTTGTGGAACTTAAACGAAGTTTATAAGAAGTCTATATGGTGTTCAAAGTCCTATCCTTTCCACTTCTAATAGGAGGTGAGTATGACATTCCTGTACAGCTTTCTGTGTAGCATACATCTACCGGTTCCCACCTTCCATACTGATAATGTAAGTTCAACACCCACTCGGTACATTTCATCTTCTAGTTCTCCTTTGAAACATAACATATTTTTTTTCCTTGTATTAATGGTAAACTGTACAATTCTGATATCCTAGAGGAAAAAGATACAACACAGCAGTGTTCTCTGTCTGCCATTCCCTACCTCACTGATATTGCCAGATCAACTAATATATAGTTTACAAAATGGTATACTGTGTTTTGGTTATCTTTTTCATCATCCTATACTTAGAAATGCTGAATGACTGATAATAAATCAGTAAAGAGTATAAAAAAGTATAATCTAAAAAAAACCAAACAAAAAAAACCCAAAAAAACATCGTACCGACGTCTATCGGGCGTCTAGGAAGGGTCCATTGCAGACGTCTCAATGACGTTTCAGAAACCTGCATCTATCTTGCGCCAAGCAGTTGTAGAGACGTCTACCGCACGCCTAAGCACCGTTTGATTGACACTTCCGTTTTCCGGACGTCTAAAGCACGCCTAAGTTAGACGTACTAATAGAGAATTTACCCCTTAATGCAGAATACTACTATAACTTGCTGTGCCGTTGAAATAAAAAAGGAGAGGGAAGCTGTAGAAAGTTCTCTTTTTGAAAGACAATGCACCGACACACAAAGCTGGCAAAATGATGGATGTTTTGACGCAGTTGGGGTTTCAATGAATACTCACCAGATCTTGCTCCATCTATTTTGTGTTTCAAACCTTAAAAAGAGTTTGAAAGGGTAGCAATTTTCAAGTGATTTGAAGGTGATTGCAACAGTGAAGCAGTATTTCAGTGACCAGATAAGATTTTTTTTTTTTTTTGAAGGTTACAGAAACTTCAGACATGATGTGCCAAATGTGTTCAACTTAGGGGTAAATATGTCGAATAACTTGTAAGTCTAATGGCTCGTCAAAACTTTTCAGCACCCCCTCGTAAGTCCACATTTATACACTTAATTTTAGGCATGGGCATTTACACAAGCCAAATGGCTGGTGTAAATTCTCATGCTTACTATAGGCTTTTAAATGCGTAAATACAAGTATTCTATAACTTGCACATGCAATTGCCAGACACGCTCATGAGCCTTTGCAGTTGTGTGCTCTGGAATCTGTACACACTATTTATAGAATACTAACTAGAGGCAGTTACATGGTAACTGCTAATTACTGCCAATTAACATTGGTTAAATCTAATAATTGGTCATTAACTGATTAGCAGCTTGTTGTGAGAAATAACAGAATAATCATTAATACATTTGTTGCAGAATGTAATACCCTATAAATCACAGTAGAGGGAATTTGTTTTAACACTGTGTGCATATAGCAGTAAGAATTATTGCTGCATCAGGAGAAGGGAGGGAGGTATTCCTGGCATAGTCCTTGTAACTGTGTGAACACAATGCCTACAGTCAGTGAACATGGAATCTGATGAACTAACCATAAGGGCTTTTGTTCAAGTAACCAGCCTGAGGACGTAGCATAAGGGGTGAGCATGTGAGGGGAGGAGTAAGTGCCCAAATATGGGCAATTGTAAATAGGGTTGGAGGTCTAGGAATAACAGTAATGGGAGAAGTAATTAGGGGTGGAGAGAAAGTAGTTAAGAAATAATCTGATAGGTTGTGAACTGTCATTGCTCCATCCAAATGGAGCGTGCAGGCAGGAGGGACTAAGAAACGTTTGGACTAACTATATAATGAATGGATGTATTGAAAACTCCGTGTGCCTACTTTGTTATATATCTATGCAATTTGGACACCCTTTCTGGCAAGGAAGAAAATAAAAGATATTCTGCTTTACCATAAGACTTTCTGGAATTTCTTAGTGAGCTGTGTCTTCGTTCCATACATTGTTAAGTTACATGCATAACTGATTCTATTCTTTAAATTGTCAAGCAGCTGTGGTAGGCTAGTCACAAAATTGGGTACACTTTATAGCATAGGCCGGGGGTAGGTGACATCTATTGTCCCAGGCCCTTAGTTATGAAAGTCCGAGTAAAGAGCATTTAAAAGAAGACTTAACTCATTATTTATTGTTCGTTTACTGTTTGAGGACTTACTTTAGTGTTGCCACAGCAAAGCGGTTTATAGGCTTAAAAACAAATGGGAAAAGAACACAAACATGGGGAAAGAGGCCTCAGTTCTGAGAGAAGATTCCCTTGCTTAGGTAGTTGCCAAATAAGCAAAAGAGGTGACACAGAGCTGTATTTGACAGGGAAAACTGGCAACAAATAATTCAGCGTTGAAAACTGCTCTTTTTACCGCAGACTTCATATCAACGTTGATATTAATGAAAGCCTTCAAGCCCCACAAAAAAAGGAAGTGACAGAAGAAAACAGACTATGACATCATCAGCCGGCAGGCTGATCTAGTGTTAAAGAGATCAGTTCTGTCTTTGCCCAGCCTCCGCTGACAGAAACTCATTTAAACTGAAATCCGAAACTCTGGGAAAAGTTAGTTTCTTTTCCATCAATGCGTAGGGCTGGAAGAAAGAAGGACGGAAACAATAATTGCGCGAGCGAATCAGTGTGGCGCTTACTCTCGAAGACGCACAGCATTCGACTGCGTCACTTCCGGCTCAGGGGCATCTCTTCCGGTTGCTTGTAGCTTGTTGCTGAGTGGGTGGCCTTTGGCAGCTAGTGGCTTGGTTGTTGTCTTTGCGGCCGTGTTGCAGCAGTCTGAGACATGAAGAAATTTTTCCAAGGAATGAAAGCCGACATGAAATTTAAAACCGCCGGGCCGGGTCACAAACTGACGGAGGACACGAGGTGAGGGTGCTGGGACGAGAGTGTGATAGGGTGTTTTGCTCGTTTATGACTTAGCTGTTTGTAGGTATCAAAGAGGAGTTTATTTAAATTAACAATCGTAAATAAATGGGAGCGCTGATTTGGGGGTGTTTAGGAGAGGAGAAGGAAGGTATCTACAGTGGAGATGTGGGTGGGGATTTCTCCTTTGCGATTCTCTTTAAATTCTTAATATGTGTACTATAATACAATTATATACTTTTCCATTTACAGTCTTTTCTAATGCTAGCTATGTTGCTAAGGTGTGATATGTTACTATAATTCATGAAAATTTATGTAATATTAATATGTTGTTTTTTTAGGATGATGTAGTAAGTACTGTCTGCTTGGTAAGGATGAGTGGTGCAGCTGGGATTGAATGTGCCTTAGGTGGAAACATTAAGATAGGCCCTATAAGACATCCTATATGTACAGTGTAGACAGATTTTGCAGTTTTGTTTTATTCCTGTTTTAATATATATGGTTGCTATTGATATTTGGAAATGTTATGGATTTTTTTATTGTACAGGCAGTCCCTGGGATAAGAATGTTCTTAAGTTGAATTTGTATGTAACTCAAATCATGTGAGAATCTCTGTATTTATGTTCTCTTGTACACACAGTATATAAAAACATTAAAGAAACAGCCCTTTTCTCCCTCTCAGCTCTCTCTTCCCCGTGTAGCTCTACCTTATTCCTCTCCCACCATCGTGTTCAATAATTCTCTTTCCCTCCCTATGCCCAACAATTCTCCTCTTTCTTCATTTCCCCATGTTTACCATCTTTTTTCCTTCTTACTCAGACACCCATGCCCAACAATTCTCCCATTCTATTCCCTCCCCACCTCAGCATTTCTTTCCCTCACTCCCTTCATTCTTCCATCCTATGTCTCAAGTTCATGCTTCCTTCCCTTCCACCCTCCATTTTGTGTCCCAAGTTCATGCCCCCTCCCTCATTCTTTCCTTCCATCCATCCTTTGTCCGAAGTTTGTGCTCCTTCCCTTCCTTCTGTGTTCCAGTGCACCTCTCCTCTCTCATGTTTCAAAGTGCTTCCTCCCTCCATTCTGTGTCCCAAGTTTCTCTTCACAAAGCTGCGGACAGTGGCTCACAGCTGACCCAGAAGCCTTCACTCTAATATCGGAGGGAAGGCTTCCTGGTTAGCTGTGGGCCGCGTGTAAGATCCGCTGCTTGTGGCTTTATGAAGAGAAACAAGTGTGGCTGGAAGGGAGGAGGAGAGAGCAGAACAGGTACCTGTGGGAGGGAGGCATGAACTTTGGACACGGGAGGGAGAGGGGCTCGTTGAGGGAGAGAGAGGACCCCTGTTCATAACTACAAGTCCGACCTAAGTTGAACGTTCGTATCCGGGGACTGTCTGTAATCCACTCATCTCCAAATTCCATAATATGCTCTCCCTTCCGGTTCTGTACCCGCTGCTGGACGAGGGGGATGGATGTGCTCCCTTGACCTGAAGGAGGCTTATACCCATGTTCCGGTGCATCCTGCCTTCCGCAAATTCCTGCGTTTCCAGGTGGGGGAGTTGCACCTACAATACCGGGTCCTCCCCTTTGGATTGGCTTCGTCCCCTCGAGTCTTCATGAAGTGCTTGGTGGTTGTCACAGCAGCCCTGCGGTCCCGGGGCCTTCAGGTTTTTCCCTACCTGGACGATTGGCTGATCAAGGCACCGTCCAGGGAGGGGGTTATCTTGGCGACCCAACAGACTATCATCTTTCTTCAGCGTCTGGGGTTCGAGGTGAATTTTCCAAAATCCCAGTTGTGCCCCTCTCAATCTCTACAGTTCATCGGGGCCGTGCTGGACACGGTTCGCTTCCGTTCGTTCCTTCCTCCTCCTCGATTGGAGACTCTTGTCCGCATGAGTTGGCAGGTTTCGCTGCTGCCCTCGGTCTCGGCAAAACGCCTGATGATTCTGCTGGGTCATATGGCTTCTACAGTCCATGTCACGCCGTTTGTCCACTTACATCTGCGGATCCCTCAGTGGACGTTGGCCTCTCAGTGGCATCAAGACCGTGACCCGATCTCCAGTCCCGTGATGGTGACTCCCTCTTTGAGAAGCTCGCTCCGTTGGTGGACCAACTCTTCCTATCTTTCCAGGGGTTTGCTCTTTCTCGCCCATCCGCACCACAAGGTCCTAACCACGGACTCCTCAGAGTACGCTTGGGGGGCTCATCTCGACGGTCTGCGCACTTAGGGAATGTGGTCGGCGGAGGACCGTCGTTGTCACATCAACGTTTTGGAGCTTCGAGCCATTTTCCTGGCTGCTCGGGCCTTCTGCCACCTGCTTCATGATCAGGTAGTTCTAGTCCTGACGGGCAACCAGGTGGCGATGTATTATGTGAACAAACAAGGGGGGACAGGCTCTTGGTCCCTGTGCCAGGCGGTCCTTCGCCTCTGGGAGTGGGCAATTTCCCAAAACATCTTCCTTCGGACAAACTCAGCCGCCTTCTCCAGCCGCACGAGTGGTCGCTGCACTCTTGAGTCCTGCACCAGGTGTTCGACCGGTGGGGGACTCCTCAAATAGATCTGTTCGCCTCCCCCGGTGAATCACAAACTGCCTCTCTATTGCTCTCGGATGTATTCCCCAGATCGTCTCGAGGCCGACGCCTTCCTTCTCGATTGGGGAGGGAAGTTCCTCTATGCGTTTCCTCCTTTTCCTCTGATCCTGAGGACGCTGGTACATCTCAAGTCTGTACGGGCCACTCTGATTCTAATTGCCCCTTGTTGGCCCCGCCAGCTGTGGTTCTCCCTGCTTCTTCAACTCAGTGTCAGGGAACCTCTTCTTCTGCCTGTTTTTCCCTCTCTGCTGTCTCAGAGTCGGGGTTCTCTTTTGCATCCCAATCTTCAGTCCTTACATCTGACAGCTTGGTTTCTCTCCCCCTGACTTCTGTTTCCTTATCTCAGTCTGTCTGGGAGGTTTTGGAGGCTTCTCGCAAGGTCTCGACTCGGCTTTACTACTCCCAAAAATGGACCAGATTCTCCTCTTGGTGTTCCTCTCATCATCTGGACCCGGTGTCGGTTCCTGTGGCTTCGGTCCTGGAATATTTGCTTCATTTGTCTCATTCTGGTCTGAAGACAACTTCTATTCGGGTGCATCTTAGTGCAATTGCTGCTTTTCATCAGCATCTTGAGGGAAAGTCACTGTCTCTTCATCCTTTAGTTTCTCGTTTCATGAGGGGTCTCTTGAACGTCCATCCTCCCCTTAAGCCTCCTCCTGTGGTTTGGGACCTTAATGTGGTTCTGGCTCAACTTATGAAACCCCCGTTTGAGCCTATGGATAAATCTCATCTCAAGTTTCTGACTTGGAAGGTGATCTTTCTGCTTGCGCTTACTTCCGCTCGACGGATTAGTGATCTGCAGGCCTTGGTAGCGGATCCAACCTTTACTGTATTTTATCATGACAAGGTGGTTCTCCGCACTCATCCTAAATTTTTGCCTAAGGTTGTGTCTGATTTCCACCTCAATCAGTCCATTGTTCTTCCGGTGTTTTTTCCCAAGCCCCACCCTCATCCCGGCGAAGTGGCGCTTCATACGCTTGACTGTAAAAGGGCATTGGCTTTTTATCTTCAACGCACTCAGTATCATCGGACGGTACCTCAATTGTTTTTGTCCTTCGATCCTAATCGGTTAGGACGTCCTGTTTCCAAGCGCACCTTGTCCAACTGGTTAGCTGCTTGTATTTCTTTTTGCTACGCTCAGGCTGGTCTCGTGCTGCATGGTCGAGTCACGGGGCATAAGGTCCGAGCTATGGCAGCTTCTGTTGCTTTCCTACGGTCTACGCCTGTTGAGGACATCTGTAAGGCTGCCACGTGGTCTTCGGTTCACACTTTCACCTCCCACTACTGTCTGGATACTCTGTCCAGGAGCGATGGCCGGTTTGGCCAGTCGGTGTTGCGTAATCTGTTTGCTTAAATTGCCATCCTCCCACCTGCCCTTTTTTGCTTGGCTTGGAGGTCACCCACATGTGAGAATATGCTGCCTGCTTGTCCTGGGATAAAGCACAGTTACTTACCGTAACAGGTGTTATCCAGGGACAGCAAGCAGATATTCTCACAACCCGCCCTCCTCCCCGGGGATGGCTTATTTGCTGGCTATGGAACTGAGGACCATGAGGTGGGGATGCGCCTTCTAGTGGGCAAGAAGGCATGCACATGCGTGGTGCAGCATAGCAAGCTTGAAACTTCTTCAAGTTTACTTGAAAAGCTGTCCGCGTCGGGGCTCCGTGGATGACGTCACCCACATGTGAGAATATCTGCCTGCTGTCCCTGGATAACACCTGTTATGGTCAGTAACTGTGCTTTCTATACTGCCCACCTGCCCCTTGGAACAATTCCTCCGAACTCGTCTTTGAAACCATAACAAACGCCTTCCTCAGATTTCAAAGATTATTGATCATCGGAGACATCAATCTCCACCTCGACGATGTCTCCAGCAATGATGCATCCGAATTTAATAGCTTCCTCTCCACTTTAGGCTTTCCCCCCCCACACTCTCCCCAACCCTCGAAAAAGGCCATACACTAGACCTCATCGGCTTTCTAGATCTTACTACTCACAAAACCTCAACCAACGACATTCGTTGGGTCCGACCACTACCTAAGGGCCTTCTGCCTCCCCATCTTCATGTCGCATCTCGGGCCCCCATCCTGCACCTCAAATTCTATTACCTTCCGTAAAAAAATCTCGAGCAACCTGTTCTGGAGCAATTTCCTTGACAAATATTCCCCCATCTCCAAACCTGCTGAACCAGAAACTAACTGGCAAAACTGGGTCGCCCTCTCCGAGTCCACCTTCCACTCCCTCGCCCCTCTCTCCACTAAAACCATTTCCTACTCCCAAAAGGCCCCTTGGTACCTCCCATACCACAAAGAACTGAAGCAGAAATGCCGTGCTCTGGAACAAAAATTGAAAAAATCGAAATCCCCTACAGACAAACTCTCCTGGAGGGTCAACATCAAAGTCTACAATACCGTTCTAAAAAAAGCAAGAAAAAACTTCTACGGAGACAAAATCTCTAAATCCAACAATCAAAGTTGCACATTGTTTAACATTTGGCGTTCCTTAACCTCCAAAAATGACTCCATCCTTCCCTCCTCCCCCTCAGCTGACTCTCTAGAACAGTTCTTCAACAATAAGGTCTCCACCTTGAGGCGCTCCATCCCACCTGCAATCTCCTACAAATCCCTGATTCCAATCGACCCCAACCCACTCCTAACAGACTCCTATCCTATCCCAGCTGACAGATCCTGGTCTTCCTTCGAACTTGTTTCCGAATCCCTGGTCTATAATCTCTGCCTCAAACTGAAATCCTGTAACTGCACCTTGGATCCTATCCCCTCCTACCTTTACGAGAACACTCCCCCCCAGGTCATCTCATCTTTTACCATTCTCATAAACTTTGCCCTCCATTCGGGTCTCTTCTCCCCAGAAATGGGCCATATCTCCCTAACCCCACTACTGAAAAAACCTGAGCTAGACCCCGCTCTACCATCCAGCTAACATCCAATAGCTAACATTCCCCTTCTTCCCAAGATGCTAGAGTCCATATCCACTCAACTCTCCTCCTACTATGAGAAATTCACCATTCTTCAACCCTACCAATACGGCTTCCGTCCCAATTTCAGCACCGAATCCCTTCTGACCTCCTTAATCTCAAAAGTTCAATATCTCCATTCTCGCAAC